>NC_046973.1:12216920-12529420 GCF_009769545.1 Cyclopterus lumpus
ACCGGCTGCATTGCCATATTATCTGGTATAAATATTCAAGAACCCCAGAGGAGGATTAAAAATTATTCTGATGACCTCACGACCTCTCCTGGACCAATACTTTGCTATCTCTAATTGCAGGAATTCTTTGAATCTGCCTGTGTATGAATCGCTGGAGGAAACATGTGATTCCCTCTTTTCTCTTTACTGTCTGTGCTGTTTAACATCACCCGGGCATAATACCACCACAGACATGTTCTTAAAACGAATGAACAAGGGGTCAACTGCTGCCTTCGGGTTCTCCCTGCATCGGGAAGAGCGGAGAGCACAGCACATACTCGCCACACCCGGACAAACAATGAACCTCTTAGTATGCATGTGAGTGGAGTGTTAAGTGTTATTGATCTTAATAATATTAGCAGTGAGTGAGCCTTGAGGTCCAGATGAAGTCAGATGCAAATGCTCACGTGCGATACAAAGCTTTCTGTCTTCTGAACTCGTTCCGTTTCATCTTTTGCAAACTGTTCGACTGCACTTCATGCTCCTCATATGCATTTCTAGAGCTGTCCTCGAAACACACAAAATAACACTTCTGACAATACTTTAACCACATAACTAACTTAATTAAATAATAAAGTATGATCTGTATTTGAGCCCCATGATCAAAAGAATTGCAAAAGGTAAGTCTAAACTGAATAAATAAGTCTGAATAAAAGCTGTGTAACAGTTGGTTTTAACAATGAGATGTTAAAATCTTTAATTATGGCAACCGCCATCTTTATTGATTTTTTGACATTACATTTCATTTAGCTGACGCTTTTATCCAAAGCGACTAAAAATAAGTGCATTCAACCATGAGTACAAACTCAAAACAACAAGAATAGAGAAAGAGACAATACAATTTCTTCAATAAAGTTAAACTACGAAGTGCTATCAGTAAGAGACATTTAAGTGCTGCTAAAGTGCTACTACGGCGCTACCTTCCCTATTCAAGGTATAGTCGAAAAAGATGTGTTTTTAGTTTGCGACGGAAGGTGTAGAGACTTTTCTGCAAAAAGTCGTGACTTTGTTGAGTGTTTAGCTCGCAGTGACGGAGCTACAAGCCGATTGGCAGAACCCGAGCGAAGTGAACGAGGTGGGGTGTACGGTTTGACCATGTCCTGGGTGTAGACTGAACCTGATCTGTTCGCAGCACGGTATGCAAGAACCAATGTTTTGAAGCGGATGCGGGCGGCCACCGGTAACCAGTGAAGGTCGCGGAGGAGCGGAGTATTGTGGGTAAAAGACCACACTACTTAAAGACCAGTCGAGCTGCTGCATTCTGGATGAGCTGTAGAGGTCGAATGACCTTAGCAGGTAGACCTGCCAGGAGGGAGTTACAGTAGTCTAGATGCGAGATGATAAGAGCCTGGACCAGAACCTGTGCCGCCTTCTGAGTGGGGTCGTATTCTCCTGATGTTGTACAGCATGTACCTACAGGAGCGTGTTGTTGCGGTAATGTTGGCAGTAAGGGAGAGTTGACTGTCAAGTGTCACACCGAGGTTCCTGGCAGTCGGAGTCGGGGCCAACACTGAGTTGTTGAAGGTAATAGTCAGGTCAGGTGACTTAATGGAGGTTACCATATTTGGAATGCGGAGGAGTGACGTAGAGACGCTGTCTGACTAAAACAGGGTATTGGCATTGATTAGTCGTTGGGACACCAACCAGGAACTCTGACGCCACCTGTCCTCATCCCTCCTACCCATATGCTGTTGACGTCCACGCTTCCTAGATGACAAGATCTACGTCACGCGGACCCTGGCGGCCACACAAATACAGAAGTCATTTGTGCTTTAGTATGGAGGTTATGAGATGGCCTACATTCACAGTTATTGATATGTGCAATAAATATGGTGATGTTGATAGTGCAGCTTTACCCCCATTGAACACAGTGGGGGTAAAGCTCCTGAAATCCCATGGAAAGAAGAGACACAGAAGAAGAAGAGAGAGAACGGCAGGTGATTGAAATGGGACAGATTACTAGATGATGTCACGCCTTCTGTTTTTTATGTCAAAAGACAGTTAGAAACCAGATATGGATCCATATTGTGCTGGGTCTCCCCTATATTCATTACACCGCTGCAGAATTGTGAGCGCCGCAGCTAAAACTTTGCTTGATCATAAATACCCTCTGCTCTCAAAGTTTTAACTGCGGCGCTCACAATTCTGCACGATCAGAAATACCCTCTGCTCTCGTGTTTCACAGAGGGCTTAGCTTTTTGCCTCTCCTCAAACCCGGACCGGAGCAGAGGGGAGTCTCGTGAGGTGAAGGTAACGCTGCCGGTAGTGGTCACAAACGACAAACGACAAGCTTAACGTGCTAACGGGTTCTGTGTTTTTCTTTTTTTTATAGCTAAGCTAGACCAGAGAATATTCAGTTCAAAGAGATCGGTGATGCTGTAAGTAATATAAATGTGAAGTGAGCACTGTGCCAGACTACATTTAAAAAAAATTGCTTTTTAAACGCTACATTGCTTGCCAGCAATCGGTCATATGGTAACTGATGAGGCATGTTGGCCGGTGGTACTCTGATTAATTTGGCATCCAGTTATCGCACCAATCATAATCGAGTTTGAATGAAAACTCAACTCCCACCGTTTTCCCCTTGTGTTCTTAACCACCGTCTAGGAAGACGGAAACAGCGTGAGTAACAGGCGAACAAACTTCAAAAGTGACTGGTAAATAAATAAAAAAGTTCTTGTAAATAAGTGCTGTGCGGTGGCTCCAATGTGCAAATTTGAACAGCGCTTCATGTGGATTTCAAAGAGTAAATGGAAAACAATATATCTGGAAAATGTACTGATAAAGGCACTTTAAAGTGTTACATTTGAGAGGGGAGTTTGTACATTACAATGCGTGTGCCATGAAGTGTATTCTCTTGTGGAACTCCTTCTAATTGCCACGGCTTCGCTGTGAATTGCGCCGCTCCGAGTCGTGTGTGTTTTTTTCGCCGAGTGTGACGAATGACTTGGTGGCCTCTCTTCGATTACAGACCTTCGAGCAGCACTGTGATGACTGTACTGAACAGACAATGACCTCATCTCACACTTAAATACACACACACACACACACACACTCATGCCTGTGCGGTTAACGAATTAAGCTACAGCCAGCAGCTAACTATCTTAGCATAACGGCAGGCGACAGATAGTAAAAGCTAGCCAAGCTTTGTCCCAACGTTAAAATTATTTCTTTTTTGTATGAAATTAACGAGATATGACATAATGAGCTTTAAAGGAGCTGGTAGATGAATCTTGTGTCTTTTTAACTGAGCCCAGCTAGCGGCTTTCGGCTAAGCTAAGCTAGCACGCTGCAACCTAGGATATTTGCTGTACAGATACAAGAGTATTATTCTTCTTATTTGACTTATATAAAGCGTATCAAAGTCTTCATTTCCCAAAATGTCAATCTTTTTTTTTGCCGCAATGTGGGCCACACCGGTAGTTTAGAAATGCTGTTGTTATACCATGCCTTTTATGTTGCATAATTTTGGTTAAGAAAAAAAAATTGTCAAAAAAAAGAAAACAAATGTCAACAACACAGAAACAAATTTGTGAAATCAGTGTAGATGAGGAGAAAGGAAGAAACGTTAAAAAAAAAATACGCTGCGGCCTGTGTTGAGTGGAATGAAAATAAGAAAGGAAGGGGGGCAGGGGAGAGAGACCGAGGTGACAAATTCATCACGTGTGGCAGTGATCATGGCCAGGAATAAGCCTGCGCTAGATCGGAAAAAAAAGCTCTGTAGAGTTTTCGCACGACGACAACAACAACAACAAACACAACTAACCCTCACCCGGCTGGTTCAGACAGCCCCCCACCCCCCACTCCTTACCCCTCTCATAGTTACATTCTCCATTTCCCTCCTCCCTGTCACTGCCTACTCCATACTTCTTTCTCCGCGCTCCACGTCCCTCCATTGTAACCTGACGGCGTGGGCTCGGGCTATTATGGAATATTGTGATTTGGTCGCTGCATTTAGACTGTTGAGAGGAGGAGAGGGGGAGGTGAGATAGGGAGATACTGAGCGGTGGAAAGAGAAAGATAGAGATGGAGTGAGATTAAAAAAGAGTGAAAAATAACATGTACGACCTTTCGCGTAAAGCTTAGTTAGCCTTGGGGCGTTAATAAAGCGGAACACAGTGTGTGTGCGTGTGTGTGCGTGTGTGTGCGTGTGCAGTGATTTGTCTAGCCTTGCAATGCTGCAGTAAAACTGTCCCTACGCAATAATAGGGCAAGGGCTGGGAGGAAAGGAGAGGAGAGGAGCTGTTGTGTCCCAGTTTTACTTTAACCTCTATCCGTCGGTCTGTCCCTCTTCTCCCTGATGACACCACACACATCATGGGAAGCTCCAGAAGGCCTTTAGATGCCTGGGACAGTCAGTGAGTTGTTTTCCCAGCGGCACTCAGCCTCTCTAGATATGACTCATAATGAACACCCCCCCCCCCACCACCACCCACACACACACACGCACACACACATCACCACCTCTACTCCTCCTCCTCCTTCTTCTATCAAGAGTACTCCACTCACCTGCCATTCTCCACTCTCCAGCTCTCATCATCCATGCCTTTCTCATCACACCCCCTTCTCCTCTTCCTAATCCTCTCCTCTCTTTCTTCCGGTCCTGCTATGCCATCTCTCCTACTGCCCCCCCCCCTCGTTTATTCTCCTTCTTTTCCTCTCCCCCCTATTCTTGCCCTCCATCCCTGTTGGCCTCCCATCTCTCGGCTGCATTATCGCCTCCCCCCCTCTCTCATCCTCTTACTCCCCTTCCGAGCAGTGCTGCGTTATCTCTCGCTTTCAGGCTGAAAGTTGGCTCTGGAAAACAGCCAGCACTGGGCATAAACATAAACACACACACACACACATGAACAAAGCAATTCAAACATAACTACTGGTGATGAAAACATGACCTATAATACGGATGCATGTTCACAAAACTGCAAACATGCGTGCAAAGCCCAACCCCTCTCAGCTACTGTTGCTATGGTTTGCGTTCCCAGCGCGGTAGCTACCGGTGGCAGATTTACCTGAAACTCGTAGAATTTGTAAAACAATGAGCCTTTTATTTCAGACGGCGGTAGATGAACGCAGGCTCGTTTCCAGCTGAGAACCATGGTTTTTGTCAGGTTCGAAATGGCATACTAGCATACACGTTATTGGTCCAAGCTACCGTTGAATGAAAATGGCCACAAATCACAAACGTGAATCAACATTACATCTTCCCCCGAATAAAATTGTCTCAACTACCATTTCTTAGGCGGCTGAAATTAAAAATGTTTTGTGAAATCTTTTAGCGACAATCGTTATGTAAATTCTTGCTAATATGATGTATTTCAGGGCATTTCTCGCACACACAACATCCACATAGCCTACTATGCAGTTGGAATGCACCACGCACTCAACTTTACATCCAACTTTGTGTGAATGGTGCAAATATTATGAACAGTATGCTATGATGCAATTAGCTATGTCATTAGCTATTTTCTTCAGTTGTAGCTACCTAACCTAAGCTAATGTTAGCGCCACGAGTTAGATCAAAAAATAATCTCCAGGCTACTTATGACATCTTCTTAAAGACTGAAGTAAGTTTTCACTTCTCTACAAGAGAAAGGGCTTTCAGGCCGAGGAGATAACAGATGTGTTTTTGAAAATGTGATGCTAATTTGAGTAATGTCGATGGTTTTACCGGCTTTCCCAATTTCCATGCAGCGCAGGACAGTGCTGCTAACGTTAGCCTAAACTCTGCTATAGTAGCATTCAGGATTAGCTTTCACACAGATATGATATGCTCTTTGGCTGAGGGATAACGCTAAGTTACTACTGTACAAAGATAGTTACCCGGACATGCTAACAACTGTAGCATATGTTTAAGCAGACATCACCGTCAAAACTCTTTGACTGCCACGTATCTCTTTTATTGTAGCACCATGCAGACTGTACATGTTTGGAGCGTGTTGGGAAATCCAAACGTTTTGACAGTTGCTAAGTTATGATTGGGTAATCGCTGGTCCGGGCAGGGGGTGAGTGAACGGTCAATTAGGGAAATGCACACGCACGCATAAAACACACACATACACACCTGTTCGCTTACACGTGATGCTGACTTCAGCAGCCCCTGAACTATCAGAGCGTTGAATTCAGCGTTGAATTCTCTCTGTGTGTGTGTGTGTGTGTGTGTAGATGCAAAAATTAGTCTCTGCGCTTTGTTTCTCCAATTATTATTGCGCAGATCAATTACCCAGCAGTAAATTACCCCGCCGCGACTCCCCCATAATGATCAAAGGTGCAAATGACAGCCGCGCCTGTGCGTGCGGGGGTCATATCTTTGCATAATGATTCTTCCTTTGTCAAATTAATTAAATATTTTAGCATTGCACTTGGATAGTCGAGAGGGTTACTGGAGTTGAATCATTCAGTCCGCAGCTGGAGAATTAGATGTTTTCCAGTGAGCGATGAAGTCCAATGAGGGTGTGGACTTAATTCACATAGCGCTACCTTACATGAGCTAAATTTAGAACTTTTTTACATTTTCATTATACAAATTGACAGATTTTGTTCTCGAGTTAGGTAACAGAAATCTTTTGTTGTTCAAGCATTACACTTTTACCGAGGACTGACTGACAGACAGACAGACAGACACATACGATGAGTTATAAAGTCAGCATCAGAATCAGCAATACCACAATATCCATCTGGTTTGTAAATATCCATTTATTGACACATATACAGTAGTTGACCCCCCAGTCAGTCTAGACCCCACCAGTCTGGAATCAAGGCAGGCCACTCAACAGAGACTGCCCTCCTTGCTGTCTCTGAGCAGCTTCACACTGCTAGAGCAGCCTCTCTCTCATCTGTCCTTATCCTTCTAGACCTTTCCGCTGCCTTTGACACAGTGAACCACCAGATCCTTATTTCCTCCCTCCCGGACCTGGGTATCTCAGGCACCGCGCTCTCACTCTTCTCATCCTACCTCACTGACCGCACTTACCGGGTAACCTGGAGATGATCTGTGTCTGAGCCTTGTCCTCGGACTACTGTGGTCCCTCAGGGCTCAGTCCTTGGTCCTCTTCTCTTCTCTCTGTACACCAACTCTCTCGGCTCTGTCATTCGCTCGCATGGCTTCACCTACCTGATGACACCCAATTGATCCTCTCGTTTCCCCAATCTGAAACACAGGTAGCAGCACGAATCTCTGCCTGTCTGACTGACATCTCTCAGTTGATGTCCGCACACCACCTGAAAATTAACCTGGACAAGACTGAACTTCTCCTCCTTCCAGGAAAAGGCTCTCCCACCCACAACCTGACTATTAACTTCAACAACTCAGTGTTGGCTCCGACTCCGACTGCCAGGAACCTCGGTGTGACACTCGACAGTCAACTCTCCCTGACTGCCAACACTACCGCAATAACACGCTCCTGTAGGTACATGCTGTACAACATCAGGAGAATACGTCCTCTTCTCACTCAGAAGGCGGCACAGGTTCTGGTCCAGGCTCTGGTCATCTCACGGCTAGACTATTGCAACTCCCTCCTGGCAGGTCTACCTGCTAATGCCATTCGACTGCTACGGCTCATCCAGAATGCAGCTGCTCGACTGGTCTTCAACCTCCCGAAATTTACCGGTGGCCGCCCGCATCCGCTTCAAAACATTGGTACTTGCGTACCGTGCTGCGAACAGATCGGGTCCGGTCTACATCCAGGACATGGTCAAACCGTACACCCCACCTTGTTCACTTCGCTCGGCTTCTGCCAATCGGCTTGTAGTTCCGTCACTACGAGCTAAACACTCTACAAAGTCACGACTGTTTGCTGTGCTGGCTCCGCATTGGTGGAATGAGCTCCCCATTGACATCAGGACAGCAGAAAGTCTCTACATAGTCGCAAACTAAAAACACATCTTTTTCGACTATACCTTGAATAGGGAAGGTAGCGCCGTAGTAGCACTTTGGTAGCACTTAAATGGCTCTTACTGATAGCACTTTGTAGTTTAACTTTATTGAAGAAATTGTACTTGCTTGATTCTTGTTGTTCTGAGTTTGGACTCATGGTTTAATGCACTTATTGTAAGTCGCTTTGGATAAAAGTGTCAGCTAAATGTAATGTAATGAAGAATGTATTAGGAAAACATAGGAGAAAGTCACTGTCACTATAAGTATGATCACTGTATAAGTATGATCACTGTATGAGTATTATTATTGTAACTGTATGCTGAGTGTAACATGTTTTATGGTTATCATAACTATAAGATGACTCAGGTATGAATGAAATGTATTGATTATGGGAGGCGTAGTTAAAATGGAGGTTTCCCTTGGAGATTGTAAAAACAGCTGCTTCCATTTTATTGTGAAAGCCGGAAGTAGTTTTGCGGAAACCGGACGTGGGAGAACGCTAGCGGAAGTAGCAAACGATTACGATATTTGAGCCTCGCCTCCGGTGAAAACGGTTAGCGAATAGCATGCTGTGTCGTTGAGAAGGCAGGGCATTTTGCCTAGACTAACCAATGGTGGCCTTAAGCCCAACAGAAGGGACTATTTAACCAATCGGAACATTTGTACAGGGCAAATTGTTCTTTCTCGTGGTTTCAGTGAGACAGAACCTGCTGGCTGATAGCTAGGAGCCTGTGGCTACTGAGACCACGTGACACCCTCGGCCGAGAACATATATGCTTATGATCCTGAAATCTCTGGATTCATGTAATACAAAGATTTGTACAAAGTAGTTGCTACACAGAATCTAAGAGACCCCTGAGGTTGGTAATGTTGTCGTTTTTTCTTCTCGTAAGCCACTTTGAGGAGACAAGAGGTGATAGATTATGTAACAGCAAAATAACAGTGCCGACACACCAAGGAATTTTTTTTTTTTAAAGTGTCCCAAATTAGCCTGTGTCTGGTGTTAAAATTAACAGAAGAGTGAGCGAGTGAGAGAGCCGGAGAAAGGCCAAGTTTAGGAGGGCTTTGATGTGCAAGATGGTGCCTCCGTCTCAGAGTGTAAATGTCAGGTTCTCTAACAGAGAATGCCCAGGGAGAAAAGCCTTAGCCTCCCTGTGTGTGTGATGAGCAGTACTTGCAACACACACACACACACACACACACACACACACGTATACCATGAGGTCCTGGTATGGATCTATTCCAATTGACTACTGGTACACACACACACACACACAGCATGGCTATTTCTGTCTGACTGCTGGGAAAAGAGGGAGGAAGGACGAAGGGATGGAGGAGGACATGGATGAATGAAAGGAGGAAAGGGCAGAAGAAGATGAGGAGAGAAGTGAAGATGAAAGTCGGTCACTGGTGGATTGGCTCGAAATCGATGCTAACTTGTTGCACACACATATCAATAAGTCAATATCGCAAATGTCTTTGGGACTATTTTAATTACGGCACATCGACATGACTAACTCTGGCATTCTGACTGACGGTGATACGTACTGTCGGTGAAACCCTCTGATATGGCGTTTCACCCTGACCAAATATGAAGACTTAAAAAAGAAAAGCCCAAATTCGGCCAAAGTCTGAAAGGTTGGAAGGGATGAGAGAGCGACATTTGGGGTGGGACATGCAGAGAGGTGGGGGAGAAAGAGAAAGCAGTAGAGAGTCACAGAGACGAGCAGGGAGGTTTCATACGGAACACTGTGTCTGCAGTCATGCTAGCAGCTCTGCTAGGTTTTACCCAGACATGCTAACGACAACAACGCGCTAACACGTTCACACAACGCTAACATGCAGATTATCACAGAGTTTAGTATAGTTGTTAGTTAGCATGCTAACATATGCTAATTAGCACTTAACACAAAGTACAGGTCAGTCTGGATAAAAACATTGAAAGGGAAAAGGGAATTGCTACAACAGCTCATGTGGAAGTTGGACCTGGGACAGCCCAGTTCACTGCGTTCCAGTTGCAAGGTTAGCAGTTGTTAGCTATGCCAGTTGATAACGCCAGTATTTTGCGCATGCACACCCTGAAGCTTTGCGTCCGCAGATAAGAGGTTGGACAGTGCTGTGTGCACGACCGATGTAGTGGGATGCAAATAGCACAAAGGTGCTAATAATACCAATGGGTTTTTTAACCGTTTTTTTTCTTGTCAGAGCAGCCATTTTGTATTTTAAGGGCGGGGTTGGTGGGGTTCATTCAACCTTCCAGTTCAAATCCAACACATTATTAGACAGCAGTATCGATGGAAGGAGGCTAATGACCCGCTCTCTGACTCAGAAAAAGTTAAGTGGACAATGTTTTGATCCTAATCGTCTCTTGGTCAAAAAACAAGGTAGGCCTAAAGGTGATTAAGGAGACGTAATTACTGAATGAAAAATGTATTTCTATTCCAGAATAGAAACTCAGGGCGGCTGAGTGTCTCTCTGCTGTTGCGCTGATGGAATTAGAGACGAGGAATTTACTTTATACTGAATCTTTGTGGACGGCAGGTAAACAAATCGTGATTTAGTGTCGAGCATTAACAGCAAACAGCAGCAGCAGCGAATTAAAATGGAAGCAGATGAGAAAACAGGAAAATGTCTTCTAAAAAAGAAGCTGGTAAAACATTCTGGGGAACGGGGGAAGACATGATAGAGAAAACAAACGGGTCAAGAGTTTGATGTGCTAACTTTGAAATCTTTTAACGACACGCCCCGATCTCTCTCACACACACACACACACACACACACACACACACACACACACACACACTTACACACATATCCATTGCAGAACAAGGGGATAGATTTACAATCACAGGAAGCCAATCCCACAGACACAGACCCGCTAACCCTCCCTGGTCTGAACCTGATCCAACAGATAGAAGTCTATAAGCCTCTCTCTCTCTCTCTCTCTCTCTCTCTCTCTGAGTACACACGTACAGGTTCTTTAAATGTTTTGCTCAGCTTTTGCACACCAAAATAAACATTTTCAATAATAATCACAGAGCAATTGTTTCCTTTGCTATAGCCAATATTTAAAAAATGCTTAAAGAATATTACATTTAGGAAGTTGCCTTTGCTGGTCTTATGTGTAGGATTTATATGTGATAATACTTCAAAATGAGAGAGGCAAGAAGAGAGGAGAGAGGAGGATGTGCTAGGCTCTGAGCATTCTGTATGTAAGGTCCACTAGGGTATGTAATGAACTGATATCATGCAGCGTCAGCAGCGGCCCCTTAATTTACTACTATAGATTAACCCTTGGAGAGAGTTACATGTCGAGTCACACGGTTAGAGGAGGGAGAGAAAGAGAAAGAGAAAGAAAAAGAAAAAGAAGCAGAAGTTGGATTTCTCCTTCACAACGGTCCGGAAGAGAACCGTTATGTACCACAAGTACAGTTATGTTGTCCCTCCAACGAGCACACAATTCTCCGACTCACAGGTGCAATCTCGAAGCCCTCTGTTTCAGTGTTTCTGGTGCCACCTGTGGCAATGAGCGGTAATTGGCAAATACCAACAAACTGTGAGACGACAGGTACGACTCCAGACTCCGTTTTGGACCAGTCAGAGTCAGGTCGTTGCAGCTCGTGACATGCAGTGTCATTTCAAAATAAACTTCCAACGCCGGTTTACTTTAGTTTTAGGTTAATTGGCTTGGATTAGGCAGGAAAAACTACTTTGTTAGGTTTCGGAAAAAGATTGTGGTTGGGTTTACAATAAGTGGGTTTGTTACTTATGTAGGTGGCGTTAGTTAAGTATGTACAGTAAGTCACAAAACAGTAAGGTCAAATTAAAATGTCCTTTTGACCTTTAAGAAGAGATTCTGATGTCTAAATGCACTTTCAGGATGATGCTTTGTACTGTATTTATGTGTATAGGCCTCGGCACAAACGGATACAGCTTTTTAAAGAAGATGAATCGCTGACTGTCTCTTTAGAATTTCGAAGCGTTGAAAGTTAAGGAAGCCGTCTTTTTTTAAACTGATATCCTGAGTTTGAGAGAGCACGCGGGTCTTTGAAACAAGGCTCCCCGAGTGCTCTCGTTCTTTCATGCTCATTCTCCCTCTGGATTGACAACCTATCAAATGTCTCTTTGCAACCTTGCCTATTCATTCACACACATAACTAACCAATGGAAAGCGTTGGACTGTTTCACTGACAGAGTGAAAGCGTGTGTGTGTGCGTGTCTGTGTGTGTGTGTGAGATTGTCATAACAGAGTGGTCGATTGCTTGTTTTGTGTGTGCTCAGAGAGTGCACGGGAGAGTTTGGCAAAACTAATTGCACTGCGTGTGTGTGTCTGTGTGTGTGTCTGAGACATGAAGGGAGGCTTTGAGGACAACAGTCGTGTGTATGTGGTCGAGTTCCATGGAGAACAATAGCCTTATTGTTCCCGTGTCTGCAGCTACTGTCTGTCTGGTGTCGATAGAGCAGCTCTGCACCGAGCCTCTTAGTCTCCGTATGCCGGATAATTTTTAACATTTGAAGTTCAAAACATCTGGCATGTTATGTACAATACATTTCATGTACAACCATCAGTTATTGCAACATGAGAATGACTGCTGACTCGTCACTCACATGGATCTGCAACTGCTTCAGTAGCAAAAAGGCATTTACGGCAATTGGCGAGGCTAAGATAAAGCATGACCTTGTCTGTTGAAGGACACATTTTGGCCTTCGTAGGGGCCGAGGAGTTCTGGTTTTCTAACAAACATGATACGAGATGATTATTTCCCTGCTTTTGTTATCTTGACTGTAAGGGAGTCTGGAGGGACAATTGAGTGAGCTGCAACTCTTTGTTGTTTGTCAGTGGAGAGGGAGACGTGCTAGTATTAATATGTTTGGTCTATCCATTCATCCGTCATCTATCCATTTACCCAGGGTCAGAGTCCTACTGTAGTTACCTCCTCCAGTTTTCCTGTAGGAGCCCCAAAACCCTCCCCTCCACCCAGACCAGTGTTCCCCACAGAGTTTTACAGCCTCACCTGAAGAAGGAAAATGATAACATCTGCTGCGGGAGGTGGCCCTCTCCTCGCAGTGTGAGGGGAGCGGTGGCTCGATACCGAGTTCCTGTCAGGTCACTGAAGCTCCTCGTGGAGGAAACACTCTTCTCAGCTGCTTTCATCTGCAGTCTCTGCGGCGGTCAGGCTTTGTGGCTCGGCTCACTTTATTTGTTTAACTGCCGTGGTCCGCTATTAATCGGCTAAACGTAATTACAAAAAGGTTCTGTCGTTCTTTCTTTATTCTACCGACTTTTGAAATGAATTCATATACCAGACTAAAGATCAGAAGCTGGTGAAATTATTTTTAAAAAAGTTTAAAATGAAACAGGAAATGAAGGTTTCCATAGTGAACATTGGGGGCTGCCATGTTCAGTCTAAGAATTAACAAAATAATTGCACCAAGAAAAAGAACAGAAATTCCCATCTGAGAAGCCGGATCCAAACGATCAATCGATCAATGAAAGGAATAGTTGCCTATTGTTATTTTGTTTCCGGACTTATCAATGAATGGACTGATCCTGTCCAGTATTGACTAAAGAATTCATCTTCAGTTATTCTAATCATCCGTGGAACTGCTGTGCTGCAAACTAAGTCAAACAAGTTTTTCCTTTTGCACCACCACCCCCCTCCCCACCCCCATGTTGGCACTTGGCCCTGCAACCATAGTAGCATGAAGAAGGGGGGCCCCGGGGTTGCCCCACTGGGGTGACTGGGGGTGCAGAGAGAGAGGAGAGAAGAAAGAAATGGATACGAGATGATGCAGACGGAAGATAAAAGCATTGAGATCAAGACTGATTGGGAAAGAAAAAGAAGTTGAAAAAAGCGTGTGAAAGGGAATTTCTCCTCCCTGATCCCACGAGCGTTAAGCGAGAGATTTTGATGAACGAGAGATGAGGGGGTGGGGGGGGAGAGCAGGATGAGAGTCAAACTGGAAAAGGCAAATGAGGCGAGCGGAGGGAAGGTAAAGGCCGAACGTGGGATGCGTGCGGAGAGATTGGGAGGGGGGGGAAGAGAAAGAGAGAGAGAGAGAGGTGGGGATGAAAAGGGGAGGGTGTGCAGAGATGAAAGGGATGAAAAGAGGGATGTATGAAGGGGGGGTTAATGAAAGAATGGGGGGAGAGGAAAGATGAGAAGGGGATGGGAACGAGACCAAAAGGGAAGCTGGTGAAAAACAATTATGAAGAAAAAAAGCATGAGAAAGAAAGATGGTGATGGTGATGGTGAAGATGACAATTGTTATTCGAGAGAATGTATGATAGCCAGTGTGCCAGTAGGTCTGCTTGGCTAATCCAAGTCAGATTGCAGTGTAATCCCATGATACACAGGGCCCACTGACCAAGCTGCCGCATTTTGCAGAGTTGGGGGTAAGAACGTGTTGTTAAGAAACACACGTGTTTGTAACAACACAGGAGAACGAATGAAACAGAGATGTAGAGAGAAAAAAGATGGAGGCAGTGCAAATGACAAGACGTCGGCAAGAAGGCACTAAGCGACCGGTTGAGTTTTGCCGGGGAGCTCGGACTCTATAACAAATAAAAGTCACTCTTCATCTTTAGGCCGTTTTCCCATAAAAAAAGTCCAGCAACACATGTCAATTTCCGCTTGTCACACGCATGCAGTCTCTTCTAAATAAACGTCTCTTCTAGGTCGTCTTAGGTTTAGAAAAAGATCAGGATTTGGGTTTAAATAACTACGGAAGTTGCCTTATTAAATTACGCAAGTTACGTGACGAATAAATCAACGTTGACTTCTCGTCTCACGCGGGGATCAAACAGCCTCTTGGTGCGAAACATCGGTGTTTGTTGGACACGTGTGTGCTTTGGTGGTCCTTATATGCACGTTCTTGTTCATGATAACGCAGATGGCTTACAACATTATTTTGTGGGATATCTACGAACTACGGTGCAATATTTTACGTAGGTATAGCTACGAACGCTGGATGAGAACAGCCAGCAGTACAGAAGCCAAAGGAATTCTAACTAAAATGTTAAAGGTTGAGCTGCAGCAACTGCCAAATGTTTATTTCTCCAATACTTTTGGACAATCTAATGACATTCCATTAATGTTTAATCCTAGATCTTAAAGAAATATTAGCATGCTAACAGGCTCTGTTTAATTCTAGTTAGAAAATGTTAGCATGCTAACTTACTATAGGCTAGTAGCCATCCTAGCAGCCCTGAGAGGCACGGCGGTACTTTGAACGGCAGCACTCAAACATCGCTGACGGCGTTGATGCTAACACGGTGACGTATAGCGGGCAACGTCTACGAGTTACCGCCTTAGCTCGTTGGCACGCTAACATCTGCTAATTAAAGTTGCGCTGTACAGCCGAGTGCTATCGAGTTAATGAGCTTCTGGGGCTGTGGAAAATTAAATGGACGTCGGGGAAGAAATCAACTTGATGAGTTTGGAATATGTTCAAAATGATTAATCACTGTGTGTGTGTGTGTGTGTGTGTGTGTGTGTGCAATGGATCACATGGCTTAGCATAAGGTCTGTGGTGACTTAGCAGACAAACAGAGGCGTTTCATTTCAAAGAGACAGAAATTATGACACGCTTAAAAAAAAGCCGCGGGCAAGATTCACTCTGAATACAACTTTCAGTTTTCTCCCTATCATTTAGTTCTTTCTCTTCCTCGCCTTTCTTTTTTTTATTGGGGAGGACGGAGGCTTCACATTCACTCAAGTTTTCCCAGCTGTTTTCTGAGGAGCGGGTTCAGACGGAAAGTCCTCCAGTCACAAGTTCACTGATCGTCTTCAACCGTCAGTCTGCACACATCTTAGAGCAGTGGTTCCCAAACTTTTTCTGTCAAGACCCCCTTTGATGATATAGGAACATTGGACGATCCCCCCACCCCCCCCCACAAAATTTTTCTTGGTTTTTAATGAATTGCATTTTAATGCATGAACTGTATAACATATTTTTATTTCTTTCTAAAATAAGTACATATCACTTCACAGTTTATTCTTCAGTTTGTTTAACTGGGAAAAAAAAATAGAAAACTCAAGGTGCTTGTTAATATGTTCGGGGTGGTGGGTTTTCAGGTGTCTTTTTAATTTAGTGGGCTTCATGCTCTCTGCCGCCAGTATTTTAAGACACAAAACACACTGGGGTCTCTCATCCTGACCGACAATAGTGCTTGTGAAGCCCAGAGACAGATATGCCTCGCTATATTTCCTTGCCTTTACCTTAGTTTGAGGCGTTGTCGAGGTGGTCGCGTCGCCTGTTGCGGCTGTAACAAAAGTTCCATCGGATTTGCGCTTTAGACCAGTCACAAATCTGTCCATCTTTGTACATACTTCCTTCTCTTATCTTTATCTTTCTCTGTCGCTCCGTATCTTTCTCGCTCTGTGTCGCTGTGTGTCTCTCTCTCGCTCGGGCGCGCGCTCGCTCTCTCGCTCTCGCTGGTTTTGCCACAGTCGGTCTGTGACATGAGCCGCTCTGGTGGCGTGGTTGGAACACAGTGCATGTCACGTCGGTTATTTTATATTGTTTTACCGGTGTATGTGTGCGTCTGTGTGTGTGGGTTGGTGATGAAGCCGCGACCCCCCTGTAGTACCACCGCGCCCCCCCTAGGGGTCGCGACCCCCACTTTGGGAACCACTGTCTTAGAGGATTCTAAGCTTCCTGGAAAATACATCTGACCCAGATATCGTCCTTGAAACGGGAGGCGTCAAAGAGAGCACAGAAGGAAAGTCTGAAATATTTAGGAGTTAGGTGAAGCGGAGGCCTTCCTCGGCAGCTTCATAACCTGCTTTAAACATCAGTCATATACTACTAACGGGTCTAAGATATAATGGTGAGTAAGTGGAAGTTTGAACCCGTAATCCACATAATTCACAATGTGTTTAAAAACATTTTTTAAAGTCTCTTATGCAACATTTAATAAAAAGGAGAAACCAGAATGTATGAGTACAGAATAGAATCAGATGCATCATATTTACATATGATTACTTTGATCCAAATTACTTATTCGGTTTGAATTTGTGCTAAATCGCAAACAAAAAAAGTGAATTCTCACATTCTGGAAGCTGAAAAATGGTCTTTTCCTTTTTGTTTAAAAAAAAGTAAAGGTTTTGATTTCCCGTTGATCGACTAATCAATTAACAATTAGTTGATCTACTTTATCTAGATAAATGTGACTTCCCAGCCTTGTTCTTTGCACTTTGGAGTTGCATCGCAAGCTTACATCCACAACAAGGACAAGATCCCTCACCGGCTTCCCCCTTTCTAAAGCAGCCTATTAATGAAAAACATCACAAAAGCTTGAGGCCTGACTGAATTTAAATGACAAAACATTCTTCATGTGTTGCATAATAGAGAATGAACAGTGTTCACTTCCGAAGCGATCAGCGGCAGCAACAGCTGTGGCTACAAACACACCTGCTGCCGGGCCGCTGTGGTGATGCTGCGCCCTAAAGATGCTTCTTTAGGAAGGTCCTGCAGTGCTAATGCCGGATGGGGGAGTTCTACAGTAAACATCAGTGCGTGAAGATTTAGGTTTCCTCTTTTAAAAGGGGTGGAAGAAGGCTCATATGTGAGAGAGGGCAGACTTGTATGGTGAGTTAAATTACAAAACAGTGAATACAAGATTCACATCTGTGGAAAAAACGGATTAGGATGACACACACATGCACACACACACACACACACACACACTTACACAAATACAGCATAAAATATAAGTGCATGTACCATAGGTCAATTACATTATTTTAAACCACCAAGCATCTGTCCAACCACTGGATCACACATGTACTATGGACGCACACACCAACACACCGACACACCGACACACACACACATACTCAACATCTGTCCTGCCGCCCAGTCCCTTCTGGTCTCAGCTCACTGCTTTCCTGTATAAGGCTGCCATGACAGGTCACGCGGATATTTCCGTCACACCAGATGGGGATGTTACAGCATGCAGTAGCGTTTAAGGACAGTTACCTTTTTATGGAGGTCAAGCCTGAGCAAAAGAGTCAGGAATGGATAGAACTGTGTGTTCCTCATCGGCGTGTCCGTAAACCTAGCCGACAACCCACAGTAACGTAAGCGCTACGTCCGAGACGAGATGATCAAAGCCCCGTTTTTTGTTATCTTCGCCACCATCTTGAGGGAGAGTGAGCTTCAACTCTCTCTTTTTGTTTGCGAGGCGAGAGACACACCAGGTGGTTTCTCTCTACTGAGTGCACTTTGTAATGTGTGTCTCACATGAGTTTCCCACAGCTAGCAAGCGTACTTCATACGGCACAATCAAACTTTCATCCGTTAGAAATGAGAAGCCCGCTTTTGTCTACCTCTGTCCGACAACACTGCCTCGGCCATTACTATAAATATTAAGATATTTATATTTAGAGTGGTAAATCTTTCGACACAACAGTAACTGATGGGAGCGCGGGCTTAATTAACTCAGTTATTCATCCACTGGCAAAAATACTGTAGCGGGAACACGCGCCTTGACAGTACCACTACGCACCTGAACCGCGTCGCAGCCCAGTTTTCAGTGGCCACTCGCGTAGCGAGAGCAGCGGCATTCATTCACAAAGTCCCCCGGCGGTGCTAAATGTATTCTCTGCGGGAGCAGGGCGGAACATTGCTAAGAGGTTCTCATGCAGAATACAGTGCAACCTTGTCCAGACCATGTTAGCTTAACTTTAGGAGTTGAGTCTGGGGGAGAAAGGGGGCAGAAAAGCATAATTTCCTGCCTTTAATAGTTGCTCAAACATTAATTTGAAGCGGTAAGAACACGCTCACTGTTATGAATTTGGGGCGTGAGTGAAAAGATCCCACAAGGCACAGTGGCTCTCTGCAGCAGCTGTTGAGAAGACACACACACAAACACACACACCTCTGTGTGCTAACACACAGCTACACACGCATCCAGCTACTGTATTAGTTACATAAATAATCTCATATGACGAGGCGCAGCTGTCTGTCTCTTTTCTCATATCTTCGAGAATCAATGTTCGTGTCTGCAGAGGATGCTAGTGTGTGACTGCGTGTCAACTTTTGTCTCCTGGTTACAATGCTTGACTTCCACCTTAACAATCATAACACACACACACACACACTCCACCCTGATATATTCATTCTGAAATGAGCAGGGAAGAGGCGCATACAACAATGTGAATTCCAACACAGTCTGTACCTCTCTGTGCCAGTCTGGAGGAGGTGTGCATGTGTGTGTGTGTGTGTGTGTGTGTGTGTGTTTGTGTGTGTGTAAGCCAGTACTGTTGGTGGTTAATGCCACCTCTATAATCGGTGGAGATTGAGCGCAGGAGGTCCCAAAACGCTGCCCTTCTCATTCTGCAGGTGGTCTTTATATTCAGACTAAACTACTCACTCACTCCTTTCCTTTCGGGCTGGGCATGGTAATGCGAGTACCACTACCATTACCCATAAAGTAATTAGCAATACCAAATAGTACTTCATTCAATTCATGTGAAATATATATATGTGTGTGTGTGCGTGTGCGTGCGTGTCTGTGTGTGTGTGTGTCTCATTGGCTATTTAATCACCGCCCAGCACTGTTGCCATTAGTTAGCGGCGTTAGCTGCTAGCCGCCACAGGCTGTGTGGGTTGTAGCTGCTGCTGTTGTGGGCCAATCACGCGTCACATTAAATCAAAGAACACTTGCAGCGATTGGCTGCAGGCAAAACCGTACAAATGGTCTTTGTTTTCTAGATCCGGACACAAAAAGGATCGATTACAGGTGTCATTTGTCAGTTTCTTGGTCGTGGGTTATTTGGTTCAAAGATATTTAGTACCGACACCCAGCCCTTCCTGTCTAGACGTGTCTTTCCTTTCCTTTCTTTCATGTCCTGACCCCTTTCCCTCTTTTTTCGGTCTTGTCCTGTCCTCCGTTTCCCTCCCCTTTCCTTTTTCTTTTCCCTCATATCGTTTCCTTCCCTTCCTCCCTTCTCCGCACCTCTCTCTTATTCTCCCTGAACTTGCCATTGACCCATTAAACTATGTGGATGTTATTTTTGGTGCAGTGCATTGTGCAGTGAGAGAGAGAGAGAGAGAGAGAGAGAGAGAGAGAGAGAGAGATGCTTGATGTCTGCAATCAGAAAAGGGTGGAAACGAGTCTGTTCAGCTTTGTTTCATCACCTCCTTTCTTTAACACCCCTCCTCCATCGGCCTCCGGCTGGGTGATGTGGAGACAAAATCTAATACACCTCAATATTGGTGCATTCACAAAATGATCCGATTTATGAAAATTCTCAGCATTGTGGATATGATGATGAAGGGGGGCGTCAAGGCAAATAATAGTGCAAATTATATCACTTTTACTGAAATGCAGTCTTTTAAAACCAGGAAAAGACAATTATGCCACATAACCGTATCCCAGAAATCTAAGAGGATATCAACTTAATGCTCAGCCCTAGAAAACATCTCCCCCTCTTTCTATTGCTTTATCTGCCCTCTCTCTTCCACAACTCCTCTCACCGCTGCGTTTTCCTCAAAGCGAAAATATCCATCCACCTCTCCCTCTCCCTCTCTCTCTCTCTCTCTCTCTCTCCATCTGTTCCGTAGTAATTCAATCGCGGAGGCATTCATCAGAGATGTGAGTGATAATGTTTTTGGAGGAAAAATGCAGGGAACTCAGCCAGCCCTCCACTCTCTCAAACAATTCTCGTCAACCTGTTTTCAAGAAAAAAAACTAAATAATCGAATGATCAATAATCTCTCTCTCTCTCTCTCCCTCTTTCTCGATCTCTATAAACAAAGCATCAGTTTCACAGTTTGCAATCAATGCAATAGAATGTGGTTCACATTGGATTATTGATCACATATTATTTTGCTATATTTTTTTGACATATATTATATGGCCTTTCCATAAATGACTCACACACTTTATCTCTCCGTAATCCAATCATGTGTATATATATATATATGATATAAATGCACCTATAGTGTCGTTGCAGACGCAGCCCAGTTCACCAATGTGAAGACTCCTCTCTGCCCGCCTGCTCCTTTGTGAATGTGCACCGGCGTGGATGCAATCATCCGCTCTGCTCCTCTGCCCTCCTCACGCATCAACACAGAAAGAAGGGGGGGTAGGGCATGAGAGAGAGACTGGGGGGGAGGGGGTTGGTATCCAGAATGGTCTGTGGGCAATAGCATCTTTCTCTCTCTCTCTCTTGGCTTCAGAGAAAAGGAAAGAGGAAAGGAAAGCGTGTGTCATTCTCTCGCGGCAGTGCGAAAGTCACGCCGGAGGGTCAAATCCCAAATCGTTTTACTGATGTAACAAGCACACGCACACATACACATACACACACACAGCCTTTTAACGACACACAATAAACAACCATCGATACAGATTACACCAGCCCGCTTTGACACGCAGACACCAAAACAGCCCCATCAACAAACACAGACCTTGGGTCACACTCAAGGTCTGCTGTGTGCACTCGCACACACACACACACACGCACACACACGCCATGTGTTGAAGGATCGGGGCGACAGCAAACTGATGATGACTCTCCAGATGGTGCCAGATGTGTCTGCATGTGCGTGTGTGTGTGTGTGTGTGTGTGTGTGTGTGTGTGTGTGTGTGTGATGCAGGTGAATGTGTGCAGAGCAGACTGTACATCTGGCCTGAGGAGGAGTAAATGAGTTGCAGCAGGGCAGAGCCCCTCCCCCACCCCACCCCACACTCTAAACCCTATCTTACCTTCTCCGTCACGTACATGTACACCTCTGTGCACACACACAAATGCACACACACACACACACACACACACACACACACACACACACAGCGGTCCCTTGAGCTTTGTGTTTAATGCTAGATGACAAACCGGTCTGTGTTAACCGAGCGTCACTCTTCCCTGCTGTTTGTCTGGGACTCTCATCTCCAGCCCGGTTCTTCCTGCCTAGCTGGCTGCTTCTATTGGACGCTGTTATCTTTTTGTTTTGTTGGGGGGTTGCTTGCTGAAAGAATGGCCCGCAGTCCGCCTCGCGTATTAATATCAGTGTCCTGCAGACACGATCCCCCCCCTCCCGCTTTTCAGGAACTGAGACGTCTACAAATGAAATTTCACGAAGGACGTTAAACAATTTTGTGCGGCACAAAGCTCTTTCTGTGGTGTAGGCTTGTGAAGGCGGGGCTTTGCAGCAGATTGACAGGGAGAGAGAGAGAGAGAGGGCAAGGGGAGACCTTGATCTTGTACTTAAACACCTTCCGTTTGGCGAGATGGCGCTTCAAACCTCACACATGTGGAAGCTATAGGAGGGTCGACCTCAAAAAGGAGCCATAAAATGTTGTTGGCGGTTATGGCGAGTGGTTAAGAGTTTATTGGGGAGTGATGGCGGCCCGTGTCGTTAGATGCCAGATGCATGGTCAATACAGGGGAATGCAGTCACCCTGCTGCTCCTACTGCTTTAGATACTGCAGTCGCTCTTTTGCCCCCAAAAAAGTATACCGTATTATAGCTTCTAGAAAACATGGTAACAATTCTATGATTATGGCTTTTCTGGGCTTTTTAATTTTTCCAATCATTCTGGCAAATATTTGTCATGGTTCTTTTATATTTTTAGGTCTAATCTCCTATAATAAGTCTATAATAAACATTGCAGCCAAAGGACAAAAATGTCCCCATTCAAACTAAATAAAACAACTTAATAATAATCATGGACGCTATTCTATATCAGGCTTATAATTCTGAGCCCTGCCTTCAAAATTGTGTTTTTTTACTGTTTTCCACCACATTGAGCTTTTCTCTTGTTTGCCACACACACACACACACACACACACAGACACACAGACATACACACAGGCCTTCAAGCTCAATAGAATATAATGTGTTATAGGTGCAGTGCATTCCTGTGTATGTTTAAAGTATAGGCTTTATAGGAGTGTATATGTGTGTGTATGATTGCATGACTATCACCATGTTGTTCTCATGGCACTGTTTTTTTTTTCCACTTGTGCTGATTGTTGTGACTTTGATATACCTCAAGTTCAAAGCCCATTGAGATATTTCGCCTTATCATATGCAGACCGACACAGAGGCCCTGAAGGCACCGCTTCAGTTCAGCTGAACCAGGTGAATCTGGGAGCTTGTGAACGGGAGGTTATTATTAAAAAAATAATGTATATATTTTTAATTTTCTGAATGAGAAAAGGGTTTATTGCCAAGTACGTTTGCATGGACAAAGTATTTGGCTTGGTGAGCGGTGCGTGACAATAAACACAATGCGATAGTATTATTAAGAAATATGAAAATGTTCAATAAAATATCAGAATTAACATTTAATTGTTAAGAATATTCAGAAAGGTGAATTGGAAGGTGAAAAAATATCAAACAAATAAAAGCAACAAATCCAAAACAATAACTAAATAAAAAGCACTATTTTTATGTTGCTGAGTTTTAATGTAAACAAACACACATGTAAATACAACCGGCAACATTGAGGTCATTGAAAGAAAGATGTAGATCATATCATACATCTATTAAACATAATGATCGGGGTCATTTCCCATCTTAAAATGTAAAAATTATCAAAGTCATGTCCATATATCATACGATAAGTCAATAACGTACAAATGATCGAGGTCATGTCCATATATTGTACAATAAGTCAATAAAAAGGAAAAATGATCAACGTCATCCATATATTGAAGTCAAAATAGTTGATACATACATTTTTGTGAGAGGTAGTGGAGTAGAAGTATAAATGGAGAGAAAGTGAACTTTAAAGTACCTCAATAACACCTACGTAAATGTACTATGCTGCTTCCACCGCCGCCCTCGTTGTTTTCGAAGATTTTAACGACACAGTCTGGTTGAATCGGCACCTGTCCTCCGAGGAGACTCGACACTGGAGCCCGAAATCCACCGAGAAGCAGTACCGTTTCCTTCAGGGGTTATTTCACTAAAACAGCAAGGCATAATATGCTGTATGCAACAGAAACAATGTATGTATTATAAAAAACTAAGCAGCCAGTATAGGGCATACCTGGCCTCTGCATCTGATGTGCTGAACCACAGCCAGAGAGGGAACTTCAAAGTGGAAGTGCCCTTCACTGGCGCCTAAAGGTTGCTTTGTAATGTGCTCATGCACAAAATCTAATTCCAACAGCAGACACTATTTTTAGGCACCGCCTGAATGATGCTGGACCCCACAACTTAGTTTTTATTTGTATTTATTGTTTTACTCAAGGGGTTAGGCGTGCCCGAGACAGTCTGCAGGCTACCTTTAATCCGAGGGGGTTTCCTGTATTGGGCTCCACTGTTTCGCCGCCTGCCGGCAGAGCAGCGCACCCCGCTGCTTCCTGCAAACCGTTTGGAGGCCATGTGCTGCACTTCAAACAAACACAAACATACACACAAACACACGCACACACACACACACACACACACACACACACACACACACACACACACACACACACAGAGTCCTGCAGAGTGAGCTTTGTGGCGCCCACAACTTAGCTTACCTACACAACAAATGATGTTTCCTGTGCGCCTGAATGTATTCTCTCTTTCCTACATTACGTCAGATTCAATGAAATGTAAAGCAAGCAAAATCAATTGCCTGGAAGTCATGAAATATATTTTTCATCCTCAGATGTGGAATGATTTATTCATTATCCTTCGGTGTTTTATAGACGTGCATCATTTGCGAGGTTCAACCGCGGCTGAAGACAAACGTCCAATCAGAGCCGAGGAGCCTCTTAACGCACCTGTCAATGCCCGCATGTGACTTCAGGTAAGAACTGTCATTTACTGCATTTCGGTTGGTTTTCGGAAACATATTTTAATGCACCGTTTTGCTGTCAAATTAGAACGTTTGTGATTGACAGCTGCGTAATAGATTCCTCTGGCCTCTGATTGGTTGTTTTTGCATTTGGGCACTGTGGAATAATAATTGTTCCCCGCCACAGAGTGACCATTTCATATGCTACTGTCAGGATATAATCACCGTTTTGCGCAAATACGACAAAATATAAGAATACTTATTTTTAATTAAAGTTTCCCGCTGCCGCTTTAATTCTTCTTCTTCGTACTTTTTTTTGGCCCGACCAGGGAATCCTTTGGCCCCGCATCCAGTCTTTTTATGGGTATATAAAAGACTCAATTACAGGCCCTTCACAGGTGTGGCAGAGATCTAATTAGCTGGGATAATTGAAAACACTTGTGTGTGGGTGAGTGGGGGCTTTAAAACGAGGAGTTAGACGTGGACGGTTTTCAGACTCGATGTTACTCAGTGCCAATGATCTTTTTTTTTTTATTCTGTGTTGCCAAAGTTACGTGTCCATTATCGGTCATCATCCCCCCCTCCCGGCCCCGGGACACTCTTCATTTATATGAGGCCTGTAAAAGACCAAACCTGCCGGACTGGAACCCTTTCTGCCGACCTTTCTCCACATGCAGCCATTCTGACATGAACACAGGTGACACCGGTTCGAGTCCGGGGGCGATACCATATAGAACGGAGCCTTTATTCATTTATCTAATTAAACCCATAATTACAAGCATTTTCATGTTGACATGGCTGCCTGTCTGTTGACCAGCCATGTTATCTGTCAGTGGATGTATCAGAGTGGCTGCCAACCACACAGAGTAGTATATCTGCCCCCCCACACACAGGTTCCAGAGGAGACCAGAGCTCTCATCACCCATGTCGCTCCGCCATTGAACGTGACGTTTGAACCCTGACAAATGCAAGGCCACTGGCGTCGTCTCTTGGGGTCACCCCCCCCCCCCCCCAAAAAAATAAAATGACACCACTCTCCCTCCCTCTCTGCTGCAGTGCACACAGACAGGGGTCTCAGGATTGGCTGTCAGTCTTCAGTCACACCACTAATCTTCTCTGATGCACCCCGATACATAGCCCCTTCCTCTCTTCATCTCCCGTTCTCAAATCACACACACGCATACACACATACATACACACGCATATGTACACAAATCACCATCATCATCATGTTAGGCCTATACTTAAAGCAAACAGCCAGCAAAGACGTGTGAGAAACACCTAAATATCTGATCTCAAAAAAACATTGGGGGTGGGGGGCAGGTTTAAAATAAATATATATATATATATATATATATATATATATATATATATATATATATATATATATATATATATATAATACCACAGCTGTGACAGACCAGAATACAACGCCTTACTTGCTTTCCCTGGCCGGGGCCTCTGCAGCAGCTTCTGCACGGTGAGCAGGTCCTCGGTCTTCACCGCCTGCAGCAGCTCCTGGTCCTTCCCCATCTTCCGCTCGGAGGCCGCTCTTACTCCCGCAGCATCCTCCAAAAACACGGCGGCAGCCTCAGCACGCGGAGGGTTGCGTCTGCCGCGGCCGCAACGGACAGCCTCCCTCCTCCTCCTCCCCCTCCTTCCCCTCGCCCCCTGGTTCCCTGACTTTAGACGAGACCCACGCTAGAGCTCTGGCATGTGATGGGGCGCGAGAGAGAGAACGAGAGAGCGGGAGGGAGGGAGGGGAGGATAGTGCGGGTGGGAATGGAGGGATGCTCTCGGGTTCTCCCTCCCCTGCTCAGTGCACCGCCGCTAGTTTGGGCACCGGACCACCGAGAGGCTACCGGGCCGTGCTAGATCCCAGTATCGCTGCGTAGTATTCAAAAGGTAAAGATGAGGGGTTCCCCCCGTGTCCCCGGTTGGCTCGCGCTCCTCATCTGTGGTCCCGGCTGCAGGCTGATAGGTCTCCCTTTGCAGCTGCGCTCCGGAGAACAAACACAACGACTCACCGAAGAGGAGGCAGCGGCCGAGCCTCGCCGAGGCAAGGAGACGTGAACAAAAAAACCAAATGAAACAACCCGACTGATGTCGCGAGCGGCCTCGCGGGCTCACGAGCGAGACGCGGCGCATAAAAGGATTGTGCGTTTTAAAAGGCGGGTGCGCGCGGGGTCCGTTCCGCCCGAGGTCTCGCCGCTCTCGTGTGCACTGCGTCGTAAACACAATCCACGGCTGCTGCTGCTGCTGCTGCTGCAGCCATCGCTCCGCGTGCGCTCGGGCTCTGTATTTGGTAATGTTTTTTCTCCGCGTGGGGGCAGGGGTAGTGAGGGGGGGGGGGATGCGGAGGCACGTACACGCGTCCGCGCACTCTACAGCTGGCCCAGCTCCTACCGCTAAACGGGTCGTGCTGCAACTCGGGGGCGGACCAGGAGCGCGGTGCTCTCCCGCCTCCTTTTTTCTTCATCTCCCTGTGTTTCTCACTCACTCACTCACTCTCTCTCTCTCTCTCTCTCTCTCTCTCTCTCTCTCTCTCTCTCTCTCTCTCTCTCTCTCTCTCTCTCTCTCTCTCTCTCTCTCTCTCTCTCTCTCTCTCTCTCTCTCTCTCTCTCTCTCACACACACACACACACTCTCTCTCTCTCTCTCGCGCGCGCGCTCTCTCTCTTGAAAGAGGAGCTGCAGTGATGTATTAAGCCGCCAATGAAGGCACAGACAAAGTAAATAATCAATGTGTTCTTCGTATTGTCTCCACATGGTTGTATTATGCTGTATTTAGCTTCATTTAGATCCTACTTTGTGTCCCCTACTCCAAAGTGATGTCAGAGTTAGGTGTAATCCGTTACAGTCTAAAGGGAGTGATTTTCACCCAGAGAGAACAAACAAAACAAAAAAAATGCCAAAGAATGCTATCAGTTAAACAGTAAAACAAATATATATATTTTAGCAAAACTTGGAGGAAAGACCACAGCGTGAGCCCATATCTCTGATGGCCGACCTCTCGCTCTGCAGAAAAGAACGTCAGCCAACAAATCAGTGCAAAACAAATGGCTTCAAAGCCCATATGACATGTGGCTTGATGGGTGGACATCTCACATCAACCTATATGAAACGTCCCCTGCACCCGACGCTGTTGCTACTAGTGGAAAGGCTTTATTCAAGGAATGCAAGTCCAAACTCTGAATGTGATGCACGATGAATGTAAAGCTACAGCATGAGGACTTCTGTTCTCTTTGTGCGAAGATAACTATAAGCTCCCTATTCCTATGTAATATCAGAGGGGATTAGCTGCGATATTTAATGCCTTGTTTTTTTAAAGAATCCAGTCTCTCCACAAACTACGACAAGTGGAGAAAGAAACAGTGTTTTTGAACCCTGACTTCCATCTAACTTATCTTCTTTCTCTGTCCAACCTCCTCCAGATTTGTTACACTCCACTCTCCATTGTGTGCGCGTGTGTGCGTGGGCAGTGTGCAGTGCTCGGATGCTGCTCTCTGCCTCCTCCACATATCCAGGGAGTTATGTAAGAACATACTGAAGAGTAGCCCGTATGGTATGAGAGCGTATTTATAAGTCGGTCTCTCCCGTTAATGCTAGAGCAGCGAGGCCGACACTTGATATGTCAACACGTACCTGTTGGAGAGTTTACCTGCACCGCCCGCCACGCACCCTTTTTCTGAGAGTCTTCCTTTTGGCACTGTTAAAGAGGGGTGAAGCTGTGGATTCACGAGCCACTTTATTACACTGACAATGAGTCCCGTTCTTTCTCCATCTGTGTTTTATTGGGGATTCTTCACCAGGCTTTCTCTGGCTTATAAAATGACATTGCTATCACGTGATCGAGAAGAAGCGGCGTTGTGGGGGACATTCCCACACCTGAATGAACTTAACAATGTACCTCTTTTTATGGAGTGATTCGTCCCATCCGACTGCATGTTGGCATCTAATCAATAAGGTGGTTATAGTCGTTTGGTGATGCAGTTATAGAAAGTATTCATACATCAGACATGAAACCATGTTTATTTGAAACACTTGAGAATCCCTTCATTTAATCCCTTCGCCGAGGTGGCGATGCTGTGCGTGAAGCATCCAGAAATACACACTGCCCTCCAGCGGCCCGTCACAGAGCATGGACCTCTCCGGAGGGTTTTCAGTGTCCTTGTCGTTAAAACGATTGATTCACTGCGAGGATGAGCCATGATAACAAGTAAGAAAACACATCTAGTGGTTGAATTATGCATTGTGTATTGTTATGGTGCGTTCATACCAAACGCGTTGTGAACGCCCTATTATACCACATTTGATTTGAGTAGAGTATCACAGTAACATCACATCGGCATTAAAAGATTGTAGAAAATAAAGGGAAAATATATAATAAAAACGATGTAGCACTGCACAGTGTGTACTTTTCAGAAGGTTGAGTTCCTAGTCTTCGGAAATTGCGGAAACAAACAAACCTCCACGTGACAGTGGATGTTGTTGGTCGTTTAGATTTTCATTCAAGTTCTACTTGGGGGAACTTTCTTTTTTTTTTAAACAAACAATAATAAAACAATTAAAATTAACTGATGGCCTTGGACCTGAGCTGTTAATCATGAATCGATCTCTGTAAAATATAGTTTAAATTTACGGGTTTATGAAGAGCATTTGAATGCGTCTCAAAATCGCCCATTTGCCATTTTCCTGCCTGTGATTGGCCGGCTGGCAAATCTATGAGAAGATCGCAAGCAGTCGTACTGAGGGGAACAGGTTGAGCGGAGCAGGAGACTTCGTGTATTCAAAACTGTTGGTTGTAGATTGTAACCGGACCCAACACGCAAACTGGTGAGTATTATTGCGCTTCGTTTCTTTTTAGAGTCGTTATTCTATTTCTCTCCCCGTTACAGGGACCGACTTGCTCTCTGACGCGTGACAAAATCAATGCGCGTATTCTAGAGCGTTTGCCGAGGCAAGATTATTCCTCGCGAGCTATCGCGTTAGTACTTGTGTGTTACCGTTAGCTCACGTTATCTCACGGCGTTACGAGCCAAACATGACATACTAGCGGCGTCACTTTATACAATAAACACAAATAACGTGTTGACTTCCTGCTTTTATATGGCAGCTACAACTGCAGCACGCGGTTCACCTTCCTCACACAGTCGTCCTCCAACAGCCCATGGCAACGGGACGTCCTCGTTGCTAAGCTAGCAGGACAACCCAGGGTTAGGGCTAGCAAGAGGAAGCGTGCGTGTTTGCGCGTGTGAGAGTGTGTGAAGACAAAGCCGTCATTCAGTCCAAAAGGAGAATTCCTCCTTGCTGTCTGCTGGAAGTCACATGAGTCCCATTCTGAGGATGTGACTCGTAAAAAACGTAATGACTCAGTTTTGGTATTTCATTATTGATTATACTTTTATCTGAAACCGCTAACTGAGACACCTTTCCTGCTCCTCCTCCTCGGGAGTTGACACATTGATAGAAAAAAGTAAATCCCTTCCCATTTCTGCACTGCAGGAAGGGCTCAGCGCAGCGTGGGTGCCCAGGGATCCACTGCCTGAGTGCACGGAGGCCAGCGGCCGAGGCCCCAGAGACATGAACCACACCAAGGACGGCCTGGTTATCTTCACCGCCAACTCGCACCCCTCCAGCCGCGAGCTGGGCAAGAGGATTTCAGAGTGAGTAAGAGATGCACGAAACACACACACACACACACTTTTGAAAAAATTAACGTCATTGCGAAGAAGTTAAAGTGTCACATTTATGTTGCTACTGCTAACATTCAACAAATAATCTCAAAAAAAAATACACAGACTGCCAGTGTTATGAGTTTCAGCAGTTTGATTTAATTTAGCAAATTCTTCCCCTGTAGTAGCAGTGAACATCTGCCCTCTATTTGTTTGGAGCTTGTGGCCAACTATTACACGGGCACAAAAACAAAAACCTAAATAATTTACAAAATAAGGGAGTTAAATAACAATAATAATGGCGTAACAAAGTAGCTTAATATTATATACTACACAGTACTCAACACAGAACTAAAACATATTCAATAAAAAGATATAAGCAGTTACAGAATAACCTCAAGGTGTGTTTGATTTGTTCTAAATGTAGAAAAGACGTTGAGTCTTTGAGCCAAGAATAAGTTTTAAGTTAAGTTAAAGCTTCTGCACATTCAACACCAAGGTGAAATATCGTTTTCACCAAAAAACTGTGAGAGGTTGTTTTCAACAGTCGTATAGTGGAGACGGCCTGGACGTTGTCAAAATTGTGCCTGCAGCAAAAAGATTAGGAATTCAATAGAAATCCATGGCTGAACTCTTTCCCCCCTGCCGCCGGCTGAGAAATGACAATCCTAGTTGCCCGATGAGTTGCAACAGCGTCCGTATTGCATTGTGTTGTGTGTAAACAGAAAAATCGTCAAAAGTGCAAAAACGTACTTGGAATACACTCCCGGACTCCAAAGGTGCATGTTTAGAGAACAAACAGAGGAGATTGGGAACAGACACTGAATTCCAGTCTCTGTGTGAGAGGGACATGAAAGTAAATGCAGCATGTGAACAACAAATGTACTTCTTGTGTATTATTGTGTATTTTCTCTTATCCATTTTTTTTATGCTGCTTTCTCTCATCATTCCTTAAATACTGTACAACTGTAAACATACAAGCGTCCTCTGACTGTTGACTCTATGTCTCTCTCTAAGGCGGTTAGGGGTGGAGCTTGGCAAGGTGCAGGTGTACCAGGAGACTAACAGAGGTAAGGACTGGCTTCCTGTGCATGTGTAGATGTTGACTTATCGCTTATTTAATTATGAACTATTATCAGACACTTTTGCATTTCCGGTTCACAACAAGCTCATCACAGCAGAGGAAATGGAACCAAGACGAGACACACACACAGACACACACAGACACAGAGGTTTAATGTTTTACGGAAGGACTTGTTATGTAAGTAAGGTGAGACTTCCAAGTCCTCCAACGTTTTAGCGCTCATTATATATTAATTTAGTTGTAACCCCTTTTTAGTAAAATGTCCCTGTGACTTTTTTTTGGGCTGTATTATTATTATTATTATTATTAATAATAATAAAAATGTTGTGTTAGGAAGAGATCCTTTTTTGTGTCTGATTTTATTTGTCTAAATTGTGTTAATGTTTATTGTAAGAAGTTCACAAACTGGACTTAACTTTTTTCTTTTCTTCCCACATTGCCCATGTGGTTTGTTTTTGAGTATTCGACACAGCTGGTCTCCCAATAATCAGGAACGCTCTCCAAACATTCGCCACCTGCACTGTGTTTCTATCGCTGAGGCACGTTAGACAAAACCCAAGGCGAAATGTTCAGCGAGGTAGATTACATATCTCAGGAGTGTTTCAAGTGCAAGCGACATGATATCGGCTTGGTGCTGTGCGGTAGAATATTAGAGTTAATGAATGTTGTTAATATGTGAATATTCCGCTGTCAGCTCTTGTTTTCTCTGTGGCTCTGCATAGGAAGCATTTTGTTTCCTAATCTCTTTTCCATGGGAGGCACATTTTTGGAATGCTGCTATCTACGAGGGGGGGTGGGGGGGTTGTGTGAGAGGCACAAAGGGTTCAGATAGCCCTCTAATGAAGCTGACAGGCCTTGCGTGCTCTGAGACGAGGCAGGAGCGTGTTTTGCTTTCGCGCTGCTCCTGCAGTTCTCACGCTCCCCCCCCCACCCCCTGTTTCTGTTCCCATAGAAACGCGGGTGCAGGTCCAAGAGTCGGTGCGGGGCAAAGATGTCTTCGTGATCCAGACGGTGTCCAAGTAAGAAAGGATGCACGCGTGCATGCTTGCAGTTTCTTTGCCCACCTGAAACGTGTCCCCCTCACACCGCTCTCTCGGCCTCGCCCCCTCAGGGACGTGAACACCACCATCATGGAGATGCTGATCCTGGTGTACGCGTGTAGGACGTCCTGCGCCAGGAGCATCACAGGCGTCCTCCCCTACTTCCCCTACAGCAAGCAGTGCAAGATGAGGAAGAGGGGCTCCATCGTCTCCAAGCTCATCGCCTCCATGATGTGTAAAGCTGGTAGGTGGGAGGGGGGGTTGCCTTTTAACAGCACATCAGGGGGGGATGGGAGTCAGAAACCGGGGTAAAGTAGGACAACATGTTTATGAGGATGATGCCGTGCGTCCATCTTTGCACACATTGTTGTAAAATGGTGCGAGCATCAGTGCCGTCAAACTGACTGTTTTGTGTAGGACTCACCCACCTGATCACAATGGACCTCCATCAGAAGGAGATCCAAGGCTTCTTCAACATCCCAGTGGACAATCTGAGAGCCTCCCCCTTCCTGCTGCAGTACATACAGGAAGAGGTAAACACGCAGGCTACACACACACACACACACCCAACATGACTTATGGATATTAAACAGGACCGCCATAGTCTTTCGCTTCCTAGACGGTACATAAAATGTGGGCGTGGCCTCAGTGACCTACGATTGTTTTGAAGCCTCGAGTCTGGCATTTGTCCATCGCTGCCTTTTCTTTCTTTACAATCAGAAGTGACATGAGAGGGTGGAGTTTAGTATAACTGAACGCTATATAAGCATACTCTGCTTTTATGATCTTTACTAATTTACTGATGAACATCATGTTATATTGAAAAATACCTGAAACTAGAGATTGAGACCACAAACTCATGTTTACTGAGGGAATAAATTAAGAGAAGTAGTCATCTTCTCATAGACTTCTATACAACCAAAGGAGTCGCCCCTGATGGTCACGAGAGAGAATGCATGTTTAAAAGCACTTCTGCGTTGACTTCCCTTCTCAGAACCGGAAGTTGCCGCCTGGTTTGCTTAACCCCACAACAGTCAAGAGGCTCATGTTGTTGATAATGGTGTCAACCTGTAGTCCTCTACAACACAGCGTGCCTAGTTGAGTCCTAAGACCATGAAAATGAGTCAGCGTGGGAACTTTCATTTCCCACGTCTGTAAGTCAACTTGATTTTGGTTAAATCCCTGAAATAAGAAAGCGTGTAAGTATTGTAAACATTCGTCTGCCAAAGAAATTATTTTCTGCAATAATCCCAAATAAAAATAAATCCCAATTGCGTTCTGTGCGATGCCAACTTTGGTGGCAGATTTGCTGCTGCAATGCTTTTCAACAGCGGGTGATTTAGGAGGGAGACAAAATCAGGCTTCTCATCTCCAGCAGACAATTGGCATCCTTACCAGTGCACAAGGACAAGAAATAATGACAGTCGTCAGTCGTATGCAAATGTGACATTAAACATGTGTCCTTTATTTACCTCCAGATCCCCGACTATAGAAATGCTGTGATTGTGGCCAAATCCCCCGCCTCTGCCAAAAGGTACAGTCAGCCATGTCCTTCATCCGTGCTGAGCTGCACCTCCTATATCGCATCAGGAACTAATAAGTCCACCTTCTCTTCCTTCCCTAAGGAAGTTAAGGTCCATCATTGCATTTCTGTAGTGGCACACAGTAGTTTAGGTTTGATACAACCACTAGGGGGCGCCAAAGTCAGGAACGTTCACATTTGCAGTTCAACTTTTATATCAATGTTTTTCCACTGTTGCCCTGGTTACTGATCTGTCCTCTCGCCTGGTGCATCAGGGCTCAGTCGTTTGCCGAGCGGCTGCGTCTGGGCATAGCGGTGATCCACGGCGAAGCTCAGGACGCGGAGTCGGACCAGGTAGATGGGCGACACTCCCCCCCCACCGTCAAGACCAGCAGAGCCATCCACCCCAGCATGGACATCCCACGTAATACACACAAGAACGCACTAACAACCACATATCCTGTAACCGCCATGCAACAGAATAGGTTGTAGGTAAACTTTTCTTTTTTTGGGTTTGTCTCCAGTGTTGATCCCCAAAGAGAAGCCTCCCATAACTGTGGTCGGAGACGTAGGAGGACGCATCGCCATCATAGTGGTGAGGGAACGCAGCGCGAATCACAGCTTTTTGTTTTGACGTGTGTTTGGATGCAGGAGTGTGGGAAAGAAAAGAGAGGAGGAAGATGCAGGAGTGTTAAAAGATGGAGGGAAGTCAGGAGAGCTTATTCTTCTACAATATTTTGTCTTCCTATATTAAGTATGATTTTGTCCAGTAGGGCTGCACCAAATCGGGTTTTATTTTTGGGAGGGGGGGGGGGGATATTTTATGATCTCCACAGCAGTGAAGCAAAAACATCTGGATCGCACCAGCCACAAGGGGAGCTTTAGGAAACGCTTGATTTAATATGCTGCAGCTTTTCTTTTCTTTTCACAAGCGGAGTATTTTAAACGTCAATATCGTTTTTGTTCATTTAATTGTGGGAAGCTCAAATCGCGATGCCTATTAATGTTCAATGGATTGTCCAGTTTGTTTTAATTAAATACAAATTGTCTGAGCATGTTTTAGGAAGAACACTTTGAGTAAAAGTAAATGCTTCTCCCTAGAGGGTGAGTTGGTTGTTTCACATGCTGCAGGATTGATGAGCTTGTTTGTCCCACAGGATGACATCATCGACGACGTCGACAGTTTCGTGGCAGCGGCGGAGACGTTGAAGGAAAGGGGGGCCTACAAGATCTATGTCATGGCAACGCACGGCATCCTCTCCCTGGACGCCCCCAGGTTCATAGAGGAGTCGGCCATCGACGAGGTGAGCGCGTACTCTGTAATACTCTACTTACTTGTACTGCCCAACATATCTTTTTTTACATATCTTATCATCCTCGTCGTCATCTTCCTCCAGGTGGTGGTGACCAACACGATTCCCCACGAGCTCCAGAAGCTCCAGTGTCCAAAGATCAAAACCGTTGACATCAGCATTATCCTGTCGGAGGCCATCCGCCGCATCCACAACGGAGAGTCTATGTCCTACCTGTTCCGCAACATCGGAATGGACGACTGAAACACACACAAACACACACACACACACACACACACACACACACATACACACATACACACACACACACATACACACACACACACACAAACACACAATTTGCCTTGTCAGGTCTCTTCAGAAACATAGAGGTGAACGTCAAACACTGAAATCGTTACACACATTGAAATGATGTACATGTCCTGCTTGTATCATAAACATAAAGGCAACCCCTTTTTTCTTTGAGGGGCAGTCACGATTGTTTTGAAGCGGGGTTGTTTGAGGTACTCCTACATCGTCAGTGTTTCACCTCCAGTAGATGGCGGTCAGCACGCCCCCATTTTGGAGAAACGGACAGAAGTAGAAAAGCAATGTACTGCTGTGAGCCGGGGCAACAGCAATACACCTAAAAGGAGATGTTTAAATGTACGCTATGTTAAGAATCTATTCAGCGCTTTACCTTCCCATCAGACGGGGAACTGAAGCCGTTCTCTACGCTCTCTTCAAAGTCACTAGAAAAAACCTTTTAGAAGACGATAGTTGCTGTTTTACCGCGGCCTCGATCTGTTAGTTTAACGTTACTGTGGGACTGGTGAATGAGAGCCAACCCTTTAAATATAAGTCACACAGTAACGCAAACGATAGCCGCGGTGAACTGTGAACTCCCTGTGTTCTGTGAGGTAGAATGACGGGTTTTGTCGAAGGAGTGTTATGACTTTGAGGAAAGCGTAGAGAATGGCTTCGGTTCCCTGTCAGAAAGGGCCGTCTTGACATGAAGGTAGAGCGCTGGAAAGATTCTATCGTAGCGTACATTATTATTTTCCGGTGTTGCTGTCGCCCTCATCCACAGCAGCATATCGCTTCACTTCTGTGCTGGATTAGCACCTCATACAACCCCACTGCAAAAAAAATCAGAACACACACTGATCTGTGCCCTCAATAGATGACTCTGTCTCTCTCTCTGCTCCCCTCCTTGTCAAACGGCACAAAAACCTCAGTTTTTTTTAAAACTCATCTTGTCTACATTTTGTTTCCCATGTCTCCATAGAAATTAATGTAAGACATGAACATTTGTTAGCATTGATTCCCCCTTGCAGCAAAGTCTCCTTTTACTAACGGCATCAGAAAGAGTGCCAGTGCCTTCTCCAGGACACGCTCCAAACACACAGGCCGACACGCCACTCGGCTAACGGAGCTGATGAATACCGGCCCCTTGTACTGGAGCCAGGGATGTTCAGGTTCCCAGCTAATTAATTGCAGCAGAGCATCAGAGCACATGTTGAACCCCTTTCTGTTTATTTATGGCATCCCAATGTGTAGCTGCTTCAGACTCCTGCTAACTGGTTGCCAGAGCGCTGAGATGCTGGTGTCAAATCTAATCATTGCTAAAGCTGAACTGGAAGTACGTCTCGGTCCGGTCAAAAAACTAATGTTTTTACGGCGTTTCATGAGTCAACCATGTAACATTGTGTGCCATCATTTCAATGCCTATTCATATTTTTTATATTTGCCATAAATGAGTTGTTGCCCCTCCAGCTGGAGGGCTGTGGGCATTTTTACACTCCGGTTAGAAGTGGAAGGTTGTTCTTAATTATGCGTTTAAATTGTCAGGAAAGCTGCTCAGACGCACCTGCAGGAAGAGTAAATCAAAACTTTTTACATTTTTTTTTTCTGACAAGCAACACTTGACTGAAGCAGGTCTTTGTCACTTTACCAGATGTGTTCCCAAAAAATAAAGGTTTTGTATTTATTTTCAGCACTTCTTATGAATAAATATGACCTATGAAATGAGGGGCAGACTCGTTTAATAAATTGGGTGGTGGGTCATTAAAAATACATATAAAATAACTATCTATTTACAGTTAGCAGTTCCACTAATGTAAGAGTTCTCTAAAATAACTGCTCAAGGCCCAGAGGACAAATTAGCACAAAAAAACAAAGATTAGAGACAATTCTTGAAGTACAAATGTGATGTTTTGTGACGTGTACATCCAAAGTTTGTTTGTTTTCTTTCCATGCTATAAAATATTTCACAACTTCCTCATATTCTTTTTAAACCGCTGGATTTAAATAATATTTTTATTATAATGTGAAATAGTCAAATCTAATAGTCATATCATGATAAATGTGTTTTTACTTTAATACTTTAAAGGTAGTCTAACTTTTTTGCACTCACCACTCCCTGTATGATATACTTCCAAATGTTATTAAGAGAAATAAAAAAATAACTGAAATCACATTCAATGAATGCAATATTGATGAAGCATTAAAAAATAAAAACCTCTCCCTGTATGTCTGAGAGCTACGGTGGCCTTCAGGAGACAGGCTCTAGAGCCAGTGGTTTGTCCGTTCTGGGCTACTGTAGAAGCATGGCAGACTCTGAAGAGGACCCGCCTACTCTGTAGACATGAAGGACTTTAAAGTTATACCACACTAATGAAAACAAAGTTGTGAATATTATTATCCATTTCTGCCAATACATCCCTCTAAATCCTACACACTGGCCCTTTAAGTACATTTAGCTGCTGCTCCGTCTCACAGTGGTGGAAGAAGTATTCAGATACTCTAACTTCATGGTGAAATACCAGAGTTAAAAATACTGCATTGCTAGTGAAAGTCCTGAATAATGACACTTCAGTTATAGTATTGGCAAAATGTATTTAAAGATTGAGACATAAACATACTCATTATGCTGAACAGCTCCTTGGAAAGTGTTTTATTATTATAGAATATAATGTTGTTTTTATCACTAACTTATACTGAGGGTTTTATTGGAGTCGTTAGAGCCAATGTTTGCCTTTGCTACTGGGTAGATTAGTAGCTGGTAAAAGTACTGCATCATGTCTTAAAGGCATATCAGCTCTCAAATAAGTGTACAAAGTACAATATGTATCTCAAATATAGTTGAGTAAGTTTAAGGCACTGTATCACACTCAAGAAACACTCAAGTATGTCAAAACTGTACTTACCGGAAGTACTTGGTCACATTCTTCTACTGGTTAGAATCCTCTTTTCACACACACACACACACACACAGTAGGAGAGCAGAGCTGATTTAAAGCCACCACTTTCTTGTTCAACATATCTCGTTTATTTATTAATGCTGACAGACACGGTAATGTTTCGGACAAACATGGCGGCATGGACTACAGAACAGAACTCGGCAGAGATGGAAATCTGTTGTCAGACCCGAGACCCACTCAGGAGGTCGAGTACGCGCCATGTCAGATTGCCCCGCCCCTCTCTGGTGTCGCCGGTGTATCATGGAAGCCAAGAGGTTGGGGCTGCTGGAGTGAAACGGAACAAAGCGGATGTAAAAGTCACACTAAACTATTTGGTTTTCATTATAAACTCCCTCCCCCCAGTGTCTTAAACCATCACGTCAACACAAGCTGACACTACTAACAGGTGAAGTGTTTAAAGTCTGGTTGCCGATGGTTACGGGACATAACGCGCCAGTTGTCAAGGTCAAAACTTACAAGTGTGAGAACGTGTAACGGTCCGTTTGAGACAGACGAGCGGGTGGGCGTGCGCTCCCCACTCTCAACTGTTATCCTTCACCCTTAAGCAAGGCACTAAACCCTCTCACCTCTGCGCAGGGCTGCTCGGAGGCCACCTGTGGGGGGTTTGGGGGGAGGGGACATGAAGCAGCGTAGAGAAATAACGTAACGTGGGGGAAAGGCGTCGATCTGTAACGATATGTAAACGCTGTGGTGCTACAATCTGTCTGTCCAACATGGCGGCGTGTCTTTACCGTGCTCACCGGCAAATGCTCTTTAAACACTTTTTGTTGTTGTAGTTTTTTAACACGGGAATGAGTGGTGGGTAACCACGGTGACAGACAGCTACAGCTAGCGCACGTCGGAAGGCCTCTGGAAGCCGAAAAGCAGCATGTTAACTAATGAGAACGAGTCATGGCAAGGTGACATGAAAGTGACCTGACCTGCTGATCAGACAGCAACTGCACAGCTCACATTTGGTGGGACGAAGATGAGACTAATAAAAAATACTTTAGAAGTGAAAAATACCCAAAGTGAGTTGCTTATGGCTGATTTTGATTCCTCTAATAAAGAAAATGCTCTCTAAGCCCCTTTGCTCCTGTCCGACAGGACTACAACATATATATATATATATATATATATATATATATATATATATATATATATATACTGCATTTGTTGGACTAATACTTGGCGTCACACACTTTATACTACTCGCTGCCCCTTGTCGAACTCAAACATACTTATATCACGATATTAGTACATCAAGTTTTATGAGCCCAGGTCCTAAAACCAGGAAATAAGTCAGCATTTTTGCACTTCCTGGTTCCCTCCGGTCAATTGTTTTTTGAACATTTTTTTTTTATTATAATGTAAAATACGTCAGCAAATCCCCCCTAACGCGAATTTGGAGGCTTTTACGTGTTAAAAATGTGGCTGCTAACATGCGGCTAAATGAGCTTAAAGCCCGGCGTTAGCTTCTCAATTGCATCCACGCCCTTAAAAAACATGAAAGTGGTTTTCATTTGAGAGGACGATCTTGCTCAACACACCGTGCAAGATTTCTGAAAATGAACTGATAGATCCCCGATTGGCTTTTTGCGGAGGAAAACCAGTGCAATGCTAACTTCCTGGATCATCCCACCAGGACTCACAACACAACTTTACAAACAGGAAAAAGGACCTTTTGGTTTCTCGTGTTCCTGTTTGCGACCACACTCCAACAGTTCATGAGCCGAGCACTACACAAGCTTATTTGCTCCCACAAGTCACTGAAAATCTAACACTGATTATTTCCTGGAGGTCAGAGGTGAAGGTCGGGAGCTGGTACAGTAAACAGGGACCAGTAATTGGTCAGCACAAAACAACGTTTTTAAGAGCAAACGCCTCATTTCCAAAGGCATGTCTGTACAACCGGTAACAATTGGTATGCTTGAAAGTGCAACATTAGATTTGACAAAAAACTAAAAAAACGTTCACAAATGTTTGGAGGGATTAGTTGTGAACCTTTTCTTTTCCTGTGTTTTTTCAGGATGACAAACAAACAGAATATTTCTTTGAATATTGTATAATATCAACAAGACTACAGAGTCTACAGCCACACTAGTGGATCTATCAAGGCGGTGCTTTGAGGCTCAATGCTAACGTGCTAACATGCTCACGGGGACGTTGTCAACATGCCGATGTTCAGCAGGTGTAACATTCACCTCGGTTTTGGTGTGTGTCAGCATGCTAACGGCTTGCTAATCAGCACGAGATACGTCTTGCTTGTGAACCAAGTTTGACCAGAAGATGGTGCTAGAGGAGAAGAATTCATCCAAACTTCATTCTGTGGAAAACACGAAATAAATTATTTTGGTTCGCATTCATTATTGGCGAGAACTTGAATAGCCTAATCAAGCTGATATCGGATTCAGTGTTTTTAATTAATGCAACCTAATGGGAGCTTGCCAGCAAGCTGTATTATCTCGATGAAGACATGCACAAACTCTGAATGGTTGCCGTGGTGAACGAGCAGCAAAATGCCCCATTTGTCCGTTCAAAACGCCGTCTTACATTTTGCCATCCACATGCAAATATGAGCCTCATATTTGGAATAGCAAAAAGTCATCACCAACTACTGGATGGTAGTCAAATTAGAATAGTTAAATATATAATCATATTGGATAAACAGACTGGACAAAAGTCTTCATTTGCTATTTCCAGACCAATTAAGACAATTACATACATTTTGTGACCCAAAGTTTGTCAAGCAACACCATTTCTGTGTGTCTTCGACTTTTTGCAACTTATTCAATTTGTTTAGAAGAGAAATTTAAATTTAAAAATTTAAAAAATCAATTAAAAAAATGTATGCAGCTTAACCAGAACCTCCAGTGGTCCTTGGGTTCCAGAAAGAATGATCTGACCTTTAATACCACAGCAACACTTTTGTATTCAACCCATATTTGGACTATGTCAGACATAAATTCATAATACTGGCACTGGGGCCCTCTCCTCGTGCCGTAATACAGGAGATGTGGAGTGTGTTTGCATGCAGTTTTTTGAATGACACTTTGAAGATCTAGTTTAGCAAACATTTCATAGAGGCAACACCATCCTCATAACAAGGCTATATGAGCTGATTAGAAAGGGCTAATACTGATCGAAATATCAATAATAATAGAATTGGCAACGACTTAGTAGGCTATATCAGCAGATATGGAGAGTTACAGTATTTGAAAAAATCAGAGAGGCTAAGTAGCTAACGTAGATAACTAGCGGTTACAGCCTGACTGATACCGGCTGCAGATGCAAAGAATGGTCATACGATTTATGAATTTCATAAGAAGCTGAAAAGATCATTGTGAAATGAATACTTAATGTGTAGCACTGAAATATTACATACAAATAGAAAAACTTTCAGACCTGCATCAAAATAAAGTTGGTTACTTTTTAATTTTTTTATTGTACCACTCTAGGAGATTTGAGACCACATAGTCAGACAGATGGATTTCTAAGTCAAACAAAAATTGCTATAAATTCAGTAGTCTTTAAATTCCAAATTCAGTAATCAATAGCTTATACTTTTTTTAAAAATTCAATTATTATGGCCTTTCTTTACTTCCTTAGTAGTTAATATTGTTGGCTAATTGTAACACATTAAGCATCCTTGTTTGTTTGGTTATGTATTTGTATAAAATGATGCATAAACTGTTAGAAACATTGTGAACAGATTCTAATTTTTTTAACTCTCTAATATCTCAGGAGTCCGGCCCTGGCTCCTCCCACTCGTGTTTACCTCGACCAAAGAGAGTGTTTGCAGAGCGGTGTCGCCTCCAGGAAATGTTTGAACATCTGATAAAGTGCACCTCAGGGGCTCCTGTCGTTCACATCTGCCGTGAACTGAATATGCAATTTCTCATGATGCGAGTGCAACTGAAGCTGTACGCAAAACAGCCTCACAATACCAATATGTATTCAAAATAGCATAGTCAGTTTTTTGTTTTTTAAAAATCCTGCATTAGATTTCTGAAAAGCCTGCACCAACTCAAAGATGTAGTCCATGACTGATGAATAAACAGATGGGTGGTGTGCATGTAAACCCACAGATACCGTAGTAAACACCATCAGAAGCTCTAGGAGCACACGTTCGACTCCTCACACCCTGTTTGCCATCGATGTTGATAGAAAAGAGATGAAACGGACTGGATTGGGGAACCGTTTCCTGGTCGTTTGGGGCTCATCGCACCGCCGTACTCTCGGCTGTGGGACCCACCTCACTGCGTGAAGCCATTCAAAACACTATTAAATACACGTGTAGGATATATACAAATGGGTTGCCGCCACAGCTCAGACCTGAAGAGCACCTGATTCCTTCCACCGTGTGCAGAGCTAGAAAAGAGGAGGCCAGGGCGGGCAGTTTTTGGCCCTAATCAGAAATGTGAGGCCATCTTCTTTTGTAGTTTCTATACCTTAACTATCAGCAGGTGGTGGCTATTTCCTTTCAAAGTTGCCGTTGTTGCTGCTGCGTGTTACTACCGAGGCTCCACTTCAGAGTTTTTTTAATTTTTTAAAATGTGGTGGCCCTTTCTCCATGTTCGTTGTTTTCCGGGTTGGTGTGATCGACGCCGCGCGGCAGAAAACTCGCTTGTCCAGTCCGGTCCCCCCGGAAAAACATTGAAAAAGGAACGGTTTCAGCAACCGCCTCGCTTTAAAATGATCACGTCAACAATGGAAAGACCTCTGGTCCTTTCTTGGTCCCGATGCGTTGTCACCCTATAAAAGCACTTTGTGACGAGCCTGTTCAATAAAAGCGCTTTTTGTCATATGAATTGGAATACGGTGAAGGTTATTTGAAGAGAGGAGAAGCGGGTCGTCCGGTACGTGAAGCACGGGTTGTTGAATGTGGCGTTCCGCGTTGATTGCCGAGTCGGGAAGACACACAAGGAGGATTCTGGGTATCGCAGGGATTGGCTGACAGAGCACTAAGCCGCCGGCAGACGTCCTCCCTTTCAGTCCCCCCCCGCCCCTCCCACAAACTACCTGTCCGTGCAGCAAATGGTTGATTGGAATAAAATGACAGCCCAGGTCAGAGTGAAGGCAGAGCTCCGCCCCTTCCGGTCACAGACAGGTTGTAGGGCGTAGCAGCAGTCTAGGAGGGATTGGGGGTCTTCAGGGCATCCACTTTGGTCTCCAAGTCGTCAATCTGTGAAAACGACCACATAGTGGAGGACGAGGCTCCGATCAGACAGATGAAGTCACACAGCTTCCACCATTGGGGGAAGGTCACTCTGCTTTGAGTGGAATTTAACAACCAGGAGCATTGGCCGCAAGACCGCCTCCCTCATTACTTTAATAAAAGCTGGATGAGCAATGCATTGTTTTGTGGCCTTTCATTTGTGAAAAATGTAAAAGTGAACAGATAAATAAATAAAAACACAGGTGACTATGTTAACTCACCGTTTCCTGCAAGTTGTCCGCCTCCTCTTTGTGTGTCGCCTCGCTCTCTTCTTGTGCCCGACGCTGAGCCGTCTCCTTCTTCAGGTACTCGATCTCCCTACAACACACACACACACACACACACACACACACACACACACACAAGCACGTTAAAGCTTTGGGGTCTTTCCCTCCGTCTCTCTGAAACCTTGAATGCATCTCTGCTTCCTTACTTCTGCTGGTACTCTTTAATCAGCCTCTTGGCTTTGCTGTACTTCCTCTCGAGGGTTTGGTACTGACCCTGGGTTTCCTTCAGGTGTTCGTCCACCGCCTGAGGACACAAAAGCGCGCACAAAAGCGCGCACAAAAGCGCACACAGTCCATGTATTTACACAGTGAATACATTGAAATAAAAAAAGGTTTGGGGGAAATAATAACACATCAGTCATTTGAGCTGTCAAACCGTGTCCAAAAATGCCATAACATTTAATATTAATAATATTCTCCACTCCCACTGAATTCAATATTCAGCCCTGATCGTAACTACCAAATATTAGTTTCAGAAATTCTTTCTATAATTCCAAAGTTGAATTATTTTCTGTATACTAAGTGCTCGAATTATGTTTTTTATTGTTATTTTCTTGGTTATGTCAATGACAAGCAGTAACATTGATTTTTATGTATTTCATCAAACAGTGCTCCATAATTCATCAGATATAAAACCAGGAAAATAGCATGCAATTTATCCCACTGGGCAAACAGGAGGAAAATAGTGAAAAGTGGTGGAAAATAGTGAAAAGTGTCATTTGGAAGGCGGGGTTTAGATTGAAAGCCTGATATAAGAGTTTGTGCTGTAATCGCCACATGGATCAAAAACTGTAGTGTTAATGGACTTCAATGGGGACATTTTTGTCCTTAAGGGACGGAGTGTCTGTTTTTTAGCGATACAGTTTAATATAGACTTATTATAGGAGCTGAGTTTGAACTTTCAAAGTTAGAAAACAAAACAAAATCCATTCTTCAACACAGCCGAAATAATTGAGAAATTCCTGCCTGATGTTTTTCTTCTCGCGTCTCATGATCATTGTCTCTTGAATTACCTTACACAGCGACTGCGCCTCCATCCAGTAGCCCTCCAGCTTCTCCATCCTCTCTTTACTGTCCCGGATGTTTTGCTCCAACTGAGCACGCTCCATCCGCCAACGCAACTTATCCTGCTCCGCATGGGCCAGCTGGAGGTAAAGGGGGTGGGAATGTGGGAGGAGGAGGTGGAGGAGGTGGTGCGTGGGAGGCAGAGCCAGCGTTAAGTCAGCTGAGGTACTGGTGTTATATGCTAGATATGCTGCACTGTGTTTCAATTCTGCACACTGAGAAGAGACAGAACATTCTCACCTTCCTCTTCAGCAGCTGGATCTCCGCCTGGGTTACTGCGTGTTTGATCTGGAGCTACAGGCGGAGAACAACAACAAACACAAAAGGCATGATCAGTTTGGAGAACAGATACACTACGAGTGAAGTGAACCAACAAAATCATTAATTTCAGCATCCAAACGATCAAAGTCTTGCACACCTCCTTGAACTTGTGGGCGAGCTTCTCGGGGTCCAGCTCCACAGGAGACAGAGTGTCCTGGTTCTCGGCCAGGTCGAAAACCTCGATGGAGTTCGGAAACACGGGGCTCATCTCCTCCTCCTCGTCGGTCGCATATTCACCCGTCTGCAGAAAAGAGACGGGGAAAGATGAAAGACGTTTTGTTGCCGAGAGTTGGACGAGAAGATTGATACCACTCGGCTTATATGAAGCTAACGCTACGAGCTAGTTAGCTTAGCTTAACAACATTTTTAAAAGGTGCAAGTTGTGGTTTCATACCAGGGGTCAGAGCTGGTTATTGAGCTTTAGAGGTGCTGGTGGGCACATTTAGTTATCTTTGGAAAGAGCCAGGCTAGCGGTTCCTCTGTTTCCAGTTTTTTAAGCTAACCAGCTGCTGGCGTCAGCTTAAAATGTACTGTACACACAAGGAAGAAAACAAGCATTTCCCAATTTTCTTTCAAATGTTACCTGCAGATAACAGTCCAAACCCCCCACTTACACTCCTTTCGCTTTTGAAAGTACAAATCAAGTGAGAGAGAATGCATAACTGCTGGCAAATGGCTTCCACTAAAATGTTTTGCCGCGTCTCGTCGTCTACACGGCAAAGTAAACCCGCTTCACGTCAATTTTTTGACTGAGCGCTCAGTGCTGCCGTCCACATCGATGTCCTCTGCTCTGCTGAGCAGTCATTTCTACATCGTGGCGGTTCTGGTGAGACACTGCTGTCATTTTAAATTCAATGTTATTAATTTTTTATTTTTGCATAGAAAAATAATTAAAAAAATTATCAAAGCTTGCTGAAAATAAATTAGAATCCGGCCCAAAATGTGCAGTAAGAGCCGCAGAACATGAACCCCTCTCTATGTGTCATGATGAAGCGTTACGTCGACGGCCTTCAGTTACGACCCCGGTGACATTTTCAGCCGTGAGTTTGATCGCACTGGAAACTTTAATTCCCCGTCTGGTCGTTGGGACGGTTTACATTCAGCCCCCATCGACCCCGGAGTTAAGGGCGTTAGAATGAAAAGGATTTGGTTTGGCCGTCGGTTCGAGCGCCACCTACCTCTTCGTCGTCGTCCATGTACTGCTTGTATCTCTGCTCCATCATGTCCCGCTGCCACTTCTCCTGCTCCAGAGTCTGCTGGATCAGCTGGGCCACCTCGCTCTGCTCCCCCGGCTTCTCCCGACCAATCACGAAACTGGGAGAAAAGAAATCAAATAAAAAAAGAATACATTTCAACCCAATTGAGTTCATGATGTCACGATGATAAATACGAGAAACTCGACTGCAAAAGCCGGAAACATTATTTTGCCAGTGCAAATCTCACACGTGCATAAAGTAAACAAAATAATGTATTTATATCATTCCTATTGCATAAAAAGATGAAATGCAATCAGCACAAACCTGAGAACTTCATCAAAACATCAGAGAAATAATGCAATTTCTATCACAAATCTGCTAAAAAAAACTAACGAAAAAACACAGCTAAAACAAAATAAACAGCAAAACAAAAAACAGCACCCACTGTAAACAAAGTGTCTGTGTGTGTGTGTGTGTGTGTGTGTGTGCAGGACAGACAGAGACAGAGACAGAGTGTGTGTTGACGTCAGACCTGACAGTGCCGGTGGTGTTGCGGAGGACGGAGGCAGCGAGGCTCTGAGTGACACCGACCAGGCTGGTCCCATCAACCTCTACGATGAGGTCGTTCACCAGGATCCTGCACACAGAAAAAACAGAAGCAAAAGCACCAGCTGTGTGAACGCGATGAAGTCTCACTGTCAAACTTTCATCATCTTTCATTTATGTAAGATTGGAGAAGAGCGCATTCAGGTTTAAGGACTGAAGGTTTTCGTCTAATAACCTCAAATCTCCACCACTGATGGAGAAAAGAAAAGAAATGCATTCATGTATTTGTGCATGATGCAAATATGGGTTCTGGTTTTAATATTCTCGGCTCTCGGCTCTCGACTCTTGGCTCTGTCATTCGCTCGCATGGCTTCACCTACCACAGCTATGCTGACGACACTCAACTGATCCTCTCGTTTCCCCAATCCGAAATACAGGTAGCAGCACGAATCTCTGCCTGTCTGACCGACATCTCTCAGTGGATGTCCGCATACCACCTGAAAATTAACCCGGACAAGACTGAACTTCTCCTCCTTCCAGGAAAAGGCTCTCCCACCCACGACCTGACTATTAACTTCAACAACTCAGTGCTGGCTCCGACTCCGTCTGCCAGGAACCTCGGTGTGACACTCGACAGTCAACTCTTCTTGACTGCCAACATCACCGCAATAACACGCTCCTGTAGGTACATGCTGTACAACATCAGGAGAATACGTCCTCTTCTCACTCAGAAGGCGGCACAGGTTCTGGTCCAGGCTCTGGTCATCTCACAGCTAGACTATTGCAACTCCCTCCTGGCAGGTCTACCTGCTAATGCCATTCGGCCTCTACAGCTCATCCAGAATGCAGCTGCTCGACTGGTCTTCAACCTCCCAAAATGTACCCACACTACTCCGCTCCTCCGCGACCTTCACTGGTTACCGGTGGCCGCCCGCATCCGCTTCAAAACATTGGTACTTGCGTACCGTGCTGCGAACAGATCGGGTCCGGTCTACATCCAGGACATGGTCAAACCGTACACCCCACCTCGTTCACTTCGCTCGGCTTCTGCCAATCGGCTTGTAGTTCCGTTACTTCGAGCTAAACACTCAAATCACGACTGTTTGCTGTGCTGGCTCCTCATTGGTGGAACGAGCTCCCCATTGACATCAGGACAGCAGAAAGTCTCTACATCTTCCGTCGCAAACAAAAAACACATCTTTTTCGACTATACCTTGAATAGGGAAGGTAGAGCCGTAGTAGCACTCTAGTAGCACTTAAATGTCCCTTACCGATAGCACTTTGTTGTTTATCTCTCTAGTAGCACTTAAATGTCCCTTACCGATAGCACTTTAGCTGGGCGACTGGGTCAGTGGTTAGCAAGTCCATCTTTCAATCAGGGGGTTGGTGGTTCAATCCCCGCCCTAGTCGATGTGTCCTTGAGCAAGACACTTAACCCTGAATTGTTCCCTGTAGCTGTTCTACAGTGTATGAATGTAACATGATGGTAAGTCGCTTTGGATAAAAGCGTCAGCTAAATGAAATGAAATGACTTTGTTGTTTAGCACTTTAGTAGCACTTAAATGGCACTTACGGATAGCACTCTGTAGTTTAACGTTATTGAAGAAATTGTACTTGCTTGATTCTTGTTGTTCTAAGTTTGGACTCATGGTTTAATGCTTTTATTGTAAGTCGGTTTGGATAAAAGCGTCAGCTAAATGACATGTAATGTAATGTAATGTAATATTATTATTATTCGTACTTTTCCATGTCACGGAGGCGAGGCTTGTGGCCTTTACGTTACGTAATCTTTGAGTGTGGTTGAACGGGATTCAATGCTGCAAGTGAGGTGCCGGTGCAGATAAGGTACCATGTCACATGTCCCCCCCCTCCCCCCCTTGGGAAGGACTCATAGAGGTCGGGTGGACAGGGTACCTGCCGTCTCTCTGTGCAGCTCCTCCGTCGGTGACCGTCTTCACAAAGATCCCCAGCTTCTCCAGACCCATATCAGCTCCTGCCCCCATGCCTATGATGCTGATACCCAGACCCTCGCTGTCTGGAGACACACACACACACACACACACACACACACACACACACACACACACACACACACACACACACAATGTAAATATAACTGCTGACTTGTATCTTGCATCTTTATAGATTATACAATGACATTCCCATATTCCTCTTCACTGCACGCTTTAAAACGTACACATAAGTCATGGTTTCCATCCATTACCTTCAGAATTACAAGGTGCTAATTAGGCTAATCCGCGCTAAGCGTAATCCCATAAAGGGATAATGGACATATTAGCAGACAGTGAGCGTCCAACTACCAGCGCCCGGTCGGCTGTGTGCATGTGTGTAGTTACACAAGAGGCTTGACTCCCAATGGTTGTAAAGGTGTGTGTGTGTGTGTTTACCTTTCACCAGCTCTACAGGAAACAGGTCCAGCTTTTCCACTCGTTTCTCCAGCTCGTACTCGGCCGATGCCGCCATGGGGTCGACGTCATCGTTACGACGATCATAGTCCTCGTTGGAGTAGGTGGTGAACACCTACACAGGGTGGGTGGGGTGGGGGAGTGATGATGATGACATTTGCAAATGTAGTTGATGAAAAGAATGTTTTATACCCATCATCATCATTGGAGTATAGATAACGCCATGTGGGTTTGCTACTCCTCCTAAATTCTTACTGCAGCGTAATGTTGTCCTTTCTATTCTACAGCTATGGCATTATTGAAGGAAGTATTTTTTTTACAAATGTATGTCAGGGCCTCATCATTGCGGTGTGCACGCTCAGTCTGTATACTTTGACATCTCCTTTTCTTAGCTTTGAAACGGCGTCACAGTCCCAAACGCTGACGTCTTCCTTCCTTGTACATCATTAGCATACATGTCCCGTAGTGCCCCAGGACCAATACTGTCTGCGTGGTCTTAATTGGACCACAGGAAGTCTCAATCAGATTCGAGCCATTGCACCTTTGAGCGAGCGGCACTGGGCAATAAAATTCTTCCCCTAGCTTGTCTGCCAAACCAGTGCTGACTAATATTGCGCAGAGCACACAGAGGGAAACATGCAGTCAATATTTTTTTTTTAAACTCCCATTCAGAGGATGGAAAGCCTCACACTTTTCCCACCTCCATTCCCATCTTTTCTTCCATTCTCCATTGCGCCCCTCCCCCCTCTCTAGAAGGTCAGCAGCATCTGTCTCCCCGGTGACCATCTCCAAGATCCCATGACTTTGTTTCCGCGGCAACCGCAGGCTTGCCCAGTGTGAGTTTGGCACTGACCAGCTCTCTCTCTTTCTCTCTGTCTGAAATGCTAATGTGTGTGAGACGACATACAGAGAGGGAGACGAAGCCCGAGGCCTTTTTGTGAAGGATGTGCTTGTTACAGTATTATTTACGCACACACACACACACACACACACACACACACTCTGACACAAACAGGGTCAGAGGGCGTGATTGTTAAACTGCTTCCTATCGTCATGTTTCCTTCCTGTTGAGTAACTTTAAAGCTGTGTGTGTGTCCATGAAGTTTGAGACTTCCCTGGACACACACTCTCTACCAACACAAGAGCACACAATGAAAACACAGACAACAGGTGGAACAACACCAACAATGGAACGCTCACCACTAAAATGAAGTGAGACCTCTGGGGACATCCCTTTTTAGTTTGTATCAGGTGTACTTGTGTGACTAAGAAGATCCATATCTTGTATAATGCAGATCCTTCTGTTTCTTTTCTTTTGCTGCTGTGACAGCTCAATTGCTCCTCATCTCATCTTCAAAAAGAAAACAAAACAAAAGCGTGCCAGATAGATATTAGGGAGAAACATTGCTATCAAACTCTAGCTTGGTAATGGTCAACAAAAATTATGTCGCCAGAGCCAACGGTAACGTTTTTATTTCGACCTAAAAGGGTTGTCGCTGTTTCCATGGAAATACATGGCATCTGACTAATAACTGGAACATAAATCAGTCACATCAGCGAACTCATTCTCACGATGATATCTGAAAAAAATATTGTTTCCAGACAGATATATATATATATATGTATATATACGTACAGATACATGAATATATATATACACAAACATGCATACTTATATATACACATATATACTTATACAAATATATACACATATATGTATGTTGCATTCAATTTGTACTGCCCCTTATATTTTCAGAGCTTTTATTTTGTAACAAAAATATTAAACTATTGCCAGGCAAACACGAGTCAAAATATTTGTTTTGGGTGCGTTTAAGCGTCGTCGCCTTTTACAACGGCATATAAATCAAAACCACCCATTGGGGCTTTTGATCCAGCTCTGGCTATAAGATACAATGTTGTCATGCAAATGTTGGGGTAATATTTTTACTGGATTGGGCACGTTCTGAATGTCTACTTCACCAATCAGTTTGCTTGGTCGGAAATATTTGTTGAATAATAGGTCATTTCAAAAAGGTTTTAAAAACCCAGCTGTCATCATCACCCAAATGGGCCCATTGGAACCACAAGAAGCTCAGCTTTCTAATGTATAACCAATTCATGCAATTTAGGGACCCCGGTGTGCAGAAATATTAAAATAGGTGACAATAACACATTTATATGCATGCAAAACAAAAAGGGGAAACTTGTGGGTATCCAAGAACCCAGTTTCATTCACATATCTTGAGGTGAGAGGTCAAGAGACCACGGCAGATTTCCCCCTCGCCAAATTTTAACAGAAGTTTGAATCGAACAATGGATTCATTAGGTCGTCAGGTTTCACGTGATAACAGTATCTGCTACCTCCGAGAGACAGTGTCGGATTGTTGCTCGACTCCAAGTCACTTGATGAATCCGTTAATCAACGCTGCACTTAAACAGTGAGGCCAGTGTTCAGACTGAGCGCCACGGGTTTCCAAAGGTACTTTACTGCATAAATAGCCGACTATTTATTGATTGGAATATCCCTGGAGAAGGGCATAAAGGACCAGTCATGATCAGTTATACATCATCACAGGGTCGCTCAGTGTCAGTACATCCTGACTGTAAATAAGATCCGAAGATGATTTGAACTTTTGTCCTTCTGGGCCAAAGAAAATTGTGCTGGGCATTTTATTAATAGAGTTGTTCATGCTGCAGGTGAAGAGAAGCCAAAACCAGTCCAGACGTTCCAGTCACGACAGAAGCCCAATCACACTCTTTTATGTTTTCAATTAGGATGTGGTGCATCCCTAAACTCCTTGGGAAAAAAGGATGACTCAATTAGCTATTCAGCGCACATCAACACACACACACACACACACACACACACACACACACACACACACACACACAGAGATACACCTGGTGTCATTTCTTCCACACAAAGCTCCACTTTGTGGTTCTTATCAATCAGCTTCCCCTGCCTGTGTGAGTTTGTGTGTCCGTGTGTGTGTGTGTATGTGTGTGAGTACACGTGCGTTTTCAAGGAAAACAAACACACCCAGCTAAATTCCAACAGATTTTTGCAGACGCACAGAGGTCGCCTTGTATAGGACTCGACTCGGTCCAGGATGTGTGAGTGTAAGTGAGATGTGGGAGAACCTAGCTACATAAACAGGTTTCCTCCAGGCTGTGATTGATCGTTTATTACTCTTCACCAATTGTTGCGCTATGAGAAAGTGTTGGAGGATCAAATGTGGAGCTGCGGTGAGATGACGTGCCACGAGGCCAGGTGGGAGACTAGCTGGGTGCCGGAGAAGGTTTGTGCTCTCATGGTGTCAACAACAATTATCAAACAGTTTTGAAATTGCGCAACAGCAGCCAACGTGCTGAGACACGGAGTCTCGGTTCACTGGCTCAGTTACCTGCTGCCGAAAATGCAACGCCGTAAGGCGAGTCACTTTCCCTCTCGTTCTGCTTTCCATTGATATTCTGTCATGTCGAATCCTTTATGGGTGCTTTTCGAATGTCCACCATTAAAATGTGAATTTGCAGTGAAGTGTAGAGGGACCATTTGAATAGTCTGTTTTTATTCTGTGAGTCTCCAAGTCTCAGTATTCATTTCCTTCTTCACAGCACCAGTTATTCTTTAATGTTTTATAAATGATATACCAGTAAACCTAAGTTTTCTTTTTTTATATTTGTTCTCATTCATTAAGTAATATAATGTGAGTAGTATAATATATAGAATGGCGGGTTTCTGTGCTCTTGCTTATATCATTATGTTTAATGTTACTTGAAAAAATGCTAACAGTACTTTTTTTTAATGCTAAGGTTACTTTTTTAAACTGCTAACGTTACGGTTAAAAAAATGCTAACTTAACTTGTTTGCAATGCTAATGTTTAATGCTTTTTTTAAAATGTTATGTCAACACTAATAAAATCTAACGTTACTTGTGTGAGGTGGGATTCAACTTTTAACCTGAGCTGCAAGTTGTGTGTTTTAAATTTTGTTATGGTGGGACACCATATTCCACCATATAACCCAGACTAACTAAGTATTTTAAGCTTAGTGTCATTGATGCTACTAGCCTTCATTTCTCACTGGAATTTAATGCGTCACGTTAGCTAGCCAGAGACGCACGTCTGACAAAAGGTGGCATGTGGTAGAAAAGTTTATTGTCACACATAAATGCAAACAATAATTTTATTTCAAATAAGTTGTTTTATTTTTAAATCCTGAAAATGTCCATAAATAAGGTATTGACATTGTGGCACTGTTTGTAAAGGGGAAACTTATGTATATATATTTTTATACTCACATCACATTTCCATTTGCATTCCTGGATCTCGTTGCAGTCTTTTTAAGTAAGTACGGTAATGTATCTTAAATGTATTTTCAATCTTGTTTCCACGTTATTAACAGTGAGATAACCCTTGAGATGAGACACAGGTAGAGAGGCAGGCAGCTAAAAGATCTGAGCTTGCAAAGCTAGTTTCAAAGCAGTAGCCAACAAACAACTGGAAAAAATTGCTTTTTAAAAAAGGTTTCCTGAACGAGAGAACAGGTGGTTGCCCATCACTGGCGGAAGCCGGTTTGAGGCGGTTCGCTAGCCAGCTAACGGCAACAGTTACCTCGGTAGTGAACATCGCTGCCTCATGCCGCAAGGCGACTTTTAGCTGCACTGTGGCTAAAGAGGTCGGTGGTTAAATGTTTTACGGTCCAAGAAAATGTGAAGAATTCCTTGACCCTGCCCTGAAATGAAATCTGTTCCTCCTTATTATCTTCTGTCAACTGCATTATTGGACATTGATAAATATTACAAACCCAGGACAGTTGGTATCTTATAATGACATACTAAAATTGGAGAAAAAACCTGAATAAGTGTTGTGAAGATGTGTGCATGCGTGTGTGTGTGTGTGCGCGCTGTTGTCTATCATAGCGTGTAAACTACAAGAGAAGAAATTAAGAGAGAAAGGAAAATATTGAAAAGACGCACTGACTTCCTCCTCCAGTAACATCTCACACACACACGGGTTGATTTCACCACACTATTTCCTGCTGACTCTAGCTCAAACTGTGTGTGTGTGTGTGTGTGATTGGTTGAACACAGATCTTGATTTAACACAAGCTCTTTTCTATACCGGAGTGCTCGCTTTCCCCCCCCCTCCTCCTCACTGCGGCAGTCAGCTGGTTGAGCTCTGTGCATTGTGAAACATGTCTTGACGCGTCATGATGAAGTCTTGTTGACACCATACTTCCTCAGTGAGAGAGATAACCGAATACCATAGAAGATAACTTGATTATGTACCATGTAACAGACAAGATAAGAACAGGAAATGCAGGGTGTTTAACCAGAAACCTCCAAGTGTTCATGCTCCCCAGAGGATGTTGGACCATTTACATTACTAAGTGTCCGACAGAAACTCACTAACCTTGATCAGCCCAGTGCTGAACTGAATCTTCCTATTTGGTGGTCCGGGTTCCTCCTCCTCAGGTAGGCCCGGGATCTCATGGCAGCTGGTCTCCGGCTGGTACTCCTCCTCCTCCTCCTCTTCCTCATCCTCCTCGTCGTCTAGCTGGCTACCCCCAGAGTCCTCCTCCCCGAGCCCGCTGTACGCGCTGATATCCACCAGGTCACCCTCCGAGTAATCCTCCTTCCTGGAGCCATCCTCATCGTTATCCTCCTCGCTCCTCCTCTCAGAGTCCCCTCCTTTCTCCTCCTCCGAGGAGGGAGAGGAACCCGGATGCTCTTTCTCACCATTTTCCAGTGAGGCATGGACCTCCGCCTGCACCAGCCGGGCTCTTGCCTCAGAACCCCCGGTGGAGCCGTCTTGCTCATCAGCCTGCGGCTCTTGCTCTGGGACAGACACCGTACTTGAGCCCCTGGCTTCAGTCGCTGTTGGCCGGGCCTCTGACTCTGGCTTGACTCCCGAAGAAGAGGAGGAGGACGATGATGAGGAGTAGGAGGAATTGGGGAGCTGGTCTTCTGACCCTTCCATCTCCTCGCTGGCCATTGCTTCTCTTATGCTCCTCTCTAGAGTCTCTTCTGGTTCTTCTTCTTCCTGGGTGCTTACACCGCTTTCTGCCATCTCCTCGTGGTCCTTCTTACCTGGAAGGAGCACTTTCCCCTAAGAGAGCGAGAGAGAGAGAGAGAGAGAGAGAGAGAGAGAGAGACATGGAGAGATTGTCCAATCATTCACTTAAAACAAGATTTCCTTTCCTTCTACCACAGTTTGTGATTTCCTGCATTAAAAAAAAACAGTTAAGCAAAGTCTCACCTTCCTTCCGGTAGCGTCCGTTCTGGCTGGTGGTTTGGGCTTTGGTGCTAGGGCAGGGCCTGACCGACGTTGGGGGGTTTGGACATTGGTTTGTGGTGGTTCGCTCTTCTCGAACACGGCACTGAGCTGGCTCACGGTGGGGCTGACAGCGTCACCGGGCCCGACCGAAGCTGCGGCAGCGGTGAGAGTAGCGGGAGCCGGAAGAGGAGCGGGAGTCGGAAGAGGAGCTGGAGCTGGGGGGTCGTCCAGTCGGTCCAAAGCCTCAGTGGAGCCGTTAAAGCGAGCCACGACATCTAGGCGGCTGTCCTGGAAACCCGTTGCCCGCTCTTTCTTCAGCAATATCCGGTTGTTGGCGGCTTGCTTCTCCTGGAGGAGACAACAGTCAGTCGTGGTCTCGAATCAGAATGAGAACTAGTAAGCGACACAAATACCCTTCCGACCTGTAAAGTCCGCTGTTCGAAGATCCTCCTGGTCTCCTGAAGTTTGGAGAAGCCCCCAGCCTCTTCGCCCGGTTTAGAGTCAAAGCGGTTGACCCTCTCTGAGACTGTGGCCCCGAGCTTGAGCAGGGCACTGTGGTCCACGTTCTCATTAAGGCTGGATGCCCTCGGCAGGGACAGTTTCACCGCCTGCTCTACTACACCTGCCGGTGACAAGAAAGTTAATTGGGGAGATTGTTAAGAGCAAAAAGGGAGAGTAAGAGAAGTTTGTTAAAGAAAACATTCCAGTTTTAGGTCGTATTGGATGTCGGGGGGGTGGTATTGCTATCTTCTGGTGAGCCCGATTGTATGATAACTAATAGAGATGATTGCCAAAAATACAAGTTGATATCAACCAGATGAAATTGGTCCTCAATGGGGGTATTACATTGCATGTTACTTTTTAAATACTCCTAATAATAAGTTTTCTTATTTGCTACACTATTGTTAGAAAGGTCAAAATGACGATAAAGAATGTTGCAGTTAGTCAGCTGTAGCTCGCTAACTTTAGCTACTTAAGATAACGTTAGCTAGCTGCTGTCTCCGGCTGACTTTTAAGAAGACTCTAAAAAGGGTCTTAATAATACGTTTGAGGGCTATAAACTGTGCCAAAAACACAGAGGCTAAAGCTAACAGGTTGATGAGCAATCTAGAAGGCGTGGAAATAAAAGAAGCAGCATTGTTCTTGCATTGCGGTGTGGAGCTGGTTAGTTCTGCTAATATAAATGTAATGTTGGAAACGCATAACCTTGCAACTCCTAAATAAACATGTGCATAGCTACATTTAGCCTTGGAAGTGGTTGCAGGCCAAAGACAAAAAAAAGGGAACCTCAAATAACTTTTAAGATACTAAACATTGTTCGTATTACAGTTACAAATATCCAAAACGTGACAGGTCGGCCTTGCCTTGTTACAATTGCTAAGCTATTTACACGATTGGATTGTCTGTTCAGTGAAGGGGTTTAGTGAGCGGTCCATTCCATACATAGCTCAACCCAACTCCCGCTTGACTCCAGGTCTAATGAGCCATAGTAATTGTACACCTGTGTGGGGTTGGAGGGCTCAAAGCCTGGGCCAAGAAGGTCCAAACAGGAGATTAGAGTCATAATGTAAGCTGTTATCGGGTTCTCCTCACACTGTATATTCTAAAGGCTTTGACCAAAATAGAACACAGGAGGTGATTACCAATCATTTTGGCTCCGTCCTCCTCGTCGCCAGGAGACTGCATCTGCATGAACATGTTCTTGATGCGGTGAACATTTGACCCGTATTTCCGGCCCCTCCCGGTTGGGCGAGGCAGAGGAGCGGGTTTGGAGACGGGCCCGGCGCCTCCGTTTGCAGCATTGTTGAGGTGGTCGGTGGCCTTCTTGAGCGCCGCCAGCCCCGCCTCGTAGGCGTTGCGGTGGGGCGAGGGACTACGCAGGTTTGAGCTGCCGCTGCCAACGGAGGTCCCGTTGCCCCCCGTGGCCGTCGGGGGTTCGGTCTTCATCATGTTTGGTCAATCAGATGCCTACCGGTGAACAGCAGGTCAGCAAGGACGAGGACGGCAGCATCCTGGAGCTATTTGACATTCACCTCCTGAAGCACACAGAGACAGATCGATGGGTCAGATGGTTCATCCTTTTCAATGATATCTAATCGATCATAACAGATTCCCAAGATGAGTAACCACATCCCAAAGCATGGTCTTCTTCCTCAGGTTGACGTGCAACCGACAAACCCTAAGTATTCTATTCTTGATGATATGAAAATAAGTGAATGTTGGGCATTTTTGCCTGTCATTCGACAGATGAAAAACATGTTTTATCTATTTATTTTATGAATAAAATGATTATTTAGTTCTAGTCAAGAACAACATTATCCGCATTCAAAATGACATTCATCTCTGATATGACTGCAGTTTGTCTCTGAACCAGGAACGTCGTGGTTCACGGTCAGCGCCCTGAAACCGGTGGGCCACGCCACCGGTTTCACACACCAAGGTCAGTTTACTTGTCTACTACTTAGCAGGACATTTATAGTATTAGGCCTGTCCTGCAAAGAAATTCTTCGTCAAATGTCACTCAAAAATATGTTGTTGATTTTAGTGACAGATCTGTTCAAATGTAGTTTCTTCACAAAGAATCCACACAAGCACCACTTTAAATCTCATGTCTATGAGAAATGTTTACAGGTTTCTTGCAAATAAGTCATTCTGCATTAAAAAGAACATAACATGACTAAGAGGGGGTATCATTATTATTAAGTATGATATATTGTGTGGCTCTTTCTCAACAGCATTGTCAGGGTTATTTATCATGGCTGAAAACTTGCGTGGAAGCCTAAAACGAGATAAAGATCCCATTGTGTTGCACTACAGGAAATGTAAAATGCAGTATCTCCGCCTCTGTTGTTTGAATTTTGATCACTTTCATTGTGTAAGTGATCCAATTTGGAGCCAAATCGCTGAAGAGGGCTTTTAAGTTTTTCATCCATAATCCAGCATCAACGGAAAATGACCAATCCAAAAAGGGTTGCCAATAATGACATCGCAGTGTATTTAATAAAACCCACATGGCGCTGCAGGAGCTGTCAAAATAATCCAATTAAAATGCTGACTCACTGTGACCTTGCCTTACGTGTCATGTGTGCGTGTGTGTGTGTGTGTGTGTGTGTGTGTGTGTGTGTTCAATGTTGCCGCTCCGAATGCCAAACTTTCTTTGTTGCAAAGTCAGCGCATGAATCCAGAGAGCCCTCTCTCCCACGTGGACCCCAGACATCAAGCTGTTTTCTCATGATCACGATCCTATTAACTGATTGCGTTTGGCGGTCTGCGCCGTCAGATCCGCGCCACAGTAAAGTGTGATGAGACCAACGTTGTGAAACACACACTCACACACAAGTACTAAATTGGTTATAAGCTATGACAATGAAAATCTCAACAAAAAAGATATATGAACAAACGGATACAAACAGAGTACGGACAATAACTTACTGAGACATGAAACATGACCACAAAGTTTGTGACTACAACATTTATACATTTATAGATCTATGTATGTAGAGGTCTCAAGAAAAATTATTATTTCCTCATGATAGTTTTTATAATGATTAGAAGAAAAATAGCTGGGACCTTTCAAGGTCACGCTAGACATTTTGTGACCAGCTTACAAAGCTCCAGAAAGCAAACTTAGTAAAAAATAAACAAAAAGAATTCAACATTTTGGGAAATAAGGTTATTTGCCTTTTTTGCCACAGAGTTAAATGGATACCACTCTGTAACAGTACTGTAAATAGGAAGATACAGCCAGCAGTATACAGTTGAGATGCATAGTTTCTTAGCGCTGTGGGGGCCTTTTTGCAAGTTATTTCAGGGTGCAATGAGTTAGGAGAGTAACACAGTGCCTCGCCTAACGATAATGTTTTCTTCCCGTGGACTAAAGTGTTTTCTGACCGTGAGTAGCCGTGATGTGGGCGTACAGAGCGGGTACTCTCATGGCAGGTGTAACTCTCATGACAGTTTGCATGAGCGGTTCTCGAGAAAGCTGAAAGCAGCAACACAAAAGTATCCAGCCTCTCTCTGAACAGGCATGTTGTAAACGGCCACTGCACTGGTACTAATTACACAAGGATCTAGCTTTTGGCCTCTTCATGAAACAGAAATGTGTTTTGCAACTCAGGCGCTTACTTAATCGAATGTGGACTCAGCCATCTCTTCTTTTCTTTTTTCAGCAGAGTCCGTCCCACTGTGGGCTTTGTGTGAAAATTCACAGCTGAGGTGTGAGGATACAGCGTGTGCTGCTTTTGATTCGACGCTCCTCGATAAGTGTACAACAAACACAATCTGAAGTGGTCCGGTCGTGCACAGTCTTGCCCTGTACTTCGTTTGCCTGAGTCTGAACAAGCCAAATACTGCAGTCGAATTGTTCACCCGGGTTAGACTAAAGAGACCCAAATGAGGGCGCCCTGCAACAGCTTTGTGTGATGTCATCACTAATTGATGGTGTGTTGATTGTTCCTCATCAAGCCACAATAAAGAGTTTTGCCCCAAACAAGCCGGTACCCAACAGTGAAACATTGGCTTTTCTGTCCTGTGCTTGTGTCGGGAGCCAGAGGAGCAGTGATGCACATCACACTCTTTGAGACAACCGTCAGTGCAGCGTGGAGCACACGTTGCACCATTTGACATGTATTTATATACATCAGGGCAACTATTTTTCTCACCGATTAATCTGGCAATTATGTTCTCATTGAATTATTGATTCATCCTTTAGTCTGTAAAAAAGGCAGACAATAGTGAGTCCACAGTCATGCTAGCCGCTCTTTTGAGGCTGTCCTTTAGCACAGCAGTGCTTTGAGCTAAATGTTAGCATGTGCACAACGACAATGCTAATATTATAATACATCAGTCGTATGGCTTTTACCATATTCATATCTTAGTTTAGCGCGTTAACGTGCCGATTAGCACAAAACTAAAAAAAGAACAGTACAAACGACGGCAACAGTGCTGACAGAGGTGAAGGTCAGGGGATCACCAATTTTGTTTTGTTTAAAAACATCCATCATTTATCAAAATAGCTGATACATTTTTCTGTCAGTCTACTTCCCGTTTCAGCTTCGCACCAACAAATCCACTCCTTCACCACAGTGGCATGCAACATGCATCCGAACTGAAAGTGGATAAAAACACGTCGGTTCATGTTGCTGTTTTGTCGCATCGTTTTCCAGGCCGGATGTTGACAGACGCTGCGTCGTCACAGAGGGAAACGGTCTCTGGGTCAGACTTCAATCAAACCAAATGTTGTTGAAAACAGTGCTCACTCTGGGGAAATGTAGAAAAGGTCTGTTTGTGTTCCGGTCTGGGCCCACGCTGAGTGCAGATGACACAGCTGACCACGATGGGACCACACACACACACACACACATACACACACACACACACACAGTGTGACAATGTCTTGCCAAACATTAGATTCTCACACACTGATCATGTGAACTTATAAGCGAGCAAATCCGATGTAAAAAGAAGAGCCTTTTCAGACGCCTAGAAACACACACACACACACACACACACACACACACACACACACACACACACACACACACACACACACAGAGCTAATAGTGCTCCTGTCCTTTTTTTCCCGTCGTTGCCGAGACCAATCTGGTGGCTCCTCGTCTCATCGACAAACACACAACCCTGAAATGCACAACACAGACAAACAAAATCTGTCTCCATCAGACCAGATTTAATCTTTCCAGGAAAGACTTCCTCCGTCTGCTGCTACCCATAATCCCTTGTGGTTCAGGGGGTTTGCGTACTGTCATTTGGTCGGGGTCCTCACTCCTTATTGCGCATTGGTCATCCCGTTTGGACAACATTGTCAAGAATGTTGGTGCCGTCATTAAAAGCGCTTTACAACTTGCTTCTCCTTCACCCGTCTACACACACACACTGATGGCGGCAGAACTGTCGTGCAAGGTTGCAAGTTGTTCCCTGACAATCGACTCCCACTGACTCTGGGTTTCGATGTCTTGCACCAAGGACACTTTGACGTGCAGACGGAAGGAAGCCGGGGATCGAACAGCCAACCTTAAAAAAGGGACTAGAAAATCTTAAATTAAAATGCAACAAACAGACGTTGGTCCATTAAAGGATACTGCTCCTCCATTCTATTTTGTAACCAGATTTTAAAATGTAGTGTTTACCGAGAGCTACCTACCTACCTACCTTCGTCCTACTCCTCCTCCTCCTCCCACAAATGTTACAAACACACTGTCTCAGTCAGGTCAACACAATCTAAAATAAAACCATCACAGCCCATCCACTGCCTGCCTGCACCAATAATCCTCAGAATATTGAGGTAAATGACTATTGATGGGAGAAGCAGCGCCTCCCATCACTAAATACACGCACACACACACACACACACACACACACAGAGACACACACACACACAGAGTGGTGGTTATTCTGGCAACAATGACCTTCATCACATACTGCAGGACTGGAGCTCTGTGTGTATTACAATCTGTGGCCGTGCGCGTGCATAACGGTCAAACGCAGTCCTCGCTCGAGACGCCGCTGTGGAGCTTCCGCGCTGACACGGAATGTGCTCGCCCGTTCGCACATGGGTTAATAATAACGGGTCCCTTAAGTCTGCGTGCGCGCACAACATCTCTTGTCTGTGTGCGTCACGCGCGCCGTTCAACAGAAGCCACATTATGGCAAACTACAATGACTCCCGTCTATTCGCCCCACAATCCCTGCATCTGTCGAGGAGGAGACTCCCGGGCCTGGCCTGGTGCGACAACGGGTTTCTGGCTGGCAGACACACACCACAGGCGCGCGCACGCGCGCACGCACACACAGTGCGTGCATCCTGCTGTTCCTCCTGCTGCTGGCTAGAGAGAGGCTTTGTTGGCATGCGCCGCTAGCGCCGAACTGCCATCGAAAAACAGAGTCTTTATTGTGGCGTCGCTGTAGCAGCACGAACTGCATCTTCGCTACAATGTTCCGGCTGCTGCGAATCGCCGCGCGACGCGGATTAATTCGTCGTGCGCGTAACACACACACACGAGCCGTTAAATACAGTGAGAATTTCAACTATTTCTAATGTCTTCCGTCAAAACCACACCGACGCGCGCTGTGCTCGCGCATCAAGACCCGGGTCGAACTTGAATGAAAAGAGGTCCGAACAATTCTTCGCTCGCGCCCTTTTAGAGCCGTTCACTTCAGTTTAAAACGACTAGATTTCTAAGGGAATTCGGCGCGACGTGCTTTCTGAAAAAGAGACGAACACACAGGCGCGCGCATTCCGGATGTGTATTTTTTTTCTTGTGTTTTTTCTTGTTTCTCCCCCCCTGCTACGAGTTATCACGCCGAATAAATGCAACACATACACACAGTTACACCGAGCAGTCCCGGTAGTGTGTGTGTTATAACGTGTCACCGGCCGGTTTAGGACCCGGAGGCGGGCGGACGACGGGGCCCTGCTGGGTGTCTGTCTGCTCTGTGTCGCTTCCTTCCTGCAGCCGCTCGTCTCTCACGGACACCCCGCACATTGGTTTCTATTGTTTTTCTACCGCTTACCTCGTATTTCAGTCAGTCACGAGTAGCAGCCCCGGTGCCCGTTAGGATCCGTAGGGGAGGCAGTCCATTGTCCTGCTGCTGGCTGCTGCTGCTGATTCCTCCTGCGAGAGAACAGACTGGGTGCCAGCCTCCCTTCTGCTCCGCCCTCTCTCCCCCTCCCCCTGCTCCCTCCCATCATGTTCCTCCATCCTTCCCTCTCTCTCTCTCCTCTGCTACTCTTCCGCGTCCTTTCCCCTCATTCCGCCCTCTTCTCAAATTTCTGTCTTTTTTTTCTAAATCTCGTTTACTTCACACCCTCTCCTTTCTCCCTTCCTCTTTTTTTTTCTCCTTCCCCCCCCCCCCCCCCCTTCCCCCCTCTTTACCATCTTTGTATCAGAAGTAGTTCTCCCCCTCAGTAGATGCAGATTGGCATCATTTTAACATGTTTACCTCACCGGTTAATCCACTGACAGACGTCATTAGTCACGTGCACAGACAGCCGATTGGCCTCGTGTCACCGCCTCGTGTCACCGCATCCACTTACTGACTGTTTTTAACTGTCTGGGTTACCTTATTGTGGTGGCTGGCTGACAGGTCATTGAACGTAGCATGTCAGTCACGACATGGCGATTCAGCGACCTCTACAGGTTATATATATATATATATATATATATATATATATATATATATATATATATATATATATATATATATATATATACACACACACAATATAATGTTATTGGCCCAGTCACATGACAATAAGGAGACAGGAGGTGCCATGGACAAGGATTATCGCGCATATAAACAGTATTTAAGACAATGAAATAACTTTTTAAAAATCACTGAAAAAAATAAATAATAATAATAATAATAATACAATTAATTAAATGACATGCTCATTTCTGCATGTTTTCTTTTTGGGGGGGACTTTTAGTACACACTGTAGCGACCCAGTGTGTATTATATTGGGACATGCTACTTCTTCCTAGCATGGCACCGTGTACTTTTACCCACTTGCTCACATATCTTATTTTGAAACCTTTTCTCCACCGGAAATGCTCGCATCGTGATGTCGTGTGTGACGCTCAGAAGGGGTGACTGTCGACATGTGTACATTAATTAGTGTTTTACTGCCCTCACGCGGTCACTGTGAAGAAATGCGACACTGATTTAGCTTCATGCCAATACACGGTAACATTGTTATTAATGTAAACAATTACAGCTAATAATACACGTATACTGATTATCATTATTCATTAGAAGCATCAGTAATGGAATTAATAGTCATAGTGTTGATTTTTTTATAGTTATGTGCAACTGTCATCCAACAAAATCTTATTTGACATTCCTCTTTTAAACTTCCTCTTTTAAACTTTAATTTGTATCCTCTTTTGTGAAAATGATGTGAGCCCAAGACACAGTATGACCTCTGAACTGTGTCTAGTTGTAGTAACCACAAGTGGCCAGAGGAGGGCAGCAGACTGAGGTCCATCTCAGGTCTGGTAATGAGATCCCCTGCTTCAAACACGTGACACTGAATTTCAGATTAAAATAAATAAATATGTTCACTTGACTTTAGTGGCATTGAAGATGGTTATATGTCGACACCGAATCTGCTAAATATTGTTGTGCGCGTTTTGTTAACGGTTCATGTTAAATATGATGAAACAAAACAATTAAAATCAGTGTTCTCAAACTCTTCCATTTGTAAGTCAATCCCCTGTGCTCTGTTGATGCAGTCATGACACGTGCCGTCTGGAGGCCACCTATTGCCTTATTGTAAGAGGGGTAGAGATAATAGTCCTTATTTTAAGTCACTGCACTAAATAATCACACACAATTTAATTGTAGCTGCTTGATGCAAAACTTCCCTTAGTTCTACTTCCTAAGTCACTATTATCACTAAATCAGGAAAATAGCATGTATAATAAAAAATTTTGTCACCTTAAAAAAGCCTGACATATCATTTTTGTCTTTGAGAAACAGCATAACTGTATTTTGGTAATAGTGTATTAGAGTATCTGAGGTTGAACTTTTTTTTATTTTTAAAAGCTCAAATTGCCCCTTGTAATGCATGCGTTTTATACACACTGGCTCAGTTCACTCATCTCCAACTCTAATCACAGTTTGCCAAAGATATTTATCCCCAAAAAATGGAATAAATGCGAAAGCCACTAAGACGTACCGATTGAAAAAGCTTTTAATTAACTCGTACAGCCGCCCACACATGATGCAATACAGACGAGCGGTCAGGATGAGGAGGCACAAACACCTGGAAGAAGCAAGACTCCTAAAGAAGACGTTCCAGGGAGCTGAAATCAAGGAAACCTAATGTTACGTCTTCTATGATAAACGTTCCCCAGTAATCATATATCTATTCATTTAGCAGTTCTCCCAAAGTATACTCACTTCCCAGGTAAAACAGAGGAAGACCACCACCCCCCCCCCCCCCATAAAATGTTCACATAAGTCAACTATGAGATGATTCATCATGTCACGTCTCCTTTGCACACAAATGACCCTCAAATTCAACCCTCCTCATCCTACTACTCCGATACCAAAACTCCCTTCCCCCCCCCCTCCCCCCGGCGAGGGACAGCGCTCAGCTGCTGACGATGCGTCCTGCCCAGGTCTCGTGCTTGGTCCCCGGTTTGAGGTGGGTTATGGTCACATCCACCGCCTGGATTTTCTCCTGCTTGGGAGGGATGGAGCAGATTTTGTAGCTCACCTCGTCGCCTTCCATCGGCACGTACTCGCCGTCGATGCTGGAGGAGGAGAGGAAAGGTGGGGGGGTCAAAGTTACAGGTTATAAAGCAGCGGGAGCAAAGCGGTCGCCGTGGTCCTCCTGCCGTTGTGGTGCATGTTCAGTGAGTTCAGATATTGTAGTTCAACTGCACATAGCGTTGATGAAGTGGTCTCTTTGCCCGAGGTCAACTTGACCTTTAACCCCCCTGCATTGGCGTAGACACCCGGCGGAACCCACGACCGGTAAACGGGTGTTACCGGTTGATCCCACTAGAGGGCTCCCTAAAAACAAATACCTGGTGATCCTGTGCCATGAAACAACGTTTACTGCTGTTCTTTTAGTGTTCTCCAAGTCTGTTCTAAACATCTGGAGGAAACATCTGCATGATAATAAAAAGAGTTACGATTTTTGACCAGACTAGATTTTCTATCCAGATAACCTTTAAATGACATCCTGACCTTATTTGTTTTATATTATGACAATGTTTTGTATGAAAGTATGAAATAAAAACTGGAAAGAAGCATCAAAACACCAATATAACCTATAATAAAAATGTTCGAGAGATACGTCAACTCTTTTTATCGTGCAACAGATACAAAATATTCACTCACACACACACACACACACACACACACACACACACACACACACACACACACACACACACACACACACACACACACACACACACACACACACACACACACACACACACACACACACACACACACACACACACACACACACACACACACACACACACACACACACACACACACACACACACACACACACACACACACACACACACACACACACACACACTTAAACTCAGCATTACTCATTGTGTTCGTCAGACTGTCAGCAGAATTTGGTCCACAGAGAACCGAACACGTGGAGAGGCCGTCGCACACATCATACTGAGCGAGTCAATTCAAACCCTTTTCAATTAACTTTTCTTTATTGCTGTTTCACAGTACATGTTGTGCAGCTGTGTTCAAAGTGTTGGTGTGTGTGTGTGTGTGTGTGTGTGTGTGTGTGTGTGTGTACGCACCCACTGGTGATGGGTTTCAAAGCCTGTGGCTGATAACAAAGGCACTGCAGTGAACGTCATCAGATATTCTGCTGTCCTCCTACACACTCCTGCAGCTACTGCCACTCCTGTCTGTGTGTGTGTGTGTGTGTGTGTGTGTGTTTCCCTCTACTCCCACACATTCTTTTAGGTCAGTGATTAAAGCAGCCATTAGTCATTCAGTCATTGTCACATATATTGGCGAGTCCAAATGGAAGATGAGATGCTTTAATACAAACAGTTCACCGTTCAGACTCACTCTGAGATGTGGACGAAGATGTCGCTGCCCCCGTCGGACGGCGTGATGAAGCCGTGGCCCTTTGATCGGGAGAAGCACTTACACACGCCAGTAAACGCCGGACCCTCTGACGCACGAGCAGTCCTGCACGGGGGTGTGGAAGGTGAGAGAGAAATAAAATAAATAGTGCGCGTCCAACTGTCAATATCGGCAGATCCTTTTGTTGTTTGATTACAGCAGCTGGTCTACAAGGATCCAACAATCATGTCAACTGCTCGGAAGTCAGTAAACCATCCAAAGTCTTTTCCTTTTACTTTGTCATCGTCACTTATAGTGTTGCAGTGTCCAACAGGGAGAGAATAAGAGTGTGTGCACTCACGCCGAGCAGGTCCGGTTTCTGCGCGTGGGCAGCGGGCTGGGGATGAGGTAGCCTCTCAGGGGGGAAGGTGAGCGGTCCCTTTGTCTGCAGGACGGGGGAAGCAGGGACTCTGGTGGGACAGAGGACAGTGCGTTACATCATGACAAATGAGACACACACACACTAGGACAGTGGTTTGGGTCTGTGCTGCGCCATCAGGAATAAGGTTTAACTGGTATCTGAAGGATCACCACGTTGAAGGGATAAACCCAGTGGTTTAGTATACACAGAGTTTAGGGACTTTAAAAAGAAGGGAGTAATGTCAGAATCAGAGAACAGAGGCAGAGATATCTGACTTATTATGAACTCTGGAAAAGATGGATTCTTTCCCATATTGCAAGTTGATAGCATCTTTCATTAGATGCAAATATCACGCTGCAGTTTGTAACGCAGGCTTTTTATTAAAAAACATTCTGAATTCAAGCTCGACTGTGTTTTCTGACGATATTGCACAACTATGTTCACAGGCTCAGTAGTAAACTGATCTTAAGGTATCTTCAAAAGTCAGTGCACTACTTTACTTTACACCCTTTAAGACTGGTTATGGTTACAGTGTGGTACATTTAGTCAACAGTACTGAAAAGAATCGTCCTTTACCTGGAGACACCGGGGAACGTGGGGATCCTGCAGAGGTCAGCGGGGGGGTCATGGGGTGAGATCCCTGGATGGGCGTGGCCTGAGATGACATCGCGAAGGAGGTGGAGTCAAAGGGCTGGGAGGAAGGAGCAGGAGGGGGGGAGTGTCGCTGAAGAAGATGTTAAACACCTGGGGAAAGGAGAGCCGGAAGAAATACTTCAGAGCCTCTCTGATTGTGGTGACGAACGAATACGAATATGAATACGAACACACACACACACACACACTTTATTGGACAAGTCAGCCCAGAAACACTTAATCGGTGACACGTCGGAGCCATTCTCGGAAACCCTCGTTACCATAGCAACGCTAGTTCGAGGCCCGACGCGGCTACGGGGGAGAACAGTCCCCTCTTTCACCTCGACGCTGTCATGACAACACAGGCTATATCAACCAATTACGGGAAAGCATTGATTGGACTTTCAGTAACAGATATATTGTTCAAAGAGGAGAGAGAGAGAGAGAGAGAGAGGGCTGTTAGACAAATATAATGAAAGGAGACAACGACAGAGGCAGCAGGAAGGGAGTCAGCTCCGTGATGTCAATACTTTGATGACTAGGACTCTTTGAAAGATCCACAGATGAGAGTGCTGATCCTGAGTGGGTCTCAGTCATGAGAAGGTTTGCTCAGCCTTCATACGGGCGGCTACACACAGCGGCAGCCTGGCTACATGTTGCAAAGCAGAGAGTCTGATCCATCTTAACTCGATAGACGGGTTAATGTAATCACAGCCTCTCTGGACGCCTTGCTTCCTGCCCTGGAGAGGGAGAGGCAGACAGACACACAGACACCTCCTACCAGGCATTTAGGGATGAGAATCAACTCAAACACCTTCACGATTATCGAATTTAAAATGACTGAGGGGATCTGAGTGAAACGGGAAGCACAAGACCATGAACAGGCACAGAGAGAAAACAAACAGCTGGTCGAGAACAACAACGGAGGCAGAACGGAGAAGTGGAAGATAAGCGATGATAGACGAGGGAGGCCCGGAAAACATGACGGGGACGGGACAGATTTAGCCTGTCGAGTCTGAACTCTTTACTGCTTTAAAAAAAAAAAAAAAAAAAAAGGGCATAGTGAAGGTCTGCCGTGTTTTGGTTGATTTCTTCTCATATTCATAGTCTACTTTAAAATATGTGTTAACATGCGTGGTGGAATAAGGAAAGCAGAGTCTTTAGAGACTGAAAAAAAAACCACAGGAGTTGATCGGCCGAACACTCCTGGGCCCTATTTCTCGTACGTGGTTCAACTAAGTCGATCAAATGTCCTATTATCCAGCTTAAATTAACCCGATGATTGAAATCATCCCGGTTTCTCAAAGGCTGGTCCGCGCTCAAACAATCTCGTTAATTTTAACCAGACGTCAGTACTTATATAATATAATAATAATTATATGATAGTTGCACGTGCCTGTCCGACTTCAAAAGGGGGAAGCGTCGATCACAGAAACCATGATTTACTAACAGCACAAAGGCAAATAAACTCAAAGGAAGAGCCTCCTTTTTCTCCGCTGACGAGCAGGAGATGATCATGAACGCATATGAGGAATTCCAGACCATAATCATGGAACATCTAACACCGCCACCGCTGTGAGGGCTAGACGCAACATATCAGACAAGTTAAATGCTGCGTTCACACGAATATTCACAGCGCTTTACTCGCCCGACTATTTGTGGTTTATTCATTTGATTCATTCACTTCTCCATGGAAACAGTTATACCTTCCGCCATCCACCATGGAAGAAATAACCACTATTTCTGCTTCATACTTGTTGTGGAAATCCCACAAACGTCAGAACGTGTTTGGGTTCATAACATTAATATCATATACACACACACATATATATATATATATATATATATATATTTATGTATATACACACATACACACACACACACATACACACATACATACACACACACACACATACATACACACACACACACATATAACACCACCCGTAGGCTCACACAGCTCGGTGACTTTCACCGACTACGTCTAGATAAGTGGACTTTATTTTGAGCTACATTGACTTGCTGTACGAGTTTTGGAATGAGTTTATAATGTTGGGAGGATGGAACGATGGCAAGCACGACAATATTATGTATTTATGTGTACACAGTATATGTTGATATGGAGCGGCATCTAAACACACACCTGGGCCTGTGTTCAATGGAATGTTCCAATCCCCACACCAGGGGCTGTGTTGATACAGCAAATACCAGTCCAGTGGGGGACGGACGGACGGACACACACACACACACCATTATTCTGTATGATCACAATCTCTGCAGAGGCTGCATAATACATTCAGACTCCATTTACTGGTTTAGAGCTTCAGTCCGGCACTTTCTGCGACACCAGATCCGTTCACCTGGAGCCGCCGTTTGTAAAGGGGCAGTCCTCGACGTTTCCATGTCAGCGATCGCATGTGGAGCTATTCGTATTATGGGTTCATGAAAGACATTTTATGTCCTAAACACAAAGAGGTCTTTTGCGGCAGAAATGTAAAGAAAAATAAGTTTTATATGACGGTAGGGAACTTCTAAAAGCAATTTGAGTTGACGAAACAAGCATTTTTCATTTGGTGTATATTGACAGTTACGAATAGCAAGGGATCGACGAAAGATGGAACTTTTTTCTTTTCTTCCCCCCGAATAAAATGTGTTTACACTCTGAACCTCAAAACCAGGAGTGAAAATCAAGTTCTTTAAACAATTGCCAAAACTACATTGCGTATCGTAGCCAGAAGCCGTAAAATGCGCCATTATCGACAGATGTCCATCTTTACGATAATAAACCGTTTGCAGGAACCAGATCCTGTCAAAAACATTACATTGTAACTGTGTTATACTGCACAAAATAATGTTTTGTATCTTCTAGTCATGATTGTGTGCAGGACTTTTATAGTGCAGTGAAAAGCAAAGCAACGGACTACTAATACTAAAATGTATTAATATAAAAAACTGGATTAGTATGCAGTAATCTGGTGTCCCCTATACTTTAGTTTATGTGCTTTCTTTGATTGTTAATATACATTTTATTTCTATTTGCAACCAAATATTACTTATTGAACATCTCCTTTGCTAAAACGTTGCCCCTTATGACGCTCGAGGAGGAGAGTGGTACTGCAGCAGAGGAAGCAAAAAGAAAAAAGATGACGTTTTTTGTTTTGTGTGTAGTTGATGGGTAGAAAATCTGCTTTTCCTGTCTGTCCATTTCACCGCACTGAGAAACACGACGCCGGCTGATGTGAAATTTCAAAAGACCATGAACAGGCACGGAGAGAAAACAAACAGCTGGTCGAGAACAACAACGGAGGCAGAACGGAGAAGTGGAAGATAAGCGATGATCCACGAGGGAGGCCCGGAAAACATGACGGGGACGGGACAGATTTAGCCTGTCGAGTCTCAACTCTTTATTGCTTTAAAAAAAAAAAAAAAGTGATGAGAGAAAAAGGGAGTGCGGAAGCCGTGGGAGGAACTGACACTTAACATCCCCTCTCATCTCCTCCAGCCTTTTAGGTTCCCTGTCCTCCGTCTCTCTCCCGCCTTCACTCAGTTCCTTGTTCGCTTCCGGGGGGGATACAGAACGGAGAGGAAAGGTCAACAAGGACGAGATGACCCGAAGGAAACGGAAGGAAAGAGAGTTGAATATGAGACAGAGAGAGGAGAGTCTCAATGTAATTATATTACTGTGGGAGACAACCTCCTCCAGGCAATGGAGGATGTTTCTAAACTCCACGCTACATTATTTTACCTAAAGGAAAGTTCAAGATTTTGGGAAATACGGATCTGATGGAGAAGAGAGGCACCACTCTGTCCGCACAGTAAATGTGAAGCTACAGGTTAGCTTAGCTTGGCTTAATCTAGTTTAATTACCTCCCTCAATTTAGCCCAGATTCAATTTTAATTAATTTCATCGCCAAAAATCACAAATTTGTCTCAGAGGGTTAAACAATGTGTTCACTCTGTCCCAGGACCCTTGCATCGGCAAGGGAACCCCCCCGCCATAAAAGGAAGAGACCTTGAGAGCAACAGACGACGACCCCTAAGAATAGATGTCATGTGTGCAGAGTGAACATCATAACAGTCAATGAAAATTACATAAAACATCCAAAACATTAAAAAACAAAACCCGGTATGGTTCTTCTAAGTTAAAAGGGGAACTCCACCAATTTTACACATTAAGTGTAGGAGCGCACCGAATTTATATTCTCATTATCGATTTCTATACTCAAAATAACCGTTTGATCCTTAAAATGTCAGCAAAGTGGTGAACACGTCACGTTTTCACCAAGAAAGAGGACTTTGAGCCTCCTCCGCCGCTGATGGCTCGCCCCGGCCATGGTGGCGTCTCTTTGGTGAAGCAGCTAGTTGACAGCAGGTTATGGAGAAGTCTGGCGCAGAGAATGAGAGGAGCTGCTTTAAACACATCATGCAGCCGGGGTCGAGCGCCGGCGGCAGAACGCATTGACCGTACACACAGCCCATTACATTGAGCCCTCTGTGTGCTTGGTAAGTGTGCGTGGGGGTGCATATGTGTGTGTGTGTGTGTGGTCCCCTGTCTGCAAGGCTTAAATGTGTCATGCATGTGTGACAGAGAAGAAATGGTCCTTATCCTACAATTTGATGACTCGTCCTCCGAAGTGCGTCAATGCAAAATCCGTCCTGCGTTTCATTCATGCGCACGTTCATGAGGCCTGAACACACCCACACACACACACATGCCGTGTCCATTTGCATTCACCGTTCCAGAGAACTGGGATCCAGCTCGTTTTCAAAACATAAACTCTGATGTGAGTTTACCGCACATCTTAGCTCCTATGTGATGGTGATGTGTCACCGACTCTCTTCTGATGGCACTTTTCCGTATGAAAACAAATAGCAACAGTTCAACCTCGTCATCGGGTTAAGCGAAGACATCTCGTCCCTCTTTTTGACGTTGGCGTTCTTCTTCCGCAATATTTTCTGCAACTAAACCAACTGCAGTGTGTAGAAAATCTGCTTCCCGTTTACACCGTCACGCGTCATGTGATATTCGATTTCAATGGTTACTGCTTGGACAGAGATCATTTAGAAAACGATGCTGAAACACCCGTGTGGACGGAGATTGTTTTTGTTTTAAAACGAAAACATATATTAGCCTGACAGTAAAGATTACCTGCTCTTGGAGTCACAGAAGAAGAATTATCTTGTGTTTTTCCCCAGAGTTACAACGAGAATGTGACGTCATATTCACAAGGCGGATCCTTTCTTGCCAAAACCATATTTTTCAAACCATCTTCAAACCGTTTTCATTACACGGTTATCGCGCTCTGGCCGACGTGTGGGCGAAGGTTATGTGAAAGGGTCCGAGCCCCGACCCGCGCACCTCCAAGATGTTGTAGGAACACGCAGGCCACGGCGCATTGATTGGCTCAGAGCAAACGGTTGTCAGCCAGATCACTTCTAAATAAGTAGACTAGTCTCCAACAAGAGAATAAGAATACAGAAGAGAAGGGGTCTGTTGTTGGGGAAGCTTCGACCACAATGAGTATGAACGACCAGACGTTCCGCACAGACCGCAAGAAACAAAGACGGTTTGGTCGTTTAGACTAAGCTACACTATTAGCACCATTTTCTCTCCATCTCTGAAATGCTTCATCAATATTTGTATGTGGAACAAACCAAAAGCAGTTCAGAAGCGCTAAACACAAAACCCGAAGCGCAGACTTTCGCCGAGGCCGTTTCCATCACTGAAAAATAATGTGTGAAACCGCCCTGTGATTCTGAGCCGCTCCAAACTGGCTTCTTCATTTAACCTCAAATGGTGTTTCTTTAGTCATCAATATGTATGATTGAGAAAAAAAAGTCTACGGTTGAGGATGATTCATTTCAAACATAAAATCAAAAGTTGGTTCATTTGATCAGGTGATTTATTCACACAGGTGCGCTCAGTGAAGAGTCAAAGCACGGCCTTTGATCAAACTATTTTGTTTAGTGCCTCATCATTTGTTATTAACCTTTGTTTTCATGGAAATTAAACTCCTTTGAGCCGACTTGAAACAAAGCATAATGATTCCCGTCACACGGAGAGACGCTCTGTGAATCCCTTTGGCTTTTGGTCTTAAAAGCTGAAATTCATAATAGCAGAGTGTGGAGAGCATGAGTCTAAATTTTCTCCACCATACAAGCTGGATAAAAGAAGCATGTGCTAATTCGCAGCTATTAAGACTTAAGACTTGCCAGCTGTTGCTCAGTCTGTTGTCCTGTGATGTTTTTGCATTCATTGAGAGTCCAACAACAGCAACGTGGGAGGCAACGAGCACGCCGCTCACCTATCTGTGCTGCAGCATCAGGAAGACAATGTGCGTTACACCAAGTTCCCTTCTCATACCGTCTCCCCATTTCCCTCCTCAGGGTGTCACGACCCAGCCTGATAATCCCCACTTCCTGGATACAGCAGGAAAAAGGAAGCGGCCGCATCTCATCCTGTGCAATCGCCACAGAGGGGAAGTGATTCAGGAGCTGAGGGTGTGGTTTGGTTGTTTGGGGGGGGGGGGGTACTGGTGCATTGGCAGAACGGGCACACTGAGATGAGCGAGTGTGAAAAACACTGTGTTGAGGTAAAGGAAGCTTCTCCGACAGGATACTAATGATCCTCACCAAGCAACGAAGGAGCAGATGAGCAGTTAAGGAGGAGTTAAAAGGTTGGTGCCACTTTTAAACTGCAGCAGATGAACCTCAACGTGTCCTCATTTCACTTTCAAAAGCTTTACTCAATTTCAACATGCCCAAACAACCCTTCCCGTAGTTTTTTTCCGACAGGGTTGTGGAATCATTGCCTTTTCTTTTACATTGACTCATGTCAAGTCAGGCCGATGGACCGAGTAAGGGAGACGAACCAAGACACCAGCAGAGGCAGTTCAACCCACAACTCCTAAAAACTAAATAAAACGTCACACAAAATGCTATGAACACACCAATAAACGTTCTTATTCCCACCACGTGGCAGTAAAGCAGCTTAAGAATATCAGAACCTTGACGTTGTTAGTTTCAACACTTTTACAGCCGTGAACCGACAGTCCAGTCTGGATCATTTGCAGTCCGACGGCGGCCGTGCTTCTTTTCATGTTTGAAACCCTCCTATAGCTGCAGGGGGATTCCTACTGCAGACTATGACCCCTTCACATGGTGCACACTGAAAAACACATTACACCAAGTGCGAGTCAAAGTTCGAGTCAAAGTTCACGCAGCGTCGCACTGATAAAAAATGATACAAAAGCTTAAAGTGAGACTACGGAACTTTTAGACTCGGGCCCCTGAGGCCACATGTGAGAATGATAGGATGAAGCTAATGTTTAAAAAAAATTATCAAACAGTTGCATCGTAAGATTTCTTTTTTTAAAGCTAACATTAGCTACCATGAGTAACGGGTCATACCAAACCAAGGACGACACACACTCCATAACACAATGAAACCTGATCTGGTGTTTGTGTCCGGCCCTCCTCTTGTGCATCATGAAGCTCACTTCTACTTTACTACATGTGGATGTGTTGAACGAGCAGAGGAATGCCCCCCCCCCCCCCTCCCCTCTCTCTCTCTGTCCAACTGAGTAATATGACACCTCTGCTGGTAAGAAACCTCAGAGCTACAGCTGAAGGAGTTCTGCTCCAGAAAGAGACGTTACAAAAAGAAACACTGAAACAGGAATTCACATAGATAACCGTGGCTTCTCACCTCAAAGGATCAGGTGATTACTTCAATTGTTATTCTGTTACGTATATAAAAAAAAGAACTAAAACAACTTCAATTATATCGTGAAAAAAAAAAATGTTTTACTTAGAATAATGACTAAAACCTCTTGGCTGATTATCTAAACTCTTGACAATTAATTTGACACTGAAAATGGACGGCTGCAATTGTGCAAACTCCCTGCATATATATGGCAAATAGAGGGCTGCAGGGATGAGCATAACGTTTCTCTTGTAGGAATTAAACCTCAGCCACATGGTGTTGGAAATGAAAGGAGAGGAGGTGGGCTCTGTGTTTACATGATGCTCGGTGCTCAAAGAGTCAGAGTTGTTTTAAAATGGACTCTCATTTGGATTTTTCTCTTTCTTAAACCCCCCTGAGGACAGGATGAGTCAAACATTTAAAAACATGTTACAGAAGGAAAAAGACAGGGATCTGATGGGGATTTTTATAAAGATTTCTTGGACATATCTTTGGCATACAGAGATAAGTGAATAAGAAACCCAGGGTTGAAACTGGGGAAATGTGTTTCTCAGTTCACTGCGACTCTAAATTCATGCGCGTTGTCACTGAAAAAGCTGCTTGCTCCTCATCACTGTTCTCTCACCGCATAATCAACCAGCTAACCAGCTGCACACAGCCTCTTGATTTCCTGTTGGGTTCTTCTCTTAGCTGGTCTCTTGTGTGCATTTATCGACATGCAAAGTTGGATGATCATCGCTGCTTTATCGTCCCGCGTCATCGGCATATTCACATTGAGTCTCTCTGGTTGGGAAGCGGTTTTCACCTAATGAACGAACCAGCAAGCTTTGCCATCAAACAGCAACGTGCTTCTATCAGCCGGACGCATGATGTTTTCTGGTTTTCCGTCCGTTCTCGTGAACGCAATATCTCTGGAGATGGGAATTTCCTAAATGACTTCACTTTACTGTAATGCAGCCTTTAAAACGAGGACAACACGTACGCCATAATACGGTATGCGAAATCTATGTCAAGAAATTGTCATAGAGGCTATGTCAAGAAATTGCCGATGTTATATCGATATAGGCCTGTTGACCAGCCTAAGCATGGAGCAAAATGTTCCTCAAACTTGACGGTAACGGCCACTCGCACTCAGATTTGAAATGTTAAGAATTTGGTGGTCAAAGGTCACTGTAATATTACAACACACAATTTTGGCCATCAACAATGGAAACTCTAATTATGGCAATTTCACGCAAATGATGAAGGGGCGATCCCAGAATACAATGCACGTGCGTGTTATTTTAAAACGGGTGAATGCGTTTGTTAAAAGGCTATTATGGCTTATTTGTTTACACGCTCAAGTCTGCTGGAATGAATAAATATGCGCTGTCAAAATGTGATTTTAGCCTTGAAGTCCGCCCCAGAACAAAGCTAAGACACGGAGTAACAACAACCCAGTTCAGCCGTGAGGAATCTGTCACAAGCAGCCTGGTGATGTTCAGACCTGGTGAGGAGGAGGGCACTTCAAACTTTTAGAGTGAGCCACATCCTGACTGAAACTATGTCATGACCCCCCCCATTCCCCATCCCCCATCCCTCAACCCTCCCCACAGCTCTTGATTAGAAGTCTGGAACCAACGACAGGCCTGTACCAGAACTAAGGCAAAACAAGGCATTTCCCATCCGCCTCTGTTATCCTGTGTGGTTAACGCGCGCGCGCACACAAACACTTCCCAGGTATAAGGAGCCGCTGACATAAGGGGACAGGAGTGATGAATATACACGCATCAAAATGTGTGCCTTTTTCTCCCCAAAAAGTGTAAAAAAATATTTTTCCAATTAAACAAATACTCTTACACTTATTAACTGCACACGCACACACACACATTCATATGAAGCGCCCGCGAAGCTCGTCTTCATTAACTCGAAATGAGGTTTGTGTTGAGAGAACACCCTTTGAATGCACGCATGCGCACGCACATACACGTTAACACAAACTCTCTTTCTGTCTGTTGTTGACTGCTGCTGCTTGCTTGTGTGCACCCCCCCCCCCCCTCCCGAGGAAGCGCGAGAGCTCAGGAAAACACAACCACGTAATGGAAAAAGGAAGCGCGTGGAAATCAGTGGACTTGAACACCAATAAAAAGTTGCAAAGAGAAAGCGACGTTCTCCACTTTCGCTACAAAACATGATTGATGGCGTTCCGTAAACCAAAGTCTTTACTACGAGACCTCATCCTAAAACCCACATTGTTTTGTGTCCGAGAGCATCACTCACCTTGTTTACCTCCAACAACTTCACCGCAGACCGAAGGACAACTTTGTGTGGAGTTGGTTGTTGTGTGTGTGTGTGTGTGTGTGTGTGTTTACTCCGCAGCAGTAAGACTCGTTGTGTGAGGTTTCACTGACCCCCCCCCCCCCGACTCACCGCAGCGCTCTCTCTCTCTCTCTCTCTCTCTCTCTCTCTCTCTCAATGGGCGTGGCTCCCACACAGCAGCGTCACCTGTTAGCTCTTTACCGTAACGGACGCCACAGTGCCGCCCAAAGACACGCGGCGCACCGTAAATAATAATGGCAATTGATTATGCCCAGTCCCACTGGGAACATAATCTTTTTTTCTTTTTTTTAAACAGACAATTATCATGGCAAGTCATTTAAAAATATTTATTGTGCAGTGGATAGAATATTCTTTCTGGGAATACATTTAAAACAGCGTTAAATGCTGTTCCTTCTGAAATATGAATGTAAATACATCGATAGATAGATGGATAGATGAGTGAATGATAGTATAATTAAAACATCACTATATTTCTCTGATATGAGGAACAACTATCATTGTTGATCATTGTTAAAGAAGGTGATCTTGTTACAGTGAGCTTGAAGGTTGAGCCAGAGGCCCGGGAAGGAAAGAGGTAGCCCCCGCCCCAAGATGCTGAGGCTGGCTGATGCGAGTGCTGGAAGTAGACAGCTGGGGGAACCTGGCATCCTAGAACCAGGTGCTTATTCTAATTGCTGGTACGGGCCGGAGCTTTTAATCAAAACATAAGAAAACAGGACAACCGATGGACGGGCAGAAATCGTCTTGAATGAGTTACTTTAAGATGTCTTTATTTCCTTATAACTTATAGACAGTTTGTGTTGGTGCATCTGTCCTACCTGTAGCTAGGAGGCACATGAAATGACAAGAATGTAACTTTACTCGAAAATAAATAACCCCGTATTTAAACTGGTTGAACTGGAAAAGTGGCACATGGGAAGCACCTGCCCTCATTCAGCAGAGGGAGACATTCCTGCATTTAAGCTGAAAGAAATGGGACCTGGATTTGTTTCCTTCCGTTTAATGATTTCTGTAAATCTGTTTCTACGGTGACAAATTACTGTGTGTAATGGTACGCTAATAAAAACACAACACGTAGCTACAGAAATTACAGCTGAAATAATGCAGCTGTGCAATGACTACGGTGGACTTCCTTTTTTAATTGGTCCCTTTTATCACCAGCAGACTGCTGATCCCTTTTGTGCAACTCATGAGGGAAAAAAACAAAGAGAGGGGAGGCGTTAGCAGGAACAAAGGGTGAGCCAGAGATATAACTGCCTCCCATATGCCCTTCACCTGGACAGAGGTTAGGCACAAACAGAATACACGCCTTGTGAAAGAGGACTATGGTTGACTTCCAACATGCACCTAAAAAACACAGAGAAGAAAAGCTAAGGTGTGAAAACTCAGACTGAAAGATTCCATCAATTGGGTGGATTATTTATAGTTTTAGTTGGTCTTCTATACTGGCTAGGGTTGTAGATGGGTGTTGGACAGCAGCACAACAATTGCCACAAATGATGATTCTCTTGGCCTTTTAATATCAGATTACGACAGGAAAATAATGGCTTAATGGAAAATAAACTACCAAATGTCTTCCTTTCTCAACAAGTCCTGAGGTTCTTGAGATGCATTGCTTGGGCAGGATGCTAATGCCGGTATTAGGTCTGTCTCGCAGCAGATGGTGGAAAGGACACAATGGAAGCCTTTTACAATATATCAAAAACGGGCAGGCCACCATTGAAGCCAGTGGTATACAATGTGATATGACAAACAGGCTACTTTGTGACATTATGGGTTCCACAAAGGACCCTTTTCATCAAAAGACCCCTTTTTGGAGTTCAAGGATTCTTGATAGTATGGGTGGGTTCTAGATAAAAACTCTTGGGTGGGGTTCTAGATAAAAACCATTGGACTGTAAAAGGGTTCTTGATACACTGGGTGGGTTCTAGATAAAAACCCTTGGGTGGATTCAAGATTTAAAAAACCTGGGTGGGATCTAGATAAAAACGATGGCATGTAAAAGGGTTCTTAATACACTGGGTGGATTCTGGATGAAACCCTTGGAAAATAAAAGGGTTCTTGATAGACCTCCTTGGGTGGATTCTAGATTTTAAAAAAATGAAATATAAAAGGTGTCTTGATGAGACTGCCCTGGGTGGGTTCTAGATAAAGAAAAGATGGAATGTAAAAGGGTTGTTGATACACTGGGTGGGTCTCACCAAATGTAATGAAGCTCAGTATTAAATCTCCAGAGTGCCCCTTTAAGACAAACAGTTGGCATATAGTGAATGAAAACAAGGCTCAGGTTTATAACAATGTAAAAAATAAAATTGTAAAAACAATAATAAAGATAATAAAATACAGCAAGAAAAGTCACAATAACTCAGTCTTTACAATCAGTCAAATAAAACAAATTTATTGCATACACAATGTCTTAAATTTATTTTTGAGTTACCTGCAACAGGACCGGTTGACTCAAGAAACCTTTTTACAACGAACGCACATTTTGTTTTCCACACGGATACCAGACCCTTTCCAGTGCCATGTCCTGGATCAAATCTATCTGCTCACTGACATGCACATTTGATCCGGTGCAACAGAACGCAAGAGAGAAACTACAATGTTACTCACTGACAAACTCACAGTCAACATGTCAGGCCAAGTTTATTCACTGGTCTTTCAGTCCGGACCAGCATGTGGCACGAGCCGGGTGCTAAATTCAGACCCTGTGTGCATAACTATTCTCACTCACACTCACTCTCACTCTCACTCTCACTCTCACTCTCACTCACACACACTCTCACGTGACAGTGTGTGTTTGGGGGGGTGCATTACTTTAATATTTCTCATCTCTTACGACAGGCCTAAATAAAAATCTGATCTTGGCCGTGTTTTTAAAAAAATCTGGAAAAACAAGTGGACATTTCTCTACATTAGCAGCAATTTTACAGCCATGGAGCAGACGGGACAGGGCTGAAGCCATTTAAAACCTCTAAAATAAGGACCTGAGCAACTCCCCCACCCCACTCTTGCATGAACTACACACAGGCAACATTTAGAAACAATGTAGAAAGGCCCGGACATATTTATGCAAGACTTTCAGACCGAACTGCACGGTATGTGAGGTGTATGCACGCTGCGAAACATGCTACAACATGTTTATATGTTTCGGTACCGATGCCACAAGTCCAGATCAAGTTATTGCAAACAGCGAATCAGACAATATCTAAAATCAAATTTTAAAAAAAGGGAGGATTTCTTTTTCATATCACCCCATCTACATCGTGTCCCAACGTTTCCTGCGTATAATTAGCTTTGCTCTACCCTTTTAGCCCGTTAGCGTAGCTAGAATCAAGGACCAATTTAATTTAGCGTGTTCTTGAGTCTCTACTTTACAAAGTGAAATTGACTCTGGATTCAGTTTCCACTCAAAAAAAGGGGACAGGGTGGGTTATCTTTGAACTAGGCCTACCGACAGCATAGAACAGACATACATAAGATAAATGTATATATTAGCTTAGTATATATAATATACAAACAGTATACATAGTCTCTGTGACAGTGGACAGGAGGAGAGGAGACAGAAAGATAGACAGAGACCTTTAGTCTCTGTCGGGTTCCCAGTGTGTGTGTGTCTGTGTGCGTGCTACACCCTTTTCACATCAAAGCTACGACCTGTGTTTGCCATCCCCAGTTTATATGTACCAGTTCCTCTGCTGCCTTCGGGAGAAAGCAGGACCGACACTGCTCGGCTTTAGTGTACACAACTACACAGGTTACTTTAGTAACTATGGGATAGTGTAGTAGTATATACAGGGAATAAATCCCACGGTTTTACCAGGTCAGTGTAAAAATCCAACATTGCAATGCGACAACCCTGTTAAGCAGACCTGTGGCCGGGCAAACCCAAATCTCGAGGGGAACAGTGACAAATGCGTATCGGAAATCGGGCGTGGAACGCCGGTACGAGGATGCAAGTGTGTGTGCAGGGGAAGACTGATGAAAATCGGTTGCACTCCTGAAACAAAAAAAAACAAAACAAACAGGAAGAAACGGGAAGAGAGACAATGGAGGTAAAACAAACATCGATTCATGGACAGGAAAAAAACGGAATACAAAAGTACGCTGCCGTCACCACAACTCCCGCCGACCTTGTCGTCGTCACATTGTTCTGCTGTACTGTATGCCGGTCTTGGAGGCGATGTTGGACCAGGGCAGCAGAGAGCGCAGCAGGGACTGGGCCTGCCGGTACAGCCTCTGAGGGATGGAGCAGGGGCTCAGGCTGGCCAGGGTGGAACCGATGTGCTGGATATAGTCAGTGGGACAGGAAGTCAAGGAAAATGGGAGCGTTTATATTTAGAGATGAACCCATTGTAATTTCCTTGGCTGAATCTGTCTCCTTCCGATTTCTTTAAAAGTCTGACAATTACGATTTCGGAGAAATGTTATTGTTTTACTTTGTTATTGCCATCTATAGTGGCTATTTGCATAAAACACACCAAGTAAAATTATTAGGAAATAAATGATTGCATCTGCTTTGATGAAAAACAAACCGGTCATCGGTAGATTTTATTTAATTTAAAATAAATGTAATTACAATTATTTGATTAATTAATCCCCAAAAAACAAGCATCTTAGACCTGGTGTCATGCAGTTAAACTCCTTCTCTAATATCTATTTTTAGTGCTGTAAAAGCATCTCCTTGAAAAAACGTTTCTAGTCCAAACTGTTTCAAATGTTTTTTAGGTTGTTCATACGCGGCTTAATTTCGGACTTGCAATCGTGACAAATTGCCAGCTTTGTGTCTTCTTCCCTCGCGCTGAAGAACGTCCACACAGACAGCATGACACACGTGTGTGGAAATATCAGTGTGTGTGTGTATATTATCGAGCAAGCTTCTTCTCATTCCTGCTCCCACAAAAAGGATATAATATTGTCCAGGGCGGATGACCCCCGTTGATGTAGAGCACGTATGTGAATCCATCTTTGAGGACGCCTCGTATGGAGTAGTAGTAGGGCAGGTAGTGGTGCTGCCTGAAGTCCCTGTTCTCGTAGAAGTGGATGGCAGTGTTGTTGGTGGTGAGCACATGCAGATAGATGGCCTTACAGTGGTCCTGGGCCGTGGTTGAGATGTGCTCCTTCAGACTGTCCAGCAGTAGGGAGCCTGCATTCGTAGAAAGGAGAGCGCAACCACAATTAACTCAATTTATGTTGGCCACTGGACTTTCCTTTTTATTTAACCTTTACATTACCCATCAACAAAACAGAAGAGATTACATTTTAAAAACCTGACGAAATCTATCGTAACGAGAACAATTCATGGTAAAAGCGTCGGTCAACTTTTTTGTTTTTTTAACTGGTTGCAGAGATGAGGGAGTTTAGATTTCAGCTGGTCTGCAGGTCATTCCAAGACCAAGAGCCAAAATAAAACAGACTCAGTCCGCAAAGGTGGCACCTCTAAGCAGAGCTGATTATTGGGCCTGAGACTAGAAACATTCTGAACAAATACAAACTCAGAGCTGCATGGCCAACTTGCCTAGAACGGCCTTGTACATCAAAATATAGCAATGCTGCATCCGGCGCAGAGCGAGTGAAGGTCGACCGACCGACGCGCTGGAGCCAGAGTTTCAAACACACCTCAAAGCGTCATGATGAAGTGGGTCGAGTAAGGTAAAACCCTGTGGGACATGCAAATCACTGATGTGTGCTTTCACATTTGAATTTAAAGTCTGCCCTTGTTGGCTTAATTATAAAATATATAGGATGAAGATCTGATAACACTACAACGACCAACTTCCTGTGGGATTCAGCAGTTTCTGCAGGCTGTAGAGGTGCTTGTGCAGGTTGGAGCTAGTGTCCACAGCGATGTATATCCAATGCAACAAGTTTGTGTGAGTGTGAGAGCCGGTGGGGGAAAGGTACCTATGCCATGTTTCCTGAACTCTTTGACCACTCCCAGGCTCAGGATGTAGGCTACCTGTGTGTCCACAGGGAAACTGGAGGCCAGGATGTCTCCATCCTAAACACACACACACCACACAGAGAAAAACGCAGATTAAGATGCAAATTCCTTTTTTTCCCTTTTAAAATGAAAAACTACATTAAATTTGGTATTTACATGTTTTAATCCTCTCAAAAGGATCTTTCAATTTGCTCATTTGCTGTACCACTGAATGAGCTTCTGTGTGCTCCCTCATCACACCGTCTTTAATATTTGCCCAGGCAAATGACCCACTTGGAAGGCAGATATTCGAAAAGGCAAAGACTCTTCCAAAGGGAAATGACGTTAAGACACCGGGCGCTCCTTCCACTTAGTGTACGGCTTATGATAACCTGAGGCCTGAAGTGAGGAGCAGATCTCAGATATCAGCCCAATGGAAGTGTTCCGCTACTGAATCCCGTTTGTTTTATAACACAAGTTAAGTCCGTTGTCTTGAGCGATTCATTTGCCACGCCGATGTATTCTCAAAAACAGTCTTTCGTCAAGAGTACCTCCACACAAAACGTCAACAGTACATGATAAAAGAAAAAGAAAAGTAAATTTTTTTTTATTTTAAGAATCAAGCAGGCATCAAGCATTTAAAATTGTACATTTCGGCACATTTTCTTTGCTATGTGTGCGTTTGTGTGTTTTGGAACGGGGATGCGCATCGTACCTCTTTGTGTACTTTGGTCCGGCCTTTGATCTCGGCCACAATCATTCCCACGATGCCCCCTCTGAAGGTGGCCGCGAGGGAGAAGAACTTCTTGTTGGAGGTGATGTCCTGATACCATGAGTCTGGGTACCTGCAGGCGAAGATCAGACGGGTTCACGCGCGGGTCTGTATCGGCGTCTGTCACCCAGTCAAAAATAATGGGCTCCCTTACAGGCGTTTAACTGATGGCCTTTACAGGGGCTCAGCGCATGCAAAATACACTTTATGTAGATTGAATCCAATTATGCGGAACCAGTTCCTAAGTGCAAGTTCTACCAGGAAACTATGAGCTGTACGCTAGCACGTCAGCAGCATGAGTGAAGATGACCAGAAATTGGTTGTTTAATTTAGTTGTTTCTGAGCTTCTAACTGTCTCAAAAGTCTGGAGATATATACACATACATATTTGTGTGAAATAAGTACTTCACAAGTAAAAAGTACTGAGTATTTGCCATCGTCAACTAATGTGGGTGCACAAGTGCAGTAAATAAGCACGATTTTATGCTTTAAAATGTTTTACCCTCCAACGTATGTACAAATGTTCAATGACAAATAGTACTTTCGGACTTGGATGAAAATGTGAGAAATTGTTTCAAACGCCGACAACTCCCGACAGGGGCTGCCCTCTGCACGCCGAGCTATGACTCTTACTCGATTGGGAACCAATCCCCACAGAGCAACTTGACATTCTCTATGTCATCGTGGCAGAGGAAGCGTAGCTGGACGTCACTGAGAGCTGTGGGAGGCACCACGTCACTCATTCACACCTGCAGGGACCAACAGAGAGTGGAGAAAGGTTTGTTAATGGGTGTTTTGATGTAGTTTCGCCTGTTGTTTAACGCTTCCCCCATTTACTTAAATCATCGGGAATTCAAGGCAACACTGGGTGATTCTTTGCAACACAAATTATCATTTGAGTTGAAGCATGCTTTTAAAAACGTCACCACAAGGTCTGGTACACCGTTTTTAAACCATTAGTTGCAGCCTCAATCTGTACTGAAACTCTTTTTTGTACTACTATATATTTCTTTTATTCCAGACTCATGGGTCCATAAAGCAACAAACACAAAAACAACAATATATAAAATACAATACAATACAATACGAGGACACAGGTACAATCATTGCAATTAAAAAGTCACTTGTGGTTAAAAAAAACAACCATACAAACACTTGTTCCATTGTTTCCAGAAACAAGAATAAAATCCTTGTATCTGTGTTGGCTCAGTTAAGGCTTTTATAATTACATTTTCTGAGTCATTTAAATTTGTATATAAAATGTATAATAGTAATAAGGGTGCAATACGATTAATTGATTTATTGTTTGGGGCCATAATGACATCAAAATGTGTCACTAGAGATCCACTACAATGCAAGGAAGCTAATTATCACATGTTGCTTCATGTAGTGGTGGGAGCACAGCATTTAGAAATATGGTGTGTCAGAGCATTTATTCTACGTCTACTGACATGTTATTTATGACAGATTCACACACTATAAAAAAGTGAAGAGACACCAAATCAGGAGTGAATGGTGCCATCTCCTCTCCAGGTTATTAGGGTGACGGCACACAAAAAACGTCTGCAGAGAATGCATTGTCTCTTTGACAGCATGCAGACTCGAAAAAAACCGAAATGATTTCACCCAAAACCAGTCCGAGTTAAATTAGTCACAATGTCACGAGCGGACAATCCACATAAACGAGCTTATTAGTTCTGACTACATTACCCATGTACCCCAAACTATCATTATAACGCTTCATGTTATCAACCAGAGTCCTATTGTGGAGGTCTGCTTGAATTACTAGCAGCTAGTAATCGTACGTATGACCTCCACGTCCACGTGTATAACTAAAACGATAGAATAAAGCTCCAACAGCAACCAGGCTAACCCTAGGTATTGCTAGCGAACGGTCGGTTGCGAAGCTAACATACCTCGTTTCAACACTCGGACCGGAGGAAAGTCGAGGAGGGAGATATTCCCGGAGTATGTGGCGGATACGGCCGCTACTCCGGACACAGCATGACCAAACACCAGTTCGTTCGCGACCCTCAATGCCGTGTCATTCCTGTGGTAGTGCTACACGGGCTGCTAAGCTAGCCGAAAGCTCTCCCCGCTTAGGTAAGAGCTGGATGTTTTCTTCCTGTTTGTGGCTGCTACACAACCGACGTCGCGCGAGATTTCTTTTCTTTTTTTCTTCTGAGCGGTCGGTGTTAAAACACAGTGGCGCTTTATCGCTACCTACTGGCGCTGAAACCAAATATCAAAAATAAATCGACTCGCTTGTCCCGTTCCTTTATTGCTGTGTTTCAACCGATGGTAGAATAAGTAATACTCAAATGGGTTTTCTGGACTAAAAGTAGCAATACTACAGTGCAGAAATAATGTTACAATAAAAAGTCATGCATTAGAAATAATAATAATAATAAAATTGCTAAAAAGCTCACTTTATAATCCTATATAGAACTTTCTAGACCAGAGGTCGGAAACAATTCCTATCCAAAGAGCCATTTTGCCCTATTTTCCACCAAATAAAATACGTCTGGAGTCGAAAAAGCTATTTGATATCACAGCTTATAAAGTTGTATATATAGTCATATTACATATACAAAAACTATAGTTGGTTGTATTTATGAAATTCTAGAACGTTGCATTGCAATTTTACCTGTTATAACAATATCAAGGTCTGATGAAGAGGAGAACAAAAAACACACTGGCATATGGAGGCCTTGACCTGTCCCCATATTTGTGGCCCACATGCAGGCTGTAACCACAAGGGAGCAGGTTCGATTCCTGTCCTTCCCACTGTTCTCATGTTAAAGTTTCCTTTAGCAAGACGCTGAACCCCCACTTGCTCCCCATTTATTTAAATAACTTATTTAAATAAAATAACTCTGAGAATGTCCACATTACTACGTTTCTATTTTAAAACAAATATCTTTATACTAAGTTTTAGACTATAGTACCGAAAACGGAAGAGTTATGAAACGCTCCCGAGGAGGGATACGTTTTCACTAACGGACGCACATTATATTAATGAGATGCCACAGAACAAGCAGCAGTAGTTGAGTTTGGAGACTTGATCCACTTCGTGAAAGTATATTTACTTTGCTCAGTTTGCTGCAGCAGTTGAGAAATCGCTCTTCTTCGCTCGTCTGCAGCCTGATACTGTTCAGCAAATGCTGTGAGCTCGTTCTGGAAGTGTCTTTCAACATTACATCTTTTGTTGTTTGCTAATTTCTCGCCACATATCAAGCATACAGGTCAAGTAATTTAATATGTCCACGCGAAAATAAACTTTATATTTTTCTCCGTGACTTTTCTCTTTTTTTCATTATCCATTGACAGTCTACTGAGGGCGGGGCTCTGCAAATCATGATTAGCGCTTGCAGGCGACATAATAAGATGCAACGCCCATTTTAGAAGAAAAGAAAAGGGGGGAGGGGCTGAAGAGCTGCGGTTTTCCCACCCCTGACGGAAAGGGGCGTGGTTCAGTTTGTATACATGGCCGTTTCTCAATCTAAAGTACGCTGAGTACAGACTTGTGTTCTTTTGGAGTCTGGACTTGGAAGTTTGGACTCTGGAGTCCAGACTCCAGAGGACGGGAGGACGCAGGACGGTCTTTCTGCAGTTGGAACAGCAGCTAACTTGATGACGTCACCACATCAGCTGTTCTTGCTCATGAATTTACTCCAACTATTGACTGTAAATTATTTTTACAGTCAAACTAAAAATGACAACTCTGCTTTCTTCGTTTTCATTTCAAATATAATTCTTTTATTTTGAATTGTGTGTGGAGGTTTATATTCAATTCAATTCAGTTTATTTTGTATAGCCCAATATCACAAATTTGCCTCAGAGGGCTTTACAATCTGTACACTCTGGTGGAAGATTTCTATGTTTGATTAGGAGGAGACTTGTTGTTCAAATATTCAATTGCAACAAACAGTCTTCGAAGGAATCAAAGTTGTCTTTCCGTTTATTCAAGCTTGCAAGCTGGGAAAAGGGTTCAACAGCCACGTATCTCAGTGAGCTGCCGAAATCTCTTGATTCATACAGTGTATTACATCGTGATTTATACAAGCACATGCACCCACCTCCAGGGCCCACTATGACGACAAACGAAGAAACAGTGTGAATGTCTTGGATAAGAATTCAGAAGAACAAAGAACAGAATGTATTGGTTTCGATAAGGCATATGGCCATTTGTCCTTCTCCCCATCCTCCCTGTTGCTCTGCCCTTGAACCAGTCCACAAAATAACACATATGTTGACCACATATGACATCCTTGTCCCAGGACCTCACATCGGATCAGGACAAACTCCCTAAAAATAACCTTTCACAGGGAACAAAAGGGAAGAAACCTTCAGGAGAGCAACAGAGGAGGATCCCTCTCCACGGATGGACAGATGCAATATATGTCATGTGTACAGAATGAACAGCATTACAGAGTTACATAAACACATTACATGAATATGACAATGTATGAATGGAACTCCAATCCATGAAACAGAAGGAGGTAGAGAGGAGGGGGGGGGGGGGGGGGGGGATCACTAGGGCCAACGCGGGAGGCCGGCTCACCAGGCAGGAGGCATCAGACAGGTTAATAAGGTGCAATGGAGAGATGTAAATGTATCCATAAGTAGACAGAGAAGAGGATATAGGTGCTCAGTGTATCCTAAAACATCCCCCAGCAGCCTATAAGCCTATAGCAGCATATCTAGGGGCTTGACCAGGGCAAACCTGATTCAGCCCTAACTATAAGCACTATTAAACAGGAAAGTCTTAAGTCTATTCTTAAATGAGGTGACTGTGTCTGCCTCCAGGACTGAAAGTGGAAGCTGGTTCCATAAAAGAGGAGCTTGATAACTGAAGGCTCTGGCTCCAATCCTACTTTTTACTCTAGGAACCACAAGTAGCCCCGCATTTAGTGAGCGCAGCTCTCTAGTGGGGCAATATGGTACTACAAGCTCTTTAAGATATGATGGTGCATCACCAATCAAGGCTTTGTAGGTGAGGAGAAGAATTTAAAATGTGATTGTTGATTTTACAGGGAGCCAGTGCAGAGCAGCTAATACAGGAGTAATGTGATCTCTTTTCTTAGTTTTTGTGAGTACACAAGCTGCAGCATTCTGGATCAACTGGAGGGACTTAAGAGACTTATTAGAGCAGCCTGATAATAAGGAGTTGCAGTAATCTAGTCTTGAAGTAACAAACACGTGAACCAGCTTTTCTGTATCTTTTTGGGACAAGATGTGCCTGATTTTTGAAAAGTTACGTAGATGAAAAAATGCAGTCCTTGAGATTTGGGAGTGGGAGTTAAAGGACAAGTCCCGGTCAAAGATGACGCCGAGATTCTTTACAGTGGTGTTACTCTCATCTACAGAAACCACATCACCAGATAATTGATCTGAGGTGTTCAGGGCCGAGTAAAATAACTTCAGTTTTGTCTGAGTTTATCAGGAAGTTGCAGGTCATCCATGTTTTTATGTCTTTAAGACATTCTTGAATTTTAGCGGGCTGGTTGGTCTCCTCTGGTTTGATCGATAGATATAATTGAGTACCATCTGCTGTCACGAACTGGGCCGCAGGGCCGCGACCACAAAGGGGGACACACACAGGTCATTGTTATCAGCAAGGGTTTTTATTTAACTTAGGTAGTCTAACATAACTTAGGTAGCAAAACAGTGGTGTGTGTGGAGTCAGTAGTTTCAGTGGTGGAGGTGAGTGCATGCGTGGGAAGTGTGTCTGATGTTGTATGGTGTTAGGTCAAATCATACTCTCCTATAGACAGCCAGTCGGGGTCTCAGGACAGCGAGGGAGAGCGAGTTCCTGAGACCAGAGGGCCTTTTAGTGCAGCACTTGCACACAAGGCCCAGGTGTTGCCAGTGCTGCTGATTAGCTCATGTGTTCCCACTCTTCTGATGAGCCTTGGCCACGCCCATCTGCAGGGACACGAGCCAGTGGCAGAGAGGGTCGTCACACTGCATAGCAATGAAGTGTATGGAGTGTTTCCTGATAATGTTGCCCAAAGGAAGCATACATAAGGTAAATAAAATTGGTCCAAGAACCTTGTGGAACTCTGTGATTAACGTTGGTGGTCATTGAGGCTTCATCGTTTACAAATACAAATTGAGATCGATGTGATAAATAGGATTTAAACCAACTTAGTGCGGTACCTGAAATGCCAATCGACTGATCCAGTCTCTGTAATAGGATGTCATGATCAATGGTGTCGAACGCAGCACTAAGGTCTAACAAGACCAGTACGGAGATGAGTCCCCTATCTGATGCAATTAGGAGGTCATTTGTAATTTTCACCACTGCTGTCTCTGTGCTGTGGTGTTTTCTAAATCCAGACTGAAACTCCTCAAATAAACTATTATGATGTAGAAAGTCACACAACTGATTTGCGACTACTTTCTCAAGGATCTTAGAGAGGAAGGGAAGGTTAGAGATTGGTCTGTAGTTAGCCAACACCTCTGGATTAAGAGTGGGCTTTTTCAGGAGAGGTTTAATTACAGCTACTTTGAAGGAATGTGGTACATGGCCTGTTAGCAAAGACACATTAACAATATCCAGCAGAGAGGTGCCAATTAAAGGCAACACGTCTTTAAGCAGCCTCGTTGGGATGGGGTCTAAGAGACAGGTAGACGGTTTAGAAGTAGAAACCGTTGAAGACAATTGGTCTAGGTTAATGGGAAAAAAGCTATCCAAATATACACCAGGGCATACAGCCGTTTCCAAGGCCACTCCTCTTGATGACAGATCGGCAGTAGTTGAGGGCAAGAGATCATCAATCTTGCCTCTAATAGTTCAAATCTTTTCATTAAAGAAATTCATGAAGTCATTACTACTGAGGTCTATTGGAATACACAGCTCCACAGAGCTGTGACTCTGTCAGCCTGGCTACAGTGCTAATGAGAAACCTGGGGTATATATATATATATATATATATATATATATATATATATATATATATATATATACGGTACACATATTAAATTGATGGCTAGTTTGTCCCCGACACCAGGCTGAAAGTCAGTACTTGCATCCATTCGCGTGCATTTACTTTGTGTGTAATCTACTCGCGCGAAAAATTTGCAGCACTTTTGGTGTGAACGCAGCATAATAGCATTAACGTATATTCTGCTTGAAGTACCAAAAACAAAGTAGGCTTCATTATGTCGAATGGCCTATTTCAAAATAACATATAATATATGACTGTATTATAATTAGTGATTTATACGTCGCTAACGTTGCTGATGGTAAAGGCTAATATGGACACATTTATATACCTACACAAGTCATCATTTATGAATTGATTTTTATTCATATTAATAATCTGAATCCACAAGGAATTCCAAAGTTGTCTAATAAACATAGTGTATAATAGCATGTACTTCTGAATTGTAGTGTAGTAGAAGAATACAGTAGCAGAAAAAAGAAATACATGAGTCAAATGAATCAAATAATTATCTTTAATTAGTTTTTAGCTGGTCCCATCTTATGTGAAGGAATCCACTAAGGCTCCACTATGATTGCTACATGACATTGATGTTCATATGTATATGACATGATTATAATAAAAAAATGTATCCGCCTCTGAAAAAGTAAGTGTACAATAAGTCTATCCTTCAGAAAACAAGTATATTATCAGGCTGTAGTTTGGTTCACCTTATGGCTCAATACAGGAGAAAGCTTTAATCACGCATGACCTCAAATCAACTTCCATTATCACGTATTCATGCCACCTGTTTCCTTCTCACTGCTACTGTGAATGCTGCAGGTGAAAATAGCCTCTGTTGATCATGCTGTGGTGTTTTCTAAATCAAGACTGAAACTCCTCAAATAAACTATTATGATGTAGAAAGTCACACAACTGATTTGCGACTACTTTCTCAGGGATCTTAGAGAGGAAGGGAAGGTTAGAGATCGGTCTGTAGTTAGCCAACACCTCTGGATCAAGAGTGGGCTTCTTGAGGAGAGGTTTAATTACAGCTACTTTGAAGGAATGTGGTACATGGCCTGTTAGCAAAGACACATTAACAATATCCAGCAGAGAGGTGTCAATTAAAGGCAACACGTCTTTAAGCAGCCTCGTTGGGATGTGGTCTAAGAGACAGGTAAATGGTTTAGAAGTAGAAACCGTTGAAGACAATTGGTCTAGGTTAATAGGAGAAAAGCTATCCAAATATACACCAGGGCATACAGCCGTTTCCAAGGCCACTCCTCTTGATGACAGATCGGCACTGGATAAGGGCAAGAGATCATCAATCTTGCCTCTAATAGTTCAAATCTTTTCATTAAAGAAATTCATGAAGTCATTACTACTGAGGTCTATAGGAATACACGGCTCCACAGAGCTGTGACTCTGTCAGCCTGGCTACAGTGCTAAAGAGAACCCTGGGGTATATATATATATATATATATATATATATATATATATATATATATATATATATATATATATATATATATATATATATATATATATATATATATATATATATATATATATACGGTACACATATTCAATTGATGGCTAGTTTGTCCCCGACACCAGGCTGAAAGTCAGTACTTGCATCCATTCGCGTGCATTGACTTTGTGTGTATGTATCCGCCTCTGAAAAAGTAAGTGTACAATAAGTCTATCCTTCAGAAAACAAGTATATTATCAGGCTGTAGTTTGGTTCACCTTATGGCTCAATACAGGAGAAAGCTTTCATCACGCATGACCTCAAATCAACTTCCTTTATCACGTATTCATGCCACCTGTTTCCTTCTCAAAGTTACTGTGAATGCTGCAGGTGAAAATAGCCTCTGTTGATCATGTGCACACTGGTTCAAGAGGTCAGTGTGTTTTGACCAGTGGAATTAAACGGACAATAATCCTTCATAACCTGTCTCAGGTTAATATTGTGATTTGTGATTTAAGCACTTAAATTATATATTTTCTCCATGTGAACACATGTTAAAATATACACAACGCTAGCATAAAAAACACATATGCATACACTTTAAAACTTTTAAGATGTCGGTTTGAAAGTGAATTTCTTTTATATTTTTTTTAATCTGATGCGAGAGATAATAGAGCGCCTAAAAATCAACTCTCAAGTTTTGCCTGAATGATTTTTAGGTGCAAAAGCAGGAATTCTTCGAACTTCTTCTACAAGACTGGCACATTGTAGCACATAAAACCACTGTGAGAGCCAATTAATGGCCTTGATCTGAAAACACTGATTCCCCACGTCCTCAACTTCACCCCTCCCCTCCTTCCCGACCCGGTCACATGCGCTGTGCAGATAAATAAAAACCTCTCGAGAGACACCGCCGATGTCTCTGCTCATACGTTGTGGAGGAGCCTCACGGGATTCACACAAGCGAGACTCTGTGCCCGTCTTACAACAGGCCTTTTCTCTGCCCACACGACTCAAAGAAGCAGGTAAATATTCACCTCAGACTCTTCTTTTTAATGTAGAAAGGGTGTTTTGTCAACTATACTGTAAGCCTGTTTGCTGTTGCTGAGAATCATAATTATTGCAGAGTATCCAACATTATGCACAGTAGCTGTACTGCAGCCATGTTATGTTACAGTAACACAGAATACGTTTTTTACTCTGACTAAATGTAACTTACAGTCACATTTTATGTTGGATCATCAATGCAAAAAGCCACCACACTGGAGCTGATGAGGATATTTTTACGACCTTTGCACCCGGAATGCCTACCATACTAGTGTAACCACGGCGAAAAGGATCACTTATTCTCCTGCAATGCCGGAGTAATATCTGACTCAATAAACTTACAGGAACAGGGATCCTGCTGTAGTACGCCCAGGGGAGCAGGTGTTGCGTGCGTCTCTGACTCCCACAGCAGGGAGGAGAGTCGTTCAGGCTCCCCCGGCATGCAGTATGATGTATTTTAAATATACACATTGATCTGACCTCTTTGGCCCAGGATGCGTTGGGTGTGTGCGTTGGGTGTCTTGTCGGCCCTGCTGCACCTGTCTTCCCCCCTGCTGCTGGGAGCCTTCAACATCAAGTCATTTGGGGACAAGAAAACCTCCAACGCAACTCTCATGGACATCATCAGCACGGTTGGGACTGTTTTCTATGTTTATTTTTTTCGCCGATTGCGTCTTATTTCAAGTACTCACATTTAAAGTTTGAAGACGATATTTTGTAATGCTTTAGTGCTGAGTAACATAAATACCCCAAAGTTTAGCCCACATTTATCCTCCTCCTTCCATTGTTGGTAGCACCAACTACCAATGGAGATCAAAGCGGCACTCGGGCAATAATTTAGGGACTCACAAGAGGAAGATTAAATACATTTTTTAAAAAAGGATTCTATATTTCCCACAATGCAACCATTAGCATTTCATAATTTCTCTAGACCCTCTTCGCCTGGTAAATTCCCATTGCTCTTAAAGTATACTTTCCCAGTTTGTAACGCAGGTTTTCTGTTCCTACTGTCCAAGCCCGAGCTCATATGACTCTAATGACATCACCATGACATCATAGGGGTAATTTTCTCCTCCAGTGCCGCTGAAGACATTATACAGATGTTTTGAGAGGTATCAAGAGTAGAAATCTACTAGAAGGATTCTCTAAATTTTCTAAAAGGACTCTGGTGCTTGGAAACAATACCACCTTTGGCCACAGGGGCCGCCAAAATCAAAACCAAAATAAGTTTCTTGGAGTAGCCTTATATAGAGAATAAAGAATAAGAATAAACATGACAATAAACGTAAGTCTTTGTTGTTATTTTATAACTACTAAAAAATAAATCACTTTGTATCGGGGTGGGTGAATAAAAGTTGAACCCTACCATGACCAGTGAACTTTATTGTGTAGAATTAGCAAAGTACCCCTTTACTACCAACATTTAATCATTATGGAAAAAGAGACGATTTGATGCCTCACCTCTTTAAGTTCTGTTTTCTGCTTGTTTTAGGGGCAACATACTTGAATCGACTCATATAATAAGACACCGCTGCTTCCGAGAAATCTCATCAGATATTTGTTGTTTTTGTTTTTCTCAGATTGTCCATCGCTATGACATCATTCTGATCCAGGAGGTCAGAGACATCGATCTGTCGGCGACCAAAAAACTCATGGAGCATGTCAACAAGTTAGACTGCACCAAACAATGCACCATACAAAGCATATATGTTTATCATTATGACAAAGATAAACACAATGACTATTTCATTTGTGTGTGTGTTTGTGTGTGTGTGTGTGTGCGTGTGCGTGTGCGTGTGCGTGTGCGTGTGTGTGTGTGCGTGTGCGTGTGTGTGTGTGTGTGCGTGTGTGTGTGTGTGTGTGTATGTTTTTCGCAGAGGTTCTCCTCAGTTCAGGTACAGCCACATCGTCAGCGAGCCTCTGGGCCGCAACTCCTACAAGGAGAGATATCTCTTCCTCTACAGGTAAGTGTTCTTCTGTAGAAGATCCTCCGTTGAGTTGAACAGAAACCAAACTATTTCTCCTTTAAAGTTCCATTTATACTTCAGAACTGCACAGTGTCTTTGTCCTTATTGTCAGCGATTGCCTCTGAGGTGAAGTGGAGTAGAGAGGTATTTGAAAATCTGAAACACTCAAGTACTTCAAAGGGCCTCGCAATTATTGACATGTACTTAGTTACTTCCCACCACTGGTTTAATTAAAGCCGGTTTCAGATAGATATTAGCGCAGACTGAAGGTGCGATCATGTGTCACATGCTGTGCGAGAAAATACTCCACTTTTTGACAGCTTTCCGTTGCTGTTGAATGCGATTTCTCAACGAATTCACTTAAAGGGCCAGTGTGCAGGCTTTAGTGGCATCTTGTGGTGAGGTTTCAGATTTCAACCAACTGAACACCCCTACCATCACAGGCGTGTCGGAGAGCCATACAGTGGCCTTCGTGTAACAAAAATAACGGCGGAAATGATAACTGTTTCCACGGAGTAAAGCCACGGAGATAAGCCACACCCCTCTCAGGCGCGAATGAAGCGAATGACGCTCATGTAATTGGTTGAAAATGAGGGCGACATCTGATTGGGTACAGATAGGTCTATGTTGAAAAAAACGCATTTGCGAATCTAGCCACTGCAGGGGAGTCTCATAAATCCCACACAATCCACAATCAAATGCAGTGCGATCGACAAATAAATACATACAAATCCACAAACAAATAGAAGAATCCACATAGAAATGTATTTTTGATTTTTCTTTTACATTTATATAAATCGTAATTTATGTCTGCATTGGAATGTATTTGTGAATCGTTCTGCGTGCATTTGTGAGTCTAATTTATTTGTAAATCCTTCTGTGTTCATTTGTAAATCGAACATATTTGTCAATTGTTCTGTGCGCATTTGTGAATCTTTGTGTTTGCGTTTGTGAGTCTCTCTGTGTGCATTTGCAATTATTGAGACTGATCTGACCCCATAGGTGTTTGGTTTGCCCGTTCTGGGCTTCTGTATAAACATGGCGGTGCAACAAAGCAACTCAATATGTAGATATGAAGAGCTCATTCCAAGCTAACGCAAACACGATTCATAGTTTACGGAGCCTATCCACCAATGGAAACATGTCCGCCAATAGATCTGCTAAATCCTACACACGTCACAAAATACTTTATTTAGCCTGTAATATATATGGCCTACTTCTGTAACATAACATGTTATTCCTGCAGAAAATGCTGGCAAATACAGAATAATCCTATGACAATAAATTATTTTCCTTGGCGAGATTCTTTTTTATAAACATTCACCCATCCAGGATTAAGCTGCCCCCTAGTGGTCAGCCCTAAAACACAGACCTTATAGACGTGGTCAAGTCGTATCTTTCCTTTGCAGGGAGCAAACAGTGTCCGTGGCTAAAAACTACACCTATGACGACGGCTGCGAGCCGTGCGGGACGGACACTTTCAGCCGAGAGCCCTTCGTCGTCATGTTCACCTCCAAGAAAACCGGTAGGCCCTAAGGGAGGTAGAGGCCAGTGATGTCGATCGCCTCGTTTATGAGGAGATCGACTGAGAACTAAACACCAGACTTGTGTCAGATTCTGAGGTCACAGATCTGTTGGTCCCCGGTGGCCCTTAAAAAAAGCTCTAAGACGTGAACTCTTACAGCCATACAGTATTTACGTCAGCCAAATAATATCAAAGAATCTAAACTTGTGTCTCCCTCTCCTTCATCCGTTTCCCCCCTTCATTCACTCCTTCCTCCCATTCCATAGCTGTGAGGAACTTTGTTCTGATCCCCCAGCACACCTCTCCAGACTCCGCCGTGAAGGAAGCCGATGCCCTCTATGACGTGGTGACCGATGTTCGCGCCCGCTGGAAAGCCAATGTGAAGAAAACACACGCAAAATCAATCCAAAAAAGAAGAGAATGCATAGGATAATTAAATTGTTACAAATATGAGATGGGTGTGGTCGAAACGGTTTCTGCTCTTCTCTGCAGGACATCGTGCTGCTAGGCGACTTCAACACAGGCTGCAATTACGTATCGGGCTCCGACTGGCAGCAGATCCGCCTCTTCACGGACAAGAGTTTCCACTGGCTGATCACCGACGAGGCCGACACGACGGTGTCACAGACTAACTGCCCTTTTGACAGGTGGGGACACATGCATAGGCACTTACGTGCACACACGCACACACGCACACACACACACACACACACACACACACACACACACACACACACACACGCACAGGCTCTTAATTCCAACCCTCTTCCTGTATTTGCAGGATTGTGGTCACAGCTGACATGATGAAGGGAGTGGTGCCCGCCAGTGCTGAGATCTACAACTACATGGTGGACTTGAATCTCAGCCACAGTCTGGTGAAGACAACTTTAGCTTTAATTCTCACTTCTTGTAGACAGTCTAGGGCCCTGACCACAGGGCTATCCTGACCCAACCTAATCCCTTAACCCTTATCCCTTAACCTGATAAGTTAGCAAACTCACATTGCGTTAGCGAACATTACTTGTGCTTTTCATTTCAATGAAATGTCCAAATGTGAATAAGCGTGACTAAACGGAATAATACTTGGACATAATTTCAGATTCAGGTCAGCAATGGTGGTTGTTTAGCAATGAAGACATCTACTCCCATAATGATCTCCCTCTACTTCTCGATTTTATTTTGCTATTGATTTGAGAGACCTCAAGATAATTAGATGTGTGTTTAAATTACAATCAAACGTATAGTTCAAGATTTTGGGAAATCACTTGCTTTCTGATGGAGGGTTGGATGAGAAGATTGACACCATTGTCGTGTTTGACCAGATATGAAGCCGTTAGCTTAGCTTAGCACTAAGACTGGAAACGGATATAAAAAGTTAGCCTAGCTCTGTCCAGAGGTAATAGTCTGCCTCCAAGCACCTGTAAAACTCATGAAATATTCTGCCCTTTTAAGGAAGGTTATGTGCTGGACCGTTTCTTTCGTTTGAAGAGTTGCCAGGAAACTTCACAGACCAGCCGAGCAATAGTCCGACTCAAAGCCCCAGATAAAGCTAATGTTCTTTTCTTTTTTTTACCAGTTTTTGTTTGGATTGTTGAATATTGTTTTCACTTGCACACATACATGCTTGGAACATGGTCAGCAGTTTTGGTTGAAGGGTTGAAACATGCAAAACCAGTACTATATCTAGTCCTTTAGCAATTTGTTATGACCTTTTGAGTTTTACAACATAATAAACCATGTTGTTTAATCGAGGCAATCTTCAGTATGCTTAAGTTGGACTAACAAGAAATTGTGCGTTGTACTTCCAACGTTTTCTCTTTCTCAGGCATTGGCTGTCAGCGACCATTTCCCTGTGGAGGTGCAGCTGATTGGCCAGGATGCTGCTGCTGCCTGAATCTTCACTCCCACAAGTGTTCAGGCTGAACTGGAATCATGAGAGATCTGTGGGGGCTACCCTCTAAAATCCCGCAGCATTACATTCACAAGACTAAAATAAAATAATTTCTGCTATTCTATTATTATCGCTGTCATTTAATTTTTTTGGAAGCAGCACAAACAGAAGTTCATGCACCTTTATTGTCTCTAGTGGCAGCACAATTTGTAGTGGTAGATATTGAAAGATGTTGCACAAAAACCTGAAGCTTTCTGCACATCAGGACAACAGCAGTAGTAGTAGCATTAGCAATAATAGTAGTATGACTGTCAAAAGCAACTTTATTACTTAATGTGATCATGGAGATGAGTTATGTACACAGCCAAAACTGAAAGGGAGTCATTTTATTCTTTAATCACACAAATCAATTCTCTGACCACATAAAAACTCCCATGGCTTAAGAAATTTCAGGCTAAAAAGTAGTTCAGTCATGTTATTTAGAACAATCTGTCACAAAGGCATCGCCCACTGTGGGCTTTTCAAATGCACCCAGGGTTACTTTCATAAGTTATGGTTTTTGAAGGTACAGTAATGCTAGGCACTCGGTGGAGACCGGTTTGTGACTAACTATTAAATTTGTGTTTTTCTGCTTCGTCATAAACTTCAAACGTTTGCATGTTCAGTTAACTAGCTTACTAAATACATTTTAAAATAAAGGGAGGGGGGGGGGGGTTGACAGTAAATTGGAACGTGTTGATGCTACTTTAACGAAAAAGAAATTAAGGGGAAACATTTATTTGTCACAGAAGCATTGGTGTCAATGCATTTGTAGTCCCTTCATGCTACATAGGACAAACAAACTACGTGTTATAGTTGGTGTTCCACTGCAATGAATGTGAGCTGCACTCAACGATCTCCGCACAATTGACACCAAACTCCCCCAAACACGTGTAACACTCAATACGTTTGCCCTCTCTCCTCTAGACCCTTCTCTTTTTAAGCATCGCCATATACATGCCCAGCGACTTCTGAATTGAGTCTTTGGTGATGAAGTTAACAAAGTGTTGGATATCGGCCTCTCGGTTGGACGTCAGCTTGTCGATGGTTGGCTTCCTCATCATGGACTTGGTGATCGCTCTGGCGTGGTCTGTGAAGTGGACAGATGAACCATTAGCTCACCGATTCCAAAAGAGGAGTGAAAGTTTATTTGGGTTTTCGCCCCAACGTTAATGCAACATAACTGGTACTTTTATCGGTAGTGTCGATAGGTCTTACATGTGACTACTCACACTGAAGCTAAAATACCACCACTGGAACAGTATGACAATGTGGCTGGACTGGCAAGTTCACTGATCATGCATGAAAAATGCCAATATACCTGGAATAGCCAACCATTTGGTCATGGTCTGCGTGGCTGTGGCGAGGACCTGGTCTTCAGGTACCAGCTGGTCCACCAGTCCTATCTTCAGGGCCTCTGACGGGTTGTAGAGAAGCCCCAACTGCAGAGCCACCTCTGTGGTTCTTTGGCCCACTGTGTTCGTCATGGTGTCCTTAAACCTGCAGACAGCAGCAGCAATTTGAAACTATCTTCATTCAAAGTCGATAAGTAAAACTCACCAAACAATCACCAACTCTGGTTTGGTCAGAACAAACACATGTGTTGTACAACTCTGTGTTCTACACAGCTTCTCTAAAGCTAGTTATTAATGTGCTAATATACTCTGCTAATGTCAACTCAACAGGGTTTTACGTAGGACCATAAGATTTTAGAAACGTACATCCCCTTCCAACTTCTCCGGGCAACAAGTATCACCGTTTCATTTATAACATTTAACCGTGGCTTCCTCCAAATCCTCAAAACCAGCATGAACATGAAGATCATCATGAAACCATTGAGAGTCTTTGAAGCAGAGGCTGATAGTTGTCGTACCCTGGTCTGAGCTGGCCTGGACCAGTGCAGGGGATCAGCACCGTTGCTGATTTGCTGGCGTCATACTTATAATTCCTTACCAAAAAGGCGCTACGATGCCCAGCTGTGTCTCATTTAGGCCAATGCTGTAACGCGGGTTGTCTGCCATAATCCTGTAGTCACACGTCAGAGACATGAGACAGCCGCCTGCAGGACTGGAACCCTGCGGAGAGAGGGATAAGGTAGGCTACGAGGCATTCTGCGAAACGTCTGATTTATCAAGTTTCTGCTGAGGATGTTTGCATACATTGATTGCAGCTATGGTGACCATGCTGGAGCCATAGAGTTTAAGCCACATCTCCTGAACGGCTCTCCAGAACTCTCCACAGCGCTCTGGGCTCTTCCCATACATCTCTGTGATGTCCAGGCCGGCTGAGAACACCTTGGGCTGGCTCTGGATTAAAGAGTATTTACTTTAATGCAACTCCAAATACTTTTTGTAATGTAATGCAATACAAATACGGAGAACAAAGACTGTACCGAGGTGAGGATGAGGCCTCGGCAGCTCTTATCCATCTCCAGCTTCTCCACACTGATGCAGAGCTCAGTGAGGAAATCTAAACTGAGGCTGTTGACCGGTGGACTCTCCAGGCGCATCACAGCCACACCTACAAAAGAAAGAGAAAGAGAGAGAGAGAGAGAGAGAGAGAGACAGACGCTGGTTTATACTTTTGACAAATTCTCTGCAAATTCACATCAAAAGGAAAAGAAATTACGACTTTATAGTCAGCGGTATCTAATTTAAATTTCACCTTCACATTTAAGTAGGGAGCTGGGCAGCAGAATTTATTGACTCAGACTCTCCGAAACGTGCAAAAGATGATCTGTTGGCAAAATGTTTACCCGTGCTTTGGTCAAAATCCACGGCTATTTTAGGCGACGAGGAGTTGTTCCTCCGCTGAGCGGCAAGGACAGGAGTTGCACATACTCTGCCATGACTGCTGCAGGAGGATTGCTGGGAAAGAAGACCTGCACCCACCCACCCACCCACACACACACACACACACACACAGTGAGAAAGATCAGTTACAAGAAGTACATATCCACTCGACAACTACGCAAATCAGAAACAAATTCAAACCTACAACGCACTACAGTCGTATTATTACAATACTGAAGGTGTTTCAATTCTTTACATTACTCCAATGTTAAAATAAAGGTTGTTGATGCCGTCATACATCATGATCAAGTTACTAACAATTACACTTAAGACTGTTGGAGTGTAAAGGTTTGATAAGACAAAAAGAGACAGTAATGTCTAGGGTCGTCTCTAGGTGACATGATAAATTGTATGCTTGTGTAAGTACGAGAAACTCTATATCTGTCATATTATGAATTAAAACGTTATGTTTTTCTGCATAAATCAATTTAGAAAAATGTTTGAAGTACATATTTTTTGTGTGGAATCTTTAAGGTCTTCGGTAGAAATTCATAAGCTTAAACTAACAACAATCTAATGGATTTCTATCATATAGATGCATAAATAGAAAAATGGTTGGGTGCAAACAAAAAGAAAAACTAAACTGGAGCCGATCAGAAATCCTGCTGCTGATGGACGAGAAACAGAGAAATGTGCAGTGCAATACGTATGAAAAGTGATTGCAAACAAATTACATACACGCTTTATTCTTGTTCTTGCACCCCTTATAAATGAAAGGAGAAAACACACAACACGGGAGAAAACACACAACACTGCAAAGAGTTGTGTCAAATCAAACAATGTGGAAAAAATATTCAATACGCCATGATATAAAAACAGAGAAAAAAAAATCTCTTTCCTTCTTTTTTTTACTAAAAACAATTGTGGAAATAGTTGCCGATTAATTTTTGGTCATCAGTTGTCCCCGTTAAATTAGGAAAAGTCATGAAATATGAAGCAAAACAAATTATGTCAATAATATTTTGAGACGTTAAACATTGAATTGGGTCAAATGACAGGAGGGTTTTTTTTTTACGTCCATATGTTTGAAAATGTGCACGAGCTGAAATTGACCTGACTGACCTGAAACGCGTAACTTTTCATAATATACGATACGCTGTTTACAGCGAAAGGTAAGTTATTGGTAGAGTGCACAAAACACTACGTTATTTTGTTTACATTTACATAACATTTAAAAACAGGTGCGTTATGACCGGGGGACGTGACCCAGAAGAGGGTTACAGGAGGCTCTTCTTCATGCTGTGCCCTTTGCTCCAGTTTCGGAAGAGCGCGGTTCTAACGCGGGTCACGGCGCGGGTCACGGCCCCCTTCGCCCCCGGCGAGTTGGGCAGGAGGCGCGTGCACGTTGAGACAAACCTGACAAGACGCACTTGTACTTCAACGCAGCTCTCAAGGCCATATCGTCCCCCGGCTCAGAGTCTGGTTCAAGTCTGGAGAAAAGACAAGCAGGAAACAACTTCCGTCTTCTTCTTCTTCTTTAAGTTTAACGGCGGGTAGCAGCCGTCGCTTATACGGTGCAATGTCGCCACCTACTGTACCGGAGTATGTAGTATGAGGTATGAGTCCCTGGATTACTTTATATCACTATAAGGTAAATAATGTAATGATTAAATGATAGTACTAATAATTAAAGACGAATAAACACTATAATATATATGTATATACATCCCTCAAATATTTGTGTATCTGTGTGTGCTGCTCCCCATCTCCTGTTGTTCCAAGAATACCCTCAAGGTCCCCCTTCCCATCTTTCTTAATATTCAGAGCTATAGTCTTCACCTTTCTTCCATATATTTCCGGCAGGAGAAAAAAGTGCCGCAATTTCTGTGACTTTACAGTCAGAGCTTTCAGCGACTATACTTTGTTTTAATATCAATTTAATTTATTATTACATATAAATTATATTTATTTACATTATTTTTATGCTGCCATTTATTGTTTTCTGCCATGTCTCGGTATCTGTATGACAAAGCAGAGGTGTGTGAAGAATTGGGAATTAGACCCAAGTACACCTTGCTTATTGGCTTGGGGTTACACATCCACCTTTGGCTCAAATAAGTCAAAATAATAAGCAAAGAAAACATACAGGTGGAGGGGAGGGTCTCTGCAGATTAGGACCCCGCCATAAACTTGTTGTGGGTCATAAGTGATGATTGAGAGATTATTTTTGTCTATGCTTTTTTCTGTTTTAGGAAATTCCTACATATTATACATTTAATTCAATTCAATTCAATTCAGTTTATTTTGTATAGCCCAATATCACAAATTACAAATTTGCCTCAGAGGGCTTTACAATCTGTACACATACAACATCCCTTTAAAGCTAGTGTATTGTAAAATGCAAAAAAAATAATAAAATAATAATAATAATATAATAATAAAAAAAAAATAAACATGTTTAAGTTCTATACAAATACTGTGAAAGTATCTAAACGCTCAATCCATTGAAATATACACACAGGCGTACCTGGTATAGAAATGCAGGACTTTTATTTGTAACAGAGTATTTTTATATTGCTTTATTGGTACTTTTACACAAGTAAAGGGTCTGAATAATTCCCCCACTACTCCTTATTGTTATACTGTATATTAAAGGAGTATAGGAAGAGTGTCTATGGCATGGACATTTGATAGCGAGCGTGAAAACACAATGAAAAGGTCATTTTGCAGGCACTGGTGGACATTTCATCCGATAAAGTGACGTAACGTGAAACAGGTCAAGTGTACAGCATAGAGCAGGCGGTAAAAGATGAGCCGGAGAGGAGGAAGAGAGAGGAGTGAGTGAGGGGAGAGATAGATGTGTGTGTGTGTGTGTGTGTGTGTGTAAGTCACAGAAAAGTGTGTGATCGCGGCAGAGAGACACACCGCCCAATGAAGCTCCACTCAATTAGTAAGTGTATTATTTTACATTACGTTAAAGTGTTTTGTGTGTTTCATAGCCGTGAACACTAACGTACAGTTTTGGGTCTGGGTTGTTTTGTAGGTGGTTGCAAAGAAAAGTTGTCTTTAATTGTTGAATTGCAATTAAATCTCTGGTCATTGGACATTAACTGTGTTGAGATTGTGTGCAGCAGTTCTGTTGGTTCTTCTTTCATGGATTTTGACCTAATAAGGAACACAATCAGAACATAAACCGTGGCATTTAGTGTTGATTTAACTGTTGCAGAATCCCTTTATGCATGTCTAACTGCATGTGTGTCTACTCATGTATGTCACGTAAACAGTATTACATGCATTTCTATGTATCATCTCTTGTAAACGTGCACATATGTCCCTTTTATTTTTTGCTCAGACTCCCCTTCAGTGTTCGCTGTGATTGAGCGACATAGGAAATCCATTGGTGTGCGTCACCTGTGCGCCCTGTTACCCGGGGGACACACACCTCTCCCCCGCTGCTTTCTCCGCTCTCACTTTTTATATCCGACCCCACCCTGCAGCCCACTGCTCCTTTTTTTTAACTAAGAGAATAATTTACCCACTGTGGGATCAATAAAGTGTACATTAAATTAAATTAAATTAAATCATGGATCTTATGGAGTGGGGAGACATGGCCAGTGGCTGCGAAGATGAAAACTGTGGCCACGCATCTGTCTTCCCTGAGGACTGCTTGGACCAAGAGTGCCACTTGGAGGAACCGGTGTTTGGATTGATTGAGTTAGGTGGGTAAAAAAGTATTGAAAACTCAAAAACAAGTGACAATGTATGCAGGCAATACAAGTTCATACAATCTTCCCAAAGATGTTCCACAGCTGTGATGTACTCAGCAGTTCAGCAGTGTGTGTGTTGTTGATTCCGTTGGCTGTTTGACAAACACATCGTCCAAAAGACTTTGGATGCAGAGTAACAGATGAAGGGTCGATGATGCACTCAACTGGGTTATCACGACTCGCCGCCCAAAAATTATTATTCAGTTTTGCTGCGGTGGAATGCGAGATTAGCTGTGGACAGACACTTAGATGCACACACGCGAACAATCGCATAATCCTCCTGGCAGAGATAAAAGAGAGAAATTAGATTACAAAGTGGGGCTGCAACTAATATAGTCTGCTATCACCTTTGATCTAATTTGACTGAAGGATATTGTGGTGACCATTTACACAGGCGAACTGTTCTGGTGATTATAAGTGCTTGCAAATTAAATGTTCCATTCTGACAATGTGTGGAATAAATCCAAAAGTATTTCTGATAAAAACATATCAATATTTCATATTCTAGTGTGTGTGACTGTCATTTACATTCCACTGATGCTCTTCGGCTTTCTGGGAAACACACTGACCATTCTGGTGGTTTGGCTCCGCCCTCACATGAGAAGCTCTACCTACCTCTACCTGAGCAGCATGGCTGTCAGTGATCTGTTGATACTCCTACTGCTGCCTCTGGATCTGTATAAGGTACACACACACACACACATGGTGATATAATCTGACCAGATGCCGATGTTTTGGTGCAGTCACAGGGGGGAAAGGGCGATGATGCGTTATCATTCGTTTGGAGAATTTAGTTCCACACTCTCCGCGCTAAGCGCAACAACTCCTGGTTATGTGAGAACGCAGCATAAAGAAGGCCACTTTAAACATCTTTCTAATTTAATTGGGGGCACAGAGGCAGCCTCATATACTGTTCACTGTTGGAGAGAGAGGTCAACCTCATCGCTGCTGGTGGGGGTTCAAAAGGTTCATCATTCATCATGATAGTCAGTCAAGCTAATTTAAATGGCCACTTCTAATACGTGGAACTCTGCCCACCGAGTGTGGTTTCAACCAGCCAGTTCTAGATCGACCGCATGTTCACTGTCATTCTCACTTTTGTGGAATTCCTTTTCCTTTTCTTTGGTTGACGCACGTCTTGTTAAAAAACATCACTATTCTCGTCTAAAACAGGTTCTCACTCCAAATGAAGCAGTCGAATAATTGGCTTGTGAACTGAGAATATTTAATAAAAGGTTGGCTCACACCTGAGTGTGACCGCTGCGTCATCGAGTATTAAATAAAGGTGGAAACGAAAGATGTCGTCAGGGTGAAATAATTGCTGTGTCTCTTCCAGCTCTGGAGGCCCAGACCCTGGCCTTTGGGAGACCTTGCCTGCAAAATGACGATGTTCCTCTCTGAGTGCTGCACCTTCTGCACCATCCTCCACATCACCTTCCTCTCCCTGGAGAGGTACCTGGCGGTCTGCTGGCCAATTATGGCCAAGACCCTGCTGACGCGGCGGAGAACCAGGACTCTCATTGGGTGCCTCTGGCTGGGCGCGGCCGTTAGCGCCGCACCGGTGTTGCTCATGGTTGGAGTGGAGGACGTCGGGGGAGAGGAGCCCAGCCTCGGCGAATGGAGCGAGGATGGAGGGTGGACGAGCAAGGAAGGAGAACAGGGAGGGTTTATGCTAGGTGCAGGGGAAAGTGGACACAATGGAGGATTCGAGGACACGGAGTGGGGAGACAAACAGAAAATGGGATGGGGTGAAAGGGTCGGGGAGTTAAAATGGTTTGGAGAGAAAGGGGAGCGCAAAGCGGGAATGGAAGAAAGAGGCGAGAGGAACCAAGGTGATGGAGGAAAAAGGGAATTTGAAAATCAAGCAGATGACGGAGGAGGTGAAGAAGAACGAGATATGAAAGTTGAGGGAGAGCGGCAAAACAAGATGAAAGAGGATGAGGGCGGAGGACGGGAAGAAGGCGACATTGACAATCGAGAGTGCCGCTGCACGCACTACGCCGTCTCATCCGGCCTGCTGTCGGCCATGATGGTTGTCTCCAACTTGTACTTCCTGGTGCCCCTGTGCATTCTGGGACTGGTCTACAGCCTGATCGGACGGACGCTGTGTCTCCGTCCACAAAGCAGCCGCAGAGACCAGAGTCACCGGCACACGGTCAAAATGCTGGGTGAGAAGCACACGAGAAACACACCCACATGCGCTCACAGGTAGTGCTTACACAGAGGCTAGTTTTTTTATTGAATACACAAACAGGAGCGGGTAGTGATAATTAACCTTGGTGACACACTTCTTGCAATGTGGTTGTCAAGCTTGCACTGTTAAAATGATCTGGCTTTTTAAAGTATGGCAACTTTTTACATCAAATTATTTGTACTGTTTGTATGTAAAAAAAACAAACACATTTGCAAGTAAAATCAGCAAAACTATGTTTCAACAATGATTTCAAACCATATTTCCGAAAGTGTAGCTGGAGAAGATAATTGTTTCAAGATTCTATTTTTATTATATATATTTTTTCAGTGCTCTGCACTCAGCTTTGACTCTGGAGGACTGTTCACAACAAGTTAATCAAAAATGGAAATGCGCTCCATCCAACAGCTCAGTTTAGCTCCTTAATCTGTCACTCAGGTCGCCAAGCGAAAGGATCTTTTATGAAACAAAACAAAGCTTGGATTTAAACAAAAAATATATATAAATGTAAATAATTCAATCAAAAATAAATGCTGAAATTAAATTAAATAAAAATTTTCAAAAACATAAAATGGCTGTCATACAACACCGTGAATATGAAAGTGGTAACAGCCTGCAATTTAGGTAACGTTTAGTCACATTGTCACCGACAAGCAATGGCTCGATGTAGTAGAAGTAGTGTCAGTGTTAGGTCCCTTATTATTTAGTTTATACATCAATGATCTCCCTGAACAGTGTCATGATGTAGAACTTCAAATGTATGCAGATGACACTGTTGTTTACACACATGCAAAAACTACTGAGATAGCAGCTGACAAGCTAACAAATGCATTGGATGTCTGAATCTAAATGTCAACAAGACAAAAGGTATGTTTTTCTCCAAAACCATGACACAAGCTCCTGATGCTGATATTCTTATCAAAGGTGAAAGGATTGAAATTGTTACTGATCATAAATATCTTGGCGTGATACTGGATAAACATGTAAAGAGAATGGTTAAAACTATAAAGTACAATTTGGATAAATTTTAAACATATCAGAAACTCTCTCTGGATGCTGCCAATATTTTTATGCATGCCATGATCCTTTCCCATATGTCATATTGCATTACATATTGGGGGCAGGCTGATGAAACAACCATAAGACCACTGGAATCCCTATATAAACAAACTCTTGGACAAAAACATTGGACAAAAAGCCATTTGATTTTCATCACTGTAGGATACTGGAGAAATACAATCTGCTGAGCTTTGTGAATTTTAGACTATTTTCAAATTTGTACATGGTCTATCAAATTCTAAATGGTTTGGCCCCTCCTCCACTGGGTGACCTTGTGTACAGTCGCTCAGTGAGTTCAATCAGATCCACTAGAATAGCCTCCTTACGCGACTGCACCGTTCCATTTTGCCACACTGCATTCGGTCAATCATCCTTTTCTGTGAAAGCCACAAATCAGTGGAACACCCTGCTTGACGTGGTGAAGAGCTGCAGCTCTATCAGCACTTTTAAAAATAAACTAAAAAATCAGTTGAAAGCTGGTCAGCGCTGTACTCATTGAGCAAAATTATTATGGTTAGTATTTCTTACTTTTAATGTTTTTTTTACTTACTTTTAATAGTTTATATTACTTAGGTTTAGTGTACTGTACTGTGTGCATTGTGTGTATTGTGTGTTCTTTTTATCACATATACTGTTGTATTGTGTCTTATCCTGTACTGTTTGCTATTGTTTTATGTTTGTTATGTCGTTCAACTACACATGCAAATTAGCTGTAGCTACAATCTGGTACAGTGCATCAAATGGTGACATTTATGTTTTAACTGTACATGGTCCCTTTTAAATAAAAATAGAATAATAAAGTACAACGGGAAGAAGTTGAAAAGAAGATAGCACAACACAAGTAGCACAACCCCTCGTAGGCCTACTGATAGCACAGATATACAACCTAATTTAATACATTAGGTATCGTTTGACCCACTAAACTGGTTACCTAACTAATGAAGTTACGTTAGCTCATGTTAGCTGTTAGGCAGCTCTTCACGCTACAGCAACTTCCCGTTTAAAAATCTGATTGATTTTGATTGGACGATGTTACAGATGCCACCAGTTTAGACATTATTTATGTCTCTATTATGACGTTTCTTTTGTTTTAAGCTTTAGTTAATTAGTAGTTTGATATGAGTTACTAAAATCTACTATACAGGACTTTGCACATAAATGTAAAGTATTTAAAGGATTAAATACAGAACAGTATATTGAGGCTACTTCATAAGAGGGGTAGCATCTGTGTTTATAGTTTTTATTCTCCCAACCCTCTGTGTCTCCACCTTCTCCAGGAGTGATTGTTTTGGCGTTCGTCCTGTGCTGGCTGCCCTTCCACGTGGGTCGCACCATCTTCTTTTTTTCGATGGGCACTGTTTCTGAGGGACAAGAAGGGCACATGGACACGGATGCACTCGCAGACATCAACACCCTTGCTCATGTCGCCGCCGACGCGGATATCGACGCGCACGCTAAACCAATCAACCGCTCAGATTCGGACGCGGGCCTCGAGACCAGAGAGACGACTGCACGTGCGGCCACAGCACGAAACGGCGTGCTCTGTGACGCCTGCGCAAAGACAAACGACACACGCGCTGACGCAGACGACCACCCGGGTAGATTCACACGAGAGGGCGACGCAAACAACAGCCTTACGCATGTACGCAAGCTCGAGCAAAACGGGACGCTCGCGCACATACGCTCACAAAATAGCACACCTACTGGCCTGTACGATGACGCTGCGCTCAATGACACACGCTTTGCCGGTACACACCCTCACCCTGACCACGCGTACTTTTTATACTATCTGTCTCAGTATTTCAACCTGGTGTCCTCCGTCCTCTTTTACCTCAGTGCCGCCGTCAACCCCTTGCTGTACAACCTGATGTCCGAAAAGTATCGGCACACCGTGCGCAGCCTCGTGCACACGCAGTCCCGCCGCCTGCACACGCTCACGACGCGCCACTCCACGACCACTTTGTGAGGGGCCAATGCCGCGGGCACAGAAACAGACGCACAAGTGCATGAGTAGTACTGCAATTGCCACAGTGGGAGTTTGATGTACAGGTAAAAAAGGGCGTTTGTAAAAGATCCAAACCTATCCTCAATCCCACGTCCGTGTGACCGTTCCTGCAGAAAGGTTAACCGACGCCTAACGGTGGAAACACACCGAGAAACGGAAAGGTTTCTCCGGCAGGTGGGCGGTATTTGGTTTTTGGCATTGTTTTCAAAATGGCGGCCAGGAGGAAAACATTGTTCTCATATAAAGCTAAGCAGTACACTTCCTAGTTTTACTGTTTGATCTCTTCAGACTTTTTCCACAAACCATCTCCCTCGTGATGGACTAACTTCACTTGCGTAAAATTGAGGTTGAGTCTCGGTTATCCAAATTTAGACACGTCAAAGGATTAGCTCGCGGCCGTCTCTCTTGCTCTACGTCAACAGATTTCGTGTATCTCCACCTTAACTGTGCTTGCATTGATCTGTGGCACTGCCCATGGTGCTAAAGTAGCAAACTGATTATTTTGTATCGCTAGTTGTGGGCGGTAGAAATCAACCCAGAGTCTGTTCCCCCTGTTGAAAATGGACAAATCTTCGACTAAATCTTCGAGTAAACCGTAACTCCTCGAGTGTACATACAGCAAGGGAATATTGTCCTCAGATTAGAAACAAACGTCACTCCACTCATTTTAGCTCACTGACAATCTTGCGTCTTAATGTTTAAAAGTAGGGCTGACTCACTGAGAAAATGAAGCACTTTCGACACTATTATATTTTAAACAGGAGAAATTGTATGTTTACGTAGGTACAGCTTAAATTGCGGTGACAGCAGCCTGCTCAAATACATTGTATGTCCACACACACACACACACACACACAGAATAGGGCTATCATTTTGATTCATGTAGTTTCATACCGGTTGATGTGTTTTGACGTAATATGTATTACATTAACGTGTCCAGATATAAATGCCTTTATTTGATTCACACTCGAGGTGTTATCACCTCTGCGGAGGAGGTTATGTTTTCACTCTCTGTCAGCAGGAAACGCCTCAGAATTGATTTCTGAAGTTTGGTGGATAGATCGGCCCGGGGCTAAAGGACAATTGATCTGATTGTGTTGGTAAGCCGGGCCATTTGTGCCATGAGATCATGTCTTTTATAAGAATGTATGTATGTACGTAAAGTATATATATATAGTACAGACTTAGTGACAAACCACAAACCAAATCAGAATGGAAACAAATTGTAATTAAAATAGATTATCTGTAGTATATAATATCATAAATCACTTTTGTATCTGTCATTTTCTTTCTAGTGTCTCACATGTATTGTAAAAAGCAATCTGCCATATTTAATGTTTTGCTTGTGTTTGCGTCATGAGGCATTTCCTGGGATTAATAGAGTTATCTCTTAATAAGTATTGTCTCATTTACTTGTTAAACTTTGCTTTCTATGTATTTATGTAAAATGTTGGCCAACTTACCGAATGCTTTGCATTGCCTTGTGTCTTCTGTTGCACTTGAACACACTGCAGAGTGTGTGTGTGTTGAAAGAGTAACGATTGGGTAGCATCGGTATAAATATGGTTAAAGGCTGGATTTGGATTGATTTCTCTCTTCTTCCGAATAAAAATATGTGTGTGTGCAAGATGTACAAAATAAATGAATACATTTTATATTTACCAAAAATGTAAAATTATTATTCTCAATTAAAGGCTTGTGTGCAAAGTAACGCGTTTAGAAACAACGAGATTTCCCAGCCGCTTTGTTCTTTTTGGAAGTCCTAAACCTATTGCTTTTTACCTGCGTTCTTATGACTGTAGCCAGCTGACCTTTCAAATATGTATACAATATGGGGACATTTGGTCCCACCATATATACACTGTATAGTACTTCTGTAGTACTTATCCAAAAACCATAGACTGTCTGTACGACACCGCCCGGTATGCAAAGAGGCAGCAAACTGAACACTTATCCTTTAAATATGTATTTTTGTTCAGAAAAGAAGTTCAGAAAATTCGACCGTATCAGTCCTACCCAGCATGTCAAAACTCTCCAGCCACGCAGGCCTGACGTCCCTCTGGATGCCCCTCGGGATGCCCCCCTGGATGTCCCTTTGGATGTCCCTCTGGATGCCCCTCCAGGATGCTCTCTGGATGTCCCTCTGGATGCCCCCCTGGATGTCCCCCTGGATGCCCCCCTGGATGTCCCTCTGGATGTTCCTCTGGATGCCCCTCTGGATGGGTCTCTGGATGTCCCTCTGGATGCCCCCTGGATGCCCCCCTGGATGTCCCTTTGGATGTCCCTTTGGAAGTTCCTCTGGATGCCCCCCTGGATGCCCCTCTGGATGCCCCCTGGATGCCCCCCTGGATGTCCCTCTGGATGTTCCTCTGGATGTCTCTCTGGATGCCCCTCTGGATGCCCCTCTGGATGTCCCTTTGGATGTCCCTCTGGATGCCCCTCCAGGATGCTCTCTGGATGTCCCTCTGGATGCCCCCCTGGATGTCCCCCTGGATGCCCCCCTGGATGTCCCTCTGGATGTTCCTCTGGATGCCCCTCTGGATGGGTCTCTGGATGTCCCTCTGGATGCCCCCTGGATGCCCCCCTGGATGTCCCTTTGGATGTCCCTTTGGAAGTTCCTCTGGATGCCCCCCTGGATGCCCCTCTGGATGCCCCCTGGATGCCCCCCTGGATGTCCCTCTGGATGTTCCTCTGGATGTCTCTCTGGATGCCCCTCTGGATGCCCCTCAGGATGTTCTCCGGATGCCCCTCTGGATGCCCCTCCAGGATGCCCCTCTGGATGTACCTCTGGATGTCCCCCTGGCCTCTCTGCTGTCCCTGAACTCCTCCTGGTCAGATCATACTTGCGTTTGGTTTGCATCAAAGTATCACTTTCCTTAATCGTACCTGGAACATTAGGGTATCTAGAGTGGAGTAATCCTAAAACATAAAATCAGGCAAAGTGATTTCTTCTCTCGAGGAGATTATCAGGATTCTTCCCAACAAACAAACGTAATAATATATATATATATATATATATATATATATATATATATATATAGGTCATTAAAGAAGCATTTCAACTCCTAAACAGATTTGTATATCGTCAATAATTCTGCATAATTGTCTAAAAGGTTTTAAAATAATGTCCAAATGATGAAGTATAAATCCAACCCCCACCCCCAGACCCCATACGCAGAATGTTTGGGCCTGACGTCGGGACGGTCATCAGCTCCATTGCCAGCGAGTTTCTTAAACAGGTGGCCGCATGTTAGGTCAAGTCCAGGAATGATATAACTTGTTGAAGACATCTATCCGGTGATGAACACTGCAGAGATTATGAGCTGATAAATGGCAGGTGTGTGAGCTGTGTGAGCTGTGTGAGACGATCGCAGATAGGTTTGAAGGTAGGCTTGTCACAGGTTGATGGCAGGACAGGTTGAGACACACACACACACACACATAGACAAGCCATGGATATGGAAGATAAGTAGGGTAACCTAGTGAAACACAAGGGAGAGATGGGGGCATGGCCCTAGCTGTGACAGTTGCATCTTGTTTGTTTAATCTCCACCGAGTTTAAAGAGTAAAAATGACAATTTCTGGTTTCACTGGGGGGTTACGTGCTGGACTATTTCTTGGCTGGTGACATGTTTCCAGTTTCCATGCACAGCTAATCAGTTGGTGGCTGACATTCAACCTCAAAGTTGAGTTATTCCTCTCCTTTTATTCACTTTTTTTTAAAAATCTGCAGCATATTAAGTAGCTTTTCTTCCTTTTCTTTTCTTTTTCTACTAAGCTGTTTTTTGTTATGTCAAATGCAAAGACATATTGCTGGAAAGCTAGACATATATACAAACATACTTGATACTTTAAATGTAACCATTGTAATAACCTTTCTGATGAGGATAATAGTGTGCAGTGTGATGGTGATTGAAACAAGTTCTGGTAAATGGATTTGTACAGCACTTTTCTAGTCTTCCGAACACTCAAGACACTTTAACACTACATGTCATCATTCCCTGATGGCATGGACTCCATGAAAGGTCCCATCAGGACTATCTAACCATTCATTCACCGCAGGAACAGCCTGTGACACTCATCTCATCTGTCGACATCATTTCACTTCAGCAATTTGCTCGTACCCTGTATGAGTCCTGGGTGCTCAGCACAGTGTGGGAGCTTCAGTGTTCTGGAGTTTCCCAGTGTTTGATTCTTTAGTTTAGCCGCTGTTGAGTCACACACGGTGTAATAGATGCTCTCCACCACCGCGTGGCGCTGTGGTACAAAGGTCTGAAAGGTTCAGTTGAATTTGTAAAGCTCCTGTGTGAAGGTAACAGAGTTTATTAAATACTTAAGTTGAAACCTTTTCAAGTTGTACAATTGTGACAACCCATTAATTAAGCATTAGTGAACAAATAGGACGTTACTCGTTTGTATTACTCCACTGTTTCTTCAGTCAGTGGTCTCATGTGCAATCATCACCTTCTTACGTGGAGCAGAAAACCGTCTCTGTAACATGAATTCTGGAAGAATGCCCTGTCAATCTGCCCCTGCATCCATGCTGTGCATTTGCCCCGTACAGATGTGTGTGAAGCAGTGTGCTTATTTCGCTGTGTGATGCACAGTTTGCTCCCAAAGGCACAGTGCAGATGTAATTGCTTCAGCTGACAACTGGTGGATGCAGTCTATGGGAGAGCATTCTGGTCAGGCAAACAAGGTTCCACTTGAAGAGTGAATTAAATCAATTTTTGTCTTTTCCTACAGAACATGCTTCACACGGCAGTTTTAGATTTGTCAGGTGGCCAGAAACAGAACTCCAAAATGAATGCCAACGAGCACAATGACAACTTTTAGTGTCACCATGGATTGTATGTAAGGAGTGGACGTAGCCATCGTGACGTCACCCGTTGGTTTGTAGACTGTGGGTCAGTAGTTAGCAGGTCTTTCAATCAGGGGCTTGGCGGTTCAATCCCCGCCCTAGTCCTTGAGCAAGACACTTAACCCTGAATTGTTCCCTGTAGCTGTGTCTACAGTGTATGAATATAACATGGTTGTAAGTCGCTTTGGATAAAAGCGTCAGCTAAATGACATGTAATGTAATGTAGACTGCGGTTCTGAAGCCTCGAGTTTGGCGATTTGGCCATCACCATGTTTTATTTTTGGCAACCGATGAATTGGTTTTGGAACTCCTCTCACCGATTGGTCCCTCAAAAGGCATTACTAGATAGTGCGATAATCCAGCTGCCGTGCAACGCTGGTACAGGTTTGGCCCCAAGAAGGAAAACATTAAATACAATAAATAGTGCGTCTTTAAAATAGATAAATCTAAACTATTTCCATGAAAATGCAGCATGCAACCCCCCCAGGAAACCTCATATTTCACACTGGTAACCACCTGATAACATCCAGATCCTTTACCCAGTGCACTGATTAACCCTGGGACTTTAGCAGCTCAAGTACTGCTCTTATGGATCGTTTTTTAGATGCTCTTGTCTTCCACCCTTCACTGGTAATTTAAGATCCACTTAATTTTCTTCCATTTTCGGGTGAAAAGACAAGATGATCCAGTCTCCTGCCGCGCGTGTGTACAAAGCAGGTTATCAGCAGAACATGTTCCCCTTATCACTCACTGAACACCCACCCACCTTCCTCTCTTCATTGTTGATACAGCTGTGTGCATTTGAAATGTACCTGATAAATCAAATCAAATAAAGAACCCCTCCATCCTGCTCCCGAGCCTTTGTGAATGTGACCCAGTGAACACGATCAATCAAACAACGCTTGGTCTGGACTTTATATATTCATTAATGATAATTGTAGAGACGATATGTAGCACAGATGTTCACCAAAGAGTCTTTCACCAGTCAGTCATCATGCTAATAGAAAGGCTATCACTTAGCTTGGGTGGAATGGGATTCACTGCAGGGCAAGATCTTGACTGTATGTGTGTGTGTTAAGGAAGACATAATAAAGTGGACGAAAATAAAGAAATAGTTTGTGAAAACATGCTAATTTCCTAGCTAAGCTAGTGGCGCTAGCATCATCTATTTTCCTTCAATGTTTGACAGCAGTGACAACTGTTGATTATTGGGCGATCATGAAGCTGAGGTGGTAGAGAAAAATACATGCAATTACTTTTTACTCTAATCTTGCGCAGAAACAATAATGCGAACATTACTGAACGCAATTAGCAGAAACAAATCAGCAAGTGTTTCATGGAATTGATCCCGAGGCATGATGCAATGTGGAAATTAGCTGCATGTATCTCTCCTTTTGGCACAAACCTGGCTATGTTTAACAAGCCGGTTCTTCAAATGGATTCATTTCTGCTTCAATCCAGCAACACATGGCTGTAAATTGTTTGCCTATGTGTCAATAAACTCTATACAAGCTTGCACAGTCAGCCAGCACATTCACACTTGAGAATAATAAACACACGCGTAGTCTACTCGATGCACGCTCTTATCCGCACATGGACGTTAAAATGCCCTTCCACAACACACAGACATCTCTCTCTCTCTCTGAGTCCCCAGCAAGGCAAATATCTTAACAGCAAATGATTGAACAATCTAACTATAAAGTGTGTGTGAGTGTGTGTGTTTGTGTGAGTGTGTGTGAGTGAGTGTGTGTGTGTGTGTGTGCGTGTGTGTGTGGGGGGGGGGGGGGGGCATCCAGTAGTTTACTACCAGTATTTATTACCTGTAGTGGTGCTGCTCAACAAAAGGGACCTGTAACATATCGAGCAAATTAATGCAATATGGAGTCAGAGCTTCTGGGCTACAAAAGCTGGGATGACAAGTTTGAGGAAGATGTACACGTGCATGCAGTTCACTGAAGGGAACAATTGCTTTGCAATATACCTTTTTAAATGCGTCTGTAAGGATATATATCTGACTCCATAGGAAATCAACACAATGGAACAAAAACTATTTATTTGCCTAAGGAAACTGTACCCTATGGTGAGCCAGAATTTGAGTTGTCCAAAACCCTGAGGTCTGATTTAAAATATGTTCCTATGTCGAGCCAAACACAAGTCCTCTAACAGTCTGCAAATGTATTGCTGCAAAGAATACTAAAATGCATGACCAAAATAAGTTGGAAAATTATAAATCAAGTAATATAAATGATACATCCCTTCGCTTACTTCCTCCGTTCCAAGCATGTGGGTGAACTTCGGTGGTCTTCAGGTAACACTTTTTTTAAAAGGCAAAAGCTTTTCGCTCGAGCCAGTGTATGATTTATCCCTTCTAGGCTACTGTAGAAAACATATAGGTGAAATGAACAGCATGAAGATTATCCGCTCCCTAAACTAGATAAGAAGGGTTTATTCTAGCTGACTCATCAGCCACTCTCTACATACCGGCCCAGGTGGCTTGTTCCTCTGGCAGTTTGTCATTGTTGCAAGTTGCTGTGTGCTGTGCGCTTTGGTTTACCCAACCATTTACCTATCTACATACCTACCTACCTACATATCTACCTACGTACCTATCTATCTATCTATCTACCTACGTACTTATCTATCTACCTACCTGCTTACCCCCTACCTCCCTACCTGCATACATACATACATACCTACCTACCTATCTACCTGTCTACCTACCTATCTGCCTACCTACCTACCTCCCTGTCTGTCTGCCTGCCTGCCATACCTACCATTCTACCTGCCTGCCTTTCTACCTACTTACCTTTGGGTCCCTCCCTTGTTGCCACTGAAGAATCGACTGCCTCCCAGTGCCAAAGTTAATGTAGGGGCAAACTGGTGTGACAAATATACCGTCCCACATTGTTGTTCCGAGCAAGCCTCCCATAGGGGTACCAAATTAATGAGTATAGTAAAAACACTTTGAGCTAAATCCTGCACGTATGAACTTATGCAGCATGAACCGAAGCACGAACGTTTGTCCATTGGGTAAAACAATGATAGCTTGTGACAGTTCAATCGTAAAGGTACTTGATAGGTCAAATATCACAATACCAGACTATAAACCGCAGCAAAGAGACATATACACACACACACAAGTAAAGAAAGTTACAAACAGCTCAAAATGAAGCAATGCTGCATTAAAGGGAGCGGTTTGCGTCGTCTGTGCTGACGTCGTGCTCTGTTGTCTGCACACGTTGCGTTTTTCAGCGAGGGAAACTTATGTCAGGTGACCGGGAGGGAGTGGTGAGATTAATCTGATCGGACAAATGAAAGCTGATTGCATCTGCAATAAAAAATTATTCGCAGCCCGGCAAGAAGCTGCTTCTTTTTAATTTGACCTGCCACTACTCGTTTACAGAGCAATGCACAGAAACTGATTTGTCTTCATGTCTTGCCCGTGTCACTATTTTTTGCAAATGCAGTGGAGAGTTTGTGGAAAAATGGAGGATCGGGCGGAAGGTGACGCAAGCTACTGGAGTCGGGAGCAATCCTGAATGGAATGTGTCGACATTTTTCTCACACTTCTGTAAATCACGAAAAGAAACCTTGAGTTGTAGTAAGAGAGATACTCTTTATTTAATCAGTTTGGAGAGTTGTGTCTTTTTAGAGCTAAGTGTAAGGAGAGGATTGGAATGGTGTGTTTTTCTGCTCTTACGTAAAACTAAACACTTTAGCGTGCTCGGCTAACTATCTCACTGCTTTTATAAGGAACGTTAACCCAACATTATTTACAACAACATGGAGCATATCATTAGCCATCAGCTGTCTTTTAGAAAGTTCCACGTTTCGTTATGAAAAATACCTCCTGAGGACTAAAAGACCCAAGGTATGTCAGTGTCGGCTAACATTGGAGACTCTGTTCTGTTTAAACTCCAGCAACTGCAGCCAGCTTTAGAATCAGCAAATGTTTGCTAAATTTACATTTCCTCATCTTCAAATCTGTGTTATACTATTTTACTGTGTGAAAATACAAATATTAAAGCAAAAACCTAACCACTGTATTCCCAAGTAAGAAATGTGTTTGTTTTGTATAGTATGCATTTAAACCGTCCAAGGGAATAACAATATGCTGTCAGGGATGTATAATATGTCCAGAGCTCTAATTATGCCTTAAACAAATCCATACGAAATTAAAATTAAAATTAAAAAAAATTAACAAAGCTCATCTTACAGAGTCAAATCTCTCCCAGAGCTCGGCCAGAACTCGAATGTGGGGCTTTCAGGGAAACAAGTGTCGACTCACTGTCAAGACCGAACAAAGACTAGAACCCATACGCACGACTTAAGGCAAAGTAACAACAAAACATTTAATTAATTAACTGGAACAAACAAACAGAAAATCTACATGAACAAAGTAACAAAATATCATAACCTGGTGACTCATGAATTTCATGGGAATGGCTGGTTGTTTTGCACAAAAGACAAGACGAACTGGCACAGGACAAAGGGAGACGCAGACAATATATACACAGGGTGAGGGCACAGGTGGAAACAATCAGGAGCGAGGCAGACAATCAGACTAGAGGAGAAACACACAGGGGAAGGAACAAGTTGCCTGAAACAAGAGGAGAGTTGACCTTCAAAATAAAAACAGGAAATCACGAGACAACATGGACACAAGACACAAAACTTTTCCTGGACATGACACTATTGTAGTCGTAGGATGTTGAATTATTAATATCTGCAAAAACTATCCAGGCATAACCAATAAATGTAAAAAAAGCTGTTTTAAAGTCACATGCTTTGAAGTCTGTAGATGTGCTAGAATTTAAGACTATGGAAATGTTATTTTTAGTCAAATTGAAGCCAAACATCCTAAAATCATGTTCTATAGCCTGCTATTGACACTTCAGCAATTATGTGAGTCACTTCGTCATCATGGTAGAATGGTTAAACATAACTGAGTTAATGACTTGGTGAATTTGTTCCATGAACCGTGCACCAATCCAGCGTCATGCCAAGGCAGGTGGTCTCTGGTATTCAGTTTGACTAAAGGATGGACCATTTCACAGTCATAAACATCAACATTCTAAATGTGTACCAGTATATTTTCTGTTGCAGTTGAAGGAAAATATAAAAGAAGGAAGCGTCATTACATCGTCGGGACAGTGTTCCAATTTGGTGTCGGACGTTGGTGCCGAATGTTGGTGCCGAATGTTGGTGCCGAACGTTGGTGCAGGACTGGTGCCAGTTCTATTGACGTTTACGAAGTGGGCATGCCAAATCCCACTATAAAGCATCATATCTGTGTTATTTCACCTTTTGACTGAAGAATTTTCACACCATTAAAAATACAAAACACTATTTATGATGTTGACTGATGTTTTTTTTCCTCACCAACACCGCAGCTCCATGTCTGTCTCAAGGACTTTAAACGTTAGATGACGCTACGGTGTGAATACGTTTATTGCAGTGAAAAAACTAATATCACTCATCACAAAGCAACAGTGGAACTCTTAAAACAGCTACTTCTTGCCACTCCCAAAGCATTCAAAACATACAAGCTATCTGATGTAATAGACATTGTTGCTTTAACGACGCTAGCTAGTTAAAGCAAAAAAACATTTCACATGATTCTGGCTTCCGTGGTAATAACCTGTTAAATTGACAGATCATAAAAGAGGAGACGCCGTTCATCTCAATGTCGGCTGAACTGAATGTTTACACATCGATGTGAGTTCTGTGACTTAATGACCCCTCCTTCTGTTATATAGTTATTGTTGCAGTGCATGTCAATGACAAAAGCTGACAGGAAGTAAACATGGACCCAAGCTGTTGCCTAGCATTGCAAATCCGTTTTATTTTTGCTTTTAATTACATTTCAAGTGACATATGAGTATAGTCCGGATGCAAATGTCCTACCTGGGCCCCGTTCCTCATATTTGGTTCAACTAAGCCGATCAAATGTCCTATTAAAATTGATCCTTCATCAATGGGATCTCTGAGGACGGGTGCTGCAAGCTTATCCAGCTAACTTAAGTTAGCCGGCGCTGGACCAGGTTCAAGTTTTAGGATGTGTTGCTATGGTGATTTTGACAAACTTGCTTCGTGGAACCAAAAAGCCTGACTTATGTAGTAATCTTATCCTGAAAATTATCCGGCTAACTCAGTTAGCCAGCTACGAGGAATGGGGCCCTGCTCTTCCCGATTGTAATCACAACAAGCTGAAATGTGACAATCCCTGATGTTATCTTTAACTCTCTGTTAGGTTTCAGAAGCTTTCGTCTCATTGTGTTAGGTTACCTGAGGTAAACTGACTGACTGACTGCTTACTGTTACTATTGTAATTGTTGTCTCTTTTCGGATGACATCATATGAAGTACAACTGGTAAAAATCCGCAGAGGCTAAATTGCGATATTGGGGCTACACAAAGAACAATTGAATTGTTCCCTCTTTAATTCTCAACAGTTGCTGATTGTCAAAGGAGACTGATTGCGGGGAGTAATTGTTTTCTTTAATATAAACTCCAACCACTATCCTTAGATTAAATAAGTGGATGGATAAATGACTAATCAGAGGACAACCATAGTTGATGCCACAAAGATGACTGATTGAAGGTCAGCTCCATGACCCTGAAGTGGAATTGTTCGGGTAAGCTAGACCAAAACCTATCAATAAGACTCAGGAGTGTGTACTCCCGCTTGACAAAGGGTGTCACTTTGCATTAAAATATATTTAGAGACAATGTGAAATAAAACGAGAAAGGTTATTGATGACATAAATGGTGAACAGCTGGAAGATGTTTGGGGGGAAATGGGATTTGCCATTATCTGTCTGACATACACGTCTGCAGAGCTTCTAAGGTTTTGCACTAAGGTATTTGTAAAGATATGGTGTGTGTACAACTGTCTGTATGTGTGTATGTGTGTGTGTGTGTGTGTGTGTGTGTGTGTGTGTGTGTGTGATCTAACCCTGTGTGTACATCCCCCTGATGTCTTCAGCCGTGGCATCAGGGGGAATCGAGTCATTTGGAGAAGCTCATAAAGCTCCCTTGTGATCATAAAGGTTAAAAATTGGTGAGACTGGACCCCAGACGGCGTCTTTTGTCAAAAGATGAGCCATCGTGAAGGGAACTTGTGTGTTTGCGGTACCCTTAAAATAGTGTGGTTCTTGTAAAATGATCGATGCTAAAGTAAAAACATTCCTCCTCTCCTCTAGCCGGATTGGGACATCCATTTGTCAAACATGTCGTTGCTATTGATATTGATATTTGAACCACCAAGACCACAGCATGCTAGTGATTCCGATATTGGTGATTTTAGCTAAATGCTAACCTCAACACGCGAAGAAACTGATAAATATGATTGAGGATTAGACTACGAGTGGCTCCTAAACTCTGTTTGGCCTGTGACCCTTTAAAATGTAGCAATGCATACTTAGGACGAACAGGTTATGGCCTCGGTGTGAAGATGAAATGTCAGCAGTTCAACTAAAGTAGGTCTTTTTGGAGGCTTGAAGAGTTGAAAGTATATATCTAGTAATCTAAAGGTATCATATGACAATAATCCCTCTCAGTCAGAAGTGTGTGGTGGCATCCCGCCCCCTGTCCGTATTTTCTCTTTTCTTCTTCGTTTTTAACATTTAAACCGCCAGATGGCACTAGCAAAAGCCGTGTTTTTATACCGTGTCATCTTTTAAAGATGATTTTTTAAAAAGTCAGAAATAAATCCACACAAAAAAATTATTTTATATGATAGATTTTTTTTTTCTTTTCTTAACTCTTCTTCTTTCATTGACCTGATAACTTAAACATACACTACTGGAGTGTCACGCAGCAGCTTCCCCTCTGTTCATATGGCACATGTAGCTGCTTCACGAGCTCCTCAAACATGTGCACGCGTCAACACGTCAACACATCCATCTTTCCCAGTTTGGGAAGTGCTCAATTAGCTTTCGATAAGGGGGGAAGTGTCCACGCACAATCACGTCTGAGTCAGACAATGACAAAAAAAGGGAAGAAGCGTGGACTGCAGCATATATATATTTACTTTCATCCGAGAGGGGAGGAGCGAGCAGAGGGACTTTATAAGAGCAAACGGAGACCTTCGCTCCGGACTAACGCGCCACGCGCAGAACCAACACACACTCTTGTTTTCTTCTTCTTCTTCTTCTTCCTCTTCTTCTTCTTCCTCTTGGTGTGAAGCTATTTGGCTCCTCTGCATGCGTCCGAACCTGCATCCACTTTTGTTCTGTTAGCCCTGAGGTGACGATGGAGGCTCTGAAGTTTGCCGTCGTGTTGTCGGTGGTCGTGTTCGTGCAGGTGTTCGACGCGCTGGGGATCCCGCTCTCCAACGAGAACGAGGACGGGGAGATCTGGACGGCGGAGAACTGGCAGGTAAAGGTTAGAGATGGATTCGTGGAGGGTTTAATTAGGTGCGTAATGATAACAAACAATGCCTATGACGTAATAATCCAAACATGATGATCGGTCAGTTTAGCCCACTATTATACGGAGAATTGTGTTAGATTGAAGTTAAATCTCCAAAAGGACAAAGGAGCCCCCCCCAAGTTATGGAGGAGTTGTTGACAATTTTCAGACAGTTGTGGAAAAGAGGATGTCTAATCAGAAAATTGAGAAAACAAATAAAATTGAAATTTCTTGGTATTGATTGATTGAAGTTCAATTCTAGTATCATTTCGCAGAGACGTCGCAGACTTCCTCCAGCCCCTGAGCTGCTGCAGACAGTCGTGCTCTCCGGCTGCAGGTACAGAGGGTCGGATGCGCGCAGCGCGTGAGGCGGAACCCAGGGCAAAGGGTCCGATCATGCGCGTTAACTCGGAGACTCTGATGAGTGGATCGATATGTTTTTTATCACCTCCTCTTTTCTCTCTTCTGGATTTTGAGATCTTGAGAGACAGCGCATGCAATTAAACTGAGCGGGGACAGAGGTAGGATTTTGAAAAGTATGTGTGTAGGGGGGGGGGGGGACGTTAAGTCCTCCAAACAGTGTTCTGCGTATCGTTCATTCAAATACTTTAAAATCCGCTACATCCTCAGTTTCAGCACCGTGGACAGCACCAGACCAGGAGTTGGATGATTTGCAGGAGGAATTTCTTGGACTTCATAACGCTTCTGTAACAAACATTGCGATAACTCACGACGCGCGTGTGTGTGTGTGTGTGTGTGCGTGCGTGCGTGTGTGTCGTGCAGGGGTACCCGCTAGAGAGAGGAATAACCATCCAGCTTGCAGACCTCATTAAGCGGTCCAAATCACAGCAGTTCCACGGCCTGATGGGAAGAAGCTCGGGTAAACAAACAGAATGAGCAAACACATAATTGTACTTTATTGGAATATTTATGGAATAGTTACTGTAAGTAGCCATATTGTACGTATTTTTAAAAAGATATCTCTGTTAAAAATGTGCACTGAAACTTGTAGTTTATTCATACTGTTTAAGGACTTCAACATCCCTCTCTTTATTTCAGGCGCATCTCAACCTGTGAGACTGGGCAAGAAAAGTGAGCGTCATCCCACCAAACCAAAGACAATAGAGTTCCCAACTGTTTTGATAATAATTTGGTTTCTTTTGACCCTCATTTCTGTCTCTCTGTATCTTTTCATCAGGAACTAAAGGGGAGATGTTTGTTGGACTCATGGGCAGAAGGAGTTTAGGTGGAGGTAATGAAAACTCCTTGACGGGAGTTTTTACAATTTATATTTTTAATCTTGTGCTTGAAAGTGTCAGCTCTGATTATTAATCATCGCTTGTGTAAGCATTTTATTCCTCATGCCTCGTTGGTGTCAACTCCTAAGTCTAATATGTTGCTCTTTCTCTCTCTTTTTTATCTCCAGATGTGGAAGAGGAATGGAATTCTGACTCTTACTAAAGAGGAAAAATTAAACAAACTAAAGAAAATCACAATAATCAAAGATGAGATTCAACTATGTCCGCGTATAATTCAGTCCCATGTTGTTGATCAACAGGACGTAGAGTGTCACACAGTCTGACCAGGACAGAAGGTCTTAATTTAATCCATCACTATTGTTATCAATAATATATTTCATATTTAAATATATATCCATGTAAGCCTTGTGTCTTTCAAGGGAGTTTGCTTCTTTCACGTCAGATCCATTAAAGCTGATAACATTAGCCACGTGTGTCTTTATTCTGTGTTGCCACTGTTGAACAATGCAGGTGAATAGTAGTTAGTGAGTGTAATTTCACTACCGTCAAGAAGAACCAGCATGACACATTATTTACTTTCCTGCTGATCTGGGAAGTATTTTATTTCATTATTGAGGGGGGGGGGGGGGAAATCATGCTATAATAATTCCATAGTAATGTTGTTTTTGCATAATGTTGCAGCTTAATTAATAAAATTATTATTTTGTTCACATAGTTGTCTGCACTTGATTTGGCTCTGAACGAATACATATTTACACATTTCTGATGTTTGATTTGAAGAGAAAAAGTGTTACACAATTATTATTATTGTTCTACTTCTATTAGTATTAAACAATTGGTAAACTGATGCTTACATCAACGCCATGTCCAGAGTTCTAATGACATCATCTGGGTTATTTTTCTTCTTTTCATTTTCTATTGGCATTCTAGTCGCAAGAATGCACCAATAAGGATGGTTTTCAAAAATAGCCACATGACATATCTTTGAAATTAAAATAAAAAGGCCTGAATGGAGCATTTATTGCCAGGGATCGCCTCAACCTTGATTATCTCAAACGAGTTTCAGCTCTCAAAGGAACAGTGTGTACGGATAAGAGGGACGCATTAGCCGAAATGTAGTACAGTATTCATAACTGTGTTCTCATTGGTGTACAATCACCAATGAAACTAATAATTGTTGCGTTTTCGTCACTTAAGAATGAGGCCTTCATATTTGGAGCGGATCCTCTTTGCGAAGTCGACCGGCATGTATACGGGAGCTCTAGAGAGGGCCGTTCACCTGAAGGCCACCGTAATCCTCCCACAGGCTTGTGAAGGGAGGGGTGAGCGGAGGGTTTATTCATTCGGTCATAATCTGCAACCTCATTGCTCGATGCCACGGAATCTTTCACACTGCTCCTTTTTCGGCCTACTTTTAAAGTAATGATCTAAAGATTACTTTCCACCGTTTTTCGATGGCAAGAAATTAGTCTCAGCAAAAAATTTAGCTCAAAGACACGAAAAGTTACTTTTGATAAGGTATATTTAAAATGTATAAGCACTGACCTCAGTAATCCGTTGTAAAAAATGGACTACAATCATGTCTACCCACAATGCCCTCAACCGTCGCACTGAATCACCTCCAGAAGGGACGTATCATGGCCACATTACAGTTTATCCCCTCATGATAAAGACCCATGTATCCATGAAGGCTGTTATAAAGTATTACCCCTATAGTTATGTTAACAATATCAATACATGTCAGTTGGCGTATTCTTAATACACATTTTAAATGATTTAAGTAACCATATACGTATATGATCCTCTTATTATCAGTGAAGGTCAATGAACCAGAGACGCCGTGTCCGCTCATAGCGGACACATCCTGGGGAGTGGCAGAATGACACCTCCCTTGTTTGCCATTTGGCCATACATTCTTTGTTAACTACATTTACTGTGCCAGGCCCAAACGTTATCCCCTCCTCATACTGTTGCCAGGGGAAACAGCCAACACACACACGACCAGGCTGCACCTTTTGTTTCACCACTTGCATTTATTGAAGGGGAGCGAAGGCGAAGAAGCAAGTACAAAAGCACAACTGAGCTACATATCGACGCCGCGCTACTTTTGTGCATCGCTGCTTCCGGCACGCAGTTTAAAATAGGTAGCGAGGTGCATTTCAAGTGCTCCGGTACCACACCGGCTCACTGGTGGCCTACGGAAGGTGACGGAAAGCCAACTGTGGACCCATGTCAGGTGTGTTAATAACCAGCGAGGTGCTCTGAAGCAACCCCTATATAGCTGCCACTGGCTCGGAGAAAAACGGCAAGACATCAGGATGAAAAGACAAACATTAAAGGGAAATTTCACACGAATACATGTGATCGATTTGTAATCTTGTAGCGTTCAAATTCATGGTTTAATGAGCCTTTTCCAATCAAAAAATCAAAAATCAAATACATTCAGGTCCCTTTTCTGCTACTGCGAGAACAGAAAGCATTCTCTCTGCTTATGAGGGATTGTATGTTAAGTATCGGTACAACATGGCAGCCCAGTCATACCTACGCAGGCAATACAAAAGCTTGATAAGCTTCTCAGTCGTGTATGGTTCATCATCAAGATGTGTGTGTGTGTGTGTGTTTTAAGGTGGAATTTTGTTTTGTGTGAAAGTGCACTTTATTGTAAATGCACTTAAGATTTGGCGAGACGACCCACTCCCTACAGCCGCGAGTCAAATCCAGTAGCCCATCTCGGAGAAGTTTTGTTGAGAACAGGTGCTAAAGTGGATGAACGCCGTCCTTTGAAACACGAGAAACCAGAACACCCCACCCCCCCCCCTCACGCGAGGCCCGAATGAAGACTGGAAATCAATCACAGAATTAGAGAAAATCATCATAGAAATCCACAGATAAACACAATTAAAAAAAAAGTAAAAAAACAAGAGACAGAAATACATCTCCAACCTCATAGAATTTTGAAGGCAACCTTTCCTATACCGTGAAAGAAGAAATGTAACTCTAGGTTGTTAAAGGGAAGATTCTTCTACACGTGACAATTGTGAGACAAAAGCAACAACAAAAAAAGCATTTTGAAAAAAAAGAAAGACAGATGATTCAATCCGACATTGTTGGCCACACACCTCCGATTTCACAGCCAACTGCTGTCTAGGCTCATGCACAATGTTTAAAGGACTAGTTCCAAATATATGAAATATGAATATGAGAAGAATGAGTCCACTCTATATCGGTTATATTTGTAGTTAAAGCCAACAGCCTGTTAGTTTAGCATAAGCTTAACAATCCATTAGTCTTTAGTCTTTGTGCTAAGCTACTGGCTGCAGCTGTTTTTATATTTAGCACACAGAGAGTGATGTAGATTTTCTCACCTAACTCTCAGCAGGAAAGTGAATATGCACATTTCCCAAAAATGTCAAACCACTCCAACGATTCTTCTTATTCAAAGATTCGCGATCAAATACAATGTTTTCAAATCCCATACAGTTTGCTGGAAAGACCGAAATAATACAAAATGCTAATTAGTCTCAAACAATGTTTTTTTGTATTTTTCAAACTGCAATTATAGTGGTAAAAATTAGTGTCAATGTCCAAAAGTGACATATTTTGATTCAATATCATGTCACTTTGGATAGGAGATAAGCTTCTGAAATGTAAATGACGTCTGTCATTGTCTTTGTTAATGGGGGGGGGGGGGGGGGGGGGGCTTGGATTCTTTCCCCTTTACCCTGTAAAGAGTTTCTAGACACATACAATTTGGAGATAAATATTCATATTCACAAGGCAGACGGTTCTATAGAGTAGCAATCCTCTACCTGTCTTTTGCATTATACGCAGTTAACATTTTTCTTTTAAGAATATAAATAGCATACTTCTTTTTTTCATCTAGTAAAAAAGAAAAAAAAGAAAACTCTTGCTGGCTGAACACAGCTATATAGTTTCACATGTAAACACACAGATACAAAAAAAATGTGCGTGTGTGTGTGTGTGTGGGGGGGGGGGGGGGGGGGGGGGGGGGGGGGGGGGGGAGCTTAAAATGGGCAATTCTAGCTTTTATACAGTGGTAAACCTTAGAGGTAGAACAAGTATAAAATATCATTGAGAACTTTAACACAAACACCACAAAAAGGACACAGAAAGGAGCTCCGACACAGAGGACGGCTGAGATCCCCCGTTTACCTTCACTGTTCACTGTCAGACTTCAGAAAACAACATGGCCGCCCCAAAGATAAAAGGTCAAAGAGAAGAAGGGAAGACGGGTCGGTCCCGGTGACACAACGAGGTCCGAGGACGGCCAGTGGCAGCTATAGCTTCCTGACTGGTGCGATGGGTTAAATACTGGACACAACGTGTGCGTGTGTGTGTGTTTGTTGCATGACGGAGATGCTGAGTTATTGATTAGCTCTGGGTTCAAACAGCCACTGTTAAGACTCAGAGAAATGTCTGCACCCTCTGGCCCATCCAGCACCGTTTCTTACACAAAAAGAGAATCTGTAAAAGAGACCATCTGACCGGATGTTTTTATTTTCATAAGACTTGTATTTAATCATATTTAATTGTAGTGGGTGCATGATAAAAGGCAACATCACTCTGCAGCTGATACCCAACCATTCACATAAAGTACTACAATATGTATAATGACGATAGGTAATGGAAGGTAATATCTTTATGGAATAAAAAAAAATCTGGTGATCGATGTTCTTAGTCTGATCTAAATAGTTTTTTTCTCTCGTGTGTTCATGTCTTAAAAACAGGATATTTCCTTAAAGTAAAACATTTTTCATCTGTTAAAGCAGGTGAAAAAAAATGTTTTGTCAGGTTCATTTTTCAATGTTTTTGTTGTTGTTACAGTACTCTTTTTAATACTAATTTTCAATAAAAAGCATTCATGTTTTCTTCCAGGTGAGTTTTAATTTCTCGATCCCCCCCACCTACTGAAAATGATCCTACAAAACTTAGAAAGGAACGTAGATAGGCACGTTTCTCTCACCTGTTCTGTAGTCTTAAAAAAAAAAACGGGGATCAGATTTTAAAAATGGATTGCCAGAATTAGTTTTTAGTCCTATTCAAATTTAGTTTTCCAATTCTCAAAAGAAATCTTTTTGGGATGTCTCTGTTTAGCCATGTGACCTGAGCTCCTTAAAACTGCATTCATTTTGTTTTTGGGCCCAGGCATTGCTCTGTTTAATCACAGCCAGCTGGTCTGTGTCTGCCAAAATGCATTGCATGAGTCAACGCGCTGCAGACCTGCGTTGTGTCAACCACCTCGAGAGCCGAATGAAAAGCAGCACCGGTTCGATACTGGCTGCCGCAGATTGGGTTAGCGGGTGTGCCTGGCACTCCGTGCTAGCCAGTGTCAGGAAGGAGGTGCACTCACAACGCACAATTACTTTCACTTCTCAGACAAAAAATGAGCTCAGAGGCGATTTTACGTAGACAGACCATCACCGGCCGTTTGCTTAGCTCATTATTTTGTAATTTAGTCACAGTGTTCGTCGGGAAATATTAAATCTAAAAATAAAATCGGGAACAGCTGATCCTCTCCTTTGGAACCCCAAAGTGGGCACAGTTGAATATATAAAAAAAAACATTATTACATAAATAATCATGTTAATAAACTGTGAACCAACAATTTGTGAAATAATTAAAATTCTATACAAATGTTTTAAAAAGCGCCACGTAATATATTGATGCAATTTAAGTGAGTAATAGCCAGGGGCGTACTGCTGTCGTGTAATTTATTGTTCATTGCTCGTATTAGCTTAAATAACTATTCAGGGTCAAGCTACGTAATTCCGTGTTTCATTTGCTTCTAAACACAACCATTAATTAACCATTAATGATATGCATGTTTGTTTTTTTGTTACATTTCAAGAGTTTATTTCAAAAGAAACCCTTCTTGATGAGTCTTTTTTTGTCCTCCTATTTTTGTGTAATGCGCAAACAAATACTCTTGCCAGGCATTATACCGGTGCTCTCATGTTGAGCCACGACGGTGACTGCTGAACCCAGAGTTCACGGCGGACACAACGAGCGGCTGACTGCGCTGGAGCTGCTGAAAGGGTTTTGTACAAGAGTGTGTGGGGAGGGTTCAGGCTCAGGGTCTGTGAGCATGCCAGAGTGCAGCGGAGGATCGGTCTGTGTGTGTGTGTGTGTTTCTGGGTTTGTAGTGTGAAAGGAAGCTCCTCTACGTCCCTTTAGGCGGTGTCCATTTTAAGGCTTTGGGGTCAATGGTCTTGCCATTGCCGCGTTTGGTCTCCTTGGCCTTCCAGTCGTCGATAAGGTCCTGCAGAGAAAAAACGCACCTTAGTAGAGCTTACGTGATAAGCAATCAGCTACCAGCCGGGCAAAGTAGGCATTCCCTACCAAACGGTCGGAACGGTATGAAATTAATTTCAAATTTGATGTTTCTTGTTTCCTACCTGTCGCTTTAAAACCAGGTGCTTCCCCTTCCAGTATTTGAGCATCTGGAGGGACTGCAGCGTGCTGACAATATCCACTGGGTTCACTGCCGTCTCCTGACTGATCTCTGTGAGCACAAGAGTGGGACAAGAGGAGGTCAGAGTGATGGCATCCGGATTGTCTGATTAAGAAGACTTGGAATCTACTGCCATGCTAGCGGCTCTGTGAGGCTGTACACAGAAGCGCTTTGAGCGAAATGTTGAAGCCGCCACACTAAAAGGCTCACAGTGACGACATTAAAGAAATGTATTTTGCTTTCTTGCCAAGAGTTAGATGAGAAGATTAAAACCACTCTCATGTCGGTCAGTAAATGTAAGGCTATAGCCAGCAGGTGGTTAGCATAGCGTAAGATAAAGACTGGAAACACCTAGCTTGTTTCTGCTAGCAGGTGGTTAGCTTATCTTAGGATAAAGACTGAAAACAGCTTGCTTGTTTTTGCCTAAAGGTAACACCTACCTGCACCTCTAAAGCGCACCAATGACCATGTAATGTCTCATAGACAATCAGGGAGAATTTTATTTAGTTTATCATTGTTGAGGCTTGAAAAAATACTCAACATAAAAATACTTAAACTCAAGTATGACCACATCCAGAGCTCTTCAAGCAACATGCTAACACAGCGGTATAGTGAGAACTAATCAGAAGGCTCCAGAATGATGCACAATGTTTTCAAATCTAGTGTATTTGAATGTAGACTGGAAATGACTGAGAAGAGGTATTTCTATTACTCTGCACGAGTTGAAAAGATCTTCCTAAATGTAAAATGACGTGCAGGAATTACAAAAAAAAGAGAACACAAAGAGGCTTTGACAGGAGGGAACAGAGTGTTATTACTGAACTCTCCGCTCCTTTGTCCCACTGATTGCCGTCTGATCTATTATTGGATGCTTTCGCTACCTCTCCTAAGCGTGACATCACAGCTGTAACTGGGAGCATGTCAGCATACGGTCAATGTCGTGCCTCACGGGATATTTGTTTTCTTTTCAAATGTATGATAATTTTGTCTGTGTTAATACATTTGGCTTACATTTTTGGCAAGGTTGTGAGTTTTACATTAAAAAAATTTTTTCTAACTTTCAAACATTTAAAATTCTGAAAATGAATGAATATTTTTTTTAGTTTTGATATATATTTATATATATATATATATATATATATATATATATATATATATATATATAAATAACCCAGTTTTGCCTTATTTATCACCTGAACGCTGACTTGGAGTGGCGACAGTGTTCTCTGGTCCATTCACAAAAGATGACACACACACACACACACACACACACCTTTGATGGAGATTTCTTTGCCCTGAAAGTTGTTCAGGTAGCGCAGCAGCACCTCCTTCCAGTAACTCCGGTAACTGATGAGGCCCAGGTCAGACAGGGGGCGCTCAGGTGAACCCACCTTCTCCTCCACTTTGGACAACAGGTAGCCTTAAAACGGCAGATCAGAAAGAGCTTTATGTTGTTGTTAGCTAAACTCCTCCTCAAGCATTACCTTCTCCCAGTGAGGACATGTAATAAGGATACAGAAAAAAAGACAAATTAATGACTGTAATAGCCAGAAAACAAGGAAAGGGAAAGTGCTCCAGAGAGCCTCTTAAATCTGGTGTTATTGTGCCACGCAAAAGCCCTTGGCCTGTGTTTTAAGTTTATGAGGCAAACACACACACACACACACACATGCAAGAACACGCAAGTGGGATACACACACAGACACACTAGGCGTCTGCACTCACTGAAGTCGATGAGCATCTTGCCGTAGCCCTGCCTCATGTACTGCGGCATGGTGAGGATGCAGGACACGTTGTAGTTGAGGAAAGAGTTCTTCTCCTGCAGAGGGAGAATGAATCCGTTAACACAGCGGTTTGGCTGAAATGGGTTTTTCAGGGGCTGATGTAAGGACTAATATTTGGGAATTTGAGGAAGCTGACATTTTGAGCTGATATTTACACAGGCAGAGGATATACTGTAGGTCATTTGTCAGATCTTTTTGGCTGTGCGTATTCACTTCGGCTCATTTATTTTTTCTCTGGTAAACACTGGACATTTGTTTACCTTGGAGAAGTATCCGACTAGATGGCACCCTGTGTTGTCAGCTTCGGTCATGACGTAGAAGAGGAAAGGTTCCACATCGTAATACAGAGTCTTGTGGTCCAGGAAGAGCTTCGCCAGCAGGCACAAGTTCTGGCAGTAAATCTGTGAGAGAGAGAGAGAGAGAGCAGTGTAATTCATCAAAGTTTCCAGGGAACACAACACTGGAAAATCTCCCACACAGAGATGTATCAGGTGTGGGAGTATTACATTCAGGCACAACAACCGGTTAGAAAGTCCAGAGACACAGGGCCTTACTTGGAGCTAAAGAGGAACTGCGGCAAACCAACCAGAAGTGCCGGGTTATTTTTCTGTTTGTTTTTTTTACAAACACTGCAAATCAAACAAAAAGGGACTTGAAGGAAGCATCACCTTTCCCCTCTTAGTGTTCCTGTAAAGGCGTTTTCCAATAAAGGCCATTTGGAGACTCCATTTTAGATAAGACAGATTCACTATTGCTGACACAGAGTAACTGAAGCATAAACACATTATAATGTTTTTTCCCCTAATTGAAACTAAATTGTGTGCACAATGAACCAACATCCAAAGGTTATCATTACGCAGTGAAATTACCTGTTTTTGCCTTGGACCTGGCAACATAACCGGCATACCGTTGTTTTCGTCTTTTCATTGGCTATTCGAATCCAGCGTCATTTGACAAATCGGGCTCAGTGGGCGCGCACAATATACGAAAGAAGAGGGTCGGCACTTTCCTTCAACGCTGACTCTGGTTGGCTAATGTGGGCTGTGAAGAGGAATGTATTATTATCCTATTGGCTCAAGTTTGGTTTCATTCGAAAGGTTAGAGTTCAACGGACAGTCTGATATCCTGTTTTTTATCAGTGCGGGCATGAGAACGTTTTTTACAGGGAATATTCTGAAATATTTTGTCATATCTGCCGGCTGATTTGAAATGATGCAACACCAGTTTGTGGATATTTATGGATGTAATCATGTGTTTTGGATAACAACTTTTACTGGAATGGATCGTCTGGACCTTTTTACGATGTAACAAGACCGTTTTTATTGGATTGTGATGATCTGTGGCTCACCACGAGGCTTCATCGGCGAGTTGCCTTGATTTTAAAATTGTTTGTTTGTTGGTACAATCTGCAGTGCACAGTTGTAAAACCCACAGTAAAGGAGCTAGGGGAGGTGCCAAATAACCTTCCAATGACATGAAATTCACAATTGATCCAGACTCATTGACTAGTTATGTACAGAGTCTGCCTTTCACTACAGCTGGAAAACCCCTTGTATTAATATTTCCTAATCGTTTCTCGTCCCCTAAAGAGACGACTGAGATGGTTACATATGTTATGTTGTAGCGAAGCAGAACAGTAAACCTGTGACCAAATGTAAATAACGCACACTTTCTCATGAACAGCTGAAAAAGGTCATTTCTGACACCTTTGTGCAGAGTTCAGCCAGTCCGACTTAAGATGAGTAAGAAAAGCTGATAAGAATGCAAGAATGTTCTTGCGTGAGGCCCGGCGATACCCGGACCTTCCTCTGGGAAAGTCGCTCTTTTACCTTGTTCTTCTTTCCATCCACCTCAAAGACAGAGATGTTCCCCTTCCTGTAGATCTCGTCCCCTGGAGGGTGCTTCCACACACACTTGGCCTTCATGCGACAAGCGATGAGAGAAAGCAGTGCAGGTTAGTTCATATAGAAGTCAGCCAAACATTTTACTTTTAGTTTTGCACGGTGCTCGTTCTGGATAGAAGAAAAATAATCAAAAAGGAAACGGAGCCAGAGATATTGCGACTACACTGGATCCTGCTTTATAAATTGCCCTCATCTTAGATGTTCCTAATTGATGGTCACAGTTCGCCATTCGTTTGACATCCAAACTCCAAACCATGAAGTTCAGCACAGCTTCTCTCACTCCAATATAGAAACGATGTGAACTGAATCAGGAGGGGAAAGTTATACAGTCTATCTAAATAGAGTCGGCATGGTCTGGGAATACAATTATGAGTCGCCTCAGGCAGCCGAGATAGTAAGGATAGAGTTGGAACTAAGGCCCAGGCTCATTTTGTGCCACAGTCCATTTGCACTTTGATGCTTCAACACCACTGACTGGAAGCTTCAAACCTTTTGGTTATCGATCAGAGACATTTCAGGTCCGATAAAGTACCGCTCCCTAAACTTACCAGTCAGAATTTGCAGTATTTAGAGGTGTTTTACAAATTATCAAAGAAGAATGCAATTTTGTTTAAAACGATAGATCATATCCACAGTAGAAAGACCATTGAAATGTCAAAGAACAGACGGATACATTATATATATATATATATATATATATATATATATATATATATATATATATATATATATATATATATATATATATATATATATATATATACACATACATACATACATACATACACACACACACTGCATTATTGCCAAACTCAAGACTAGTGTTGTCACAATACCAAAAATACTACTAAAAACAGTGTATCTGCAGGTCTGAAAACACTGAATTAAAGACATTTAGAACATAAATGACAAATGGAATTGGATTAAGGTACAAGTTGCCATTTATGTTTAAAGTTTGTGAAACTACAGTCTGCATAAACTAGCAACTTGTTTGGTGTGTTGTATCAGCCCCACTTCGTATTCATCTGATATTGGAGATCTAGGTAAGTCCAATACAGTGTGTGACCAGGAGGAATTTCAGGAGTTTTTCCTGATCCGATGTGAGGTCCTGGGACAGGGATGTCGTATGTGTACAGATTGTAAAGCCCTCTGAGGCTAATTTGTAATTTGTGATATTGGGCTATACAAAATAAACTGAATTGAATTGAATTGCAAGTAAGGTTTTAAGACACATTGCATTGTTAGTAAAAAAAAAACATGAGTTTGATTTCCTTCTGACTTCAAAAGGACCTGCAGACGCCCCAGAGAAAGAGCTGCCTCACCATGTGCCGCCGCAGAATGGTCTGGCTCTTCATATACTTGAGGCAGAACTCGCACATGTAGAGCCTCCCCAGGCGGGCGTATTCCTCTGGGTATGGGGAATGGTACCACGTGTCCAGTTCGTAGCGGCCAAACACAATGGTCTTTATCATGTTGCTGCCCTCTGACACCTGGCCGGCGAGCCGAAGTTTCTCCTGTAGAGGCCGGGACAGGAGGGACGGGGAGATGGGGGCCCGGAAGTGAAAAGGAACAAAGAGAGGAGAGGAGAGAAGAGAAGAGAAAGAAGAAAATATCCCAATTATTCAGGGAAGAGGATCCGGTGAACCAAGGAGCATACACAGGAAAACCTCAGTGGAGGCAACCAGCCAGATAGAACAATCACAAGATGCAGGAAGAAAGATTAGAATGGAGAACCAATAGGAAAAGACCTAAAGATGAAGCTTTGAAACTAATTTACACGTTTACATGTCGTCTGCAAGGGTTTTTAAGACATTTTCAGAGGCAAATAGGAGACAAGATTTGTGTCACACAAGTATTTCTAAAATCCGTGAAACTGAATTTAAGACTTAAATAATGTGAATAAGATTCAAGGCCTTGGCAAGGGAATTTAAGACTAGCTGCGTTACCGTGCAATGATACCATTAATTTGACAGAGAAAGTACACCTATCTTACATTTTTCCAGATGTCTTTTATTTAGTAGTGAAATACAAACCAATAGCAGCTTGAAACGCCAAATCTGAATCTATTGTGTGTGTGTTTTTGGGGGGAGAATTGTAAGTACATGCCATTTGTCAACTAAAACATACAAAACAGTCTGTGTGATTGGAGGAGAACAATGCCTTTTCATCTGAATGGTTCACAAAGTAACAGAGCAGAAGAAAAAAAAAAAAAAACAGAATAACAGGAAGTGATTTTCCAAACTACCAAAAATATCTCAGACTCCTCCTGTGGCTGCAGAGGAGGGTTTGCTGACTGAAACAGAGAAGAAGAGGAATAATGCAGACGGGGGAGGGGTGGGACCAAAAAACAAAGGGTAGCGGAAAAGCGTACGGGAGGGAGGTGAGGATGAGTTTTCTCTCTTACAAGGTCCTCCGAGGCACGTGCCTGCGCTTTCCTGAACAGCTCAAGGTCGTAGTCGCTGGTGATGTTTTCCAGCAGCGGCTCCCTGCTCGCTCCGTGGCTCTGACGGTGCTCCTGGTGGGGTGGGTGGGGGGTTGGGGGGTGGGGGAGTAAGACTTTCAAAATATGAATGGGTAAGGATACGGAGGTGTATGAAGGAGTAAACACGTTCATTTCTCACACACTTACCATGTACTTGTCCTTCTGCTCCTTATTGAGGCCAGAATTCCTCTTCCTCCTCAGCTCCGTTACCTTCTCCTTGTAGCGCAGCTGGCGGTCTGATGGGGCCTGAGACCACAAAGAGACTGAGGTTGAAGGCTTTGCACTGCCTGATGAGACTAGATAAAGAATTAATGTCTCGCTGAGATGTATACATTTTCTATTAAGTGTACTAGTGTTATTGATGTTTTATTACTGCTTGATGTAATGGAAAAATTAACACAAACTGTGAAGGTTCGTGATTGTAAGTATATCGGCGTCCCACAGGGATCTATACTTGAGCCACTTTTATGTAGTCTTTATATAAAAGATATGCCTGTGTCTGAAGAAATCCAGCAATATGCTGATGATACAGTATTTTCTCACATTTCACGTATTGTTGAACAAACTGGTGCACAGGCTGACAAGATTTATATGAATATACTCTTTAAGTTATGGACCAAATATCAAACGACCTTCAGAGGTGTCACATTTGAAATAATTCTAACATCCTGAGCCGTTAAAAAGTATGCGTTAAATCTGAAACTACTCTTTTATTGATGGCCTTGCATGTTTTCTTTTTCTTCCCAATTATTACACATATCTTGCAGCAGACTGCCATATGTTATACAGTGCCATTACTTTCATCCTGATATTTTATAAAATCTATAATTTTGTTCTGGTTTAGGGATTTTGGAACAACTCCGGCTCATTGGCAGCCTTTTCTCTGTTGATCAATGAGCACGGTCCCTTTCACACTCACTGGGACTGAACCAACAGCAGCCCGTCATCACTTTGCCTCTGAGCCCGCTGGACTGAGGAAACAGTGTGATCTCAGACCTGAGGTATTACTGCTTTTAAGAGTAATGCATGTGGCATGCGGGAATTCCCCCTTCAAAACACACAGGCACACACACCTTCAGCTCATGATGAAGTGAATCGGACAGGTGAAATTAAGGATGGGTCACAGCTTTCACCTGGATTAATTTGCTCACTTCAGCTGATAAAGAGAATACGCTTTCCGGATATATATATATATATATATATATATATATATATATATATATATATATATATATATATATATATATATATGTACATGTATCCCTCTGTTTTTAGGTGTGAGCATGTGTCACCACGTGTTATACCACGTGTGTGTGTGTGTGTGTGTGTGTGTGTGTGTGTGTGTGTCTGTGTCTGTGTCTGTGTTACCTGGTTTCTTGTGGAGTGTCTATTCTCGTCCTGGCGGTGCGACAGCGTCCTTTCCTCGGCCTGTTTGTCGCGCGTCGATGCCTTGCCCTAACAAAACATCAACACTGTGTCTGCCACCAACAAATCACAAAAAAAAACCTCAGCGGAGAAAAATAAATAAAAAATAGCAGCAACCCCCTCCGTGTTCCTGGAAGCTTCGCAGCTTGACAACTTCGATTTAAGTCTGTTGTCTTCCTTCAGTTTCATGCACTGGACACTTGGTCACAGTGCGACGAGGTATTTCCCACAGATGAAACTTGGTTTGAATAATGAGTAATATCATAAAAGCAGCAAAAAAAAAGTTTACAGATTTTACAGAACAACAACAGAAAATACATGAAATGGTGGGAGCTTCCCTGGAGTCCCTGTTGATATGTCTTTGTGTGTGTGTGTGTGTGTGTGTGTGTGTGTGTGTGTGTGTGTGTGTGTGTGTGTGTGTGTGTGTGTGTGTGTGCACCTTGCATTCATCAGCAGAGAGATTGTGGTAGAGAGGACATCCCGATATGGAGAAGTGTCTCTCATGCCTGCCTGTTAGATGACCTGAGAGAACAAGCGAGAGACAGAAAGGGAACGAGATGTACGGAGAGCTGAGTGTTGGTGCATGGGAGCGGGAACATCTGAGCCAATGAAAAAAGAAACGTTGTTGTGTTGGTGCCCTCACCCAACGAATTACACCCTGGCGTGGGACACTTCATGTTAAAGTTGTAGCTCTCGTGGAAGCGCCGCCGTTTGGGCCTGTGGGAAAGGTCGTGGGCGGCGGCCTCTTTGAGCGACAGCTCTTTGGCCAATCTCTCGTCCTCCTCCTGCGACACTACAATGTCGTTGCTAGAAGACACAAGGTCGTTGCCGGGGCTGGAAACATCGATGTCGGACTCCGAGGACGGGGCGTTACCCGTCGGGGTCCGGGGAGGTGTCTCGTCCCGGTCTGCCCCCTGCTTCAGGTCTGCTGAACCAATTAGGACAAAGGGAATGATTGCAAGGACGCCGAACTCTGCATAAATCTATCGTAAAGGGGAGTCCGAAAGTGCACACATTTTGTATTTTCATTTGAGTGTTTCTCATAGAAATAGTGGGGTTATATGAATGACTTCCTATAGTCCCACTTTGGAGAAACAGACAGGAGTACAGCACAGGACTAAAACAATATACTGCTGCAATACAAAAAATAAAAATCTGTTTAAGAGTACACTATCTTTAGAATATTTCCACCGCCTCACGTTATGGCCCTTTCCAGCAAGGAACTAAAGTCACACAAAAATTAACCGATCAGCGGTACACCAGCAACGCCTGTGTTCTGCAAGGTACAGCTACTTTCATGCTGCATAGCACATGGTGGACTAAATACAGCTACAACTAACAGAATAACAAGTTTTTAAAAGCCATTTTTCAATCTTTTACCACAAATCAATCTAACAGGAATTCACTGTCGGCTGCAAATGTGACCACACACAGATGCAGCCCCCCCTACCAGCAGTGGCTGCCGGCAGAGAAATCCAATAGTAAAGGCCGATGTAACCGCAGCAGAAGAAAACACTGACAGGTGCATGGGACATATTGCAGTCCATTTCCTATCCTTTGTCTCCCTGTCACATTTCTCTTAACTCTGAAATTGAAAACCCCTGCCAGTGCTTCAATTCAATTCAATTCAGTTTATTTTGTATAGCCCAATATCACAAATTACAAATTTGCCTCAGATGGCTTTACAATCTGTACACATACGACATCCCTGTCCCAGGACCTCACATCGAATCAGGAAAAACTCCCCAAAAATAACCTTTCACAGGGAAAAAAGGGAAGAAACCTTCAGGAGAGTAACAGAGGAGGATCGCTCTCCACGGATGGACAGATGCAATAGATGTCATGTGACCACAATGTCTTAAGATGTGTGCTACACCCCAAAGCATCTTTCCTATTACAACATGTATTTCAGGCGAATCCCCTTTTCTTAGTAACCCTGTAGGAAGGCAAGCGAACAAAGACGCACTGAGGTACAATATGACAAACCCTATTATTTCATAAAAAATCTAACCAAAGAACCCATCGACTTTGAGCCGAGGGAACAGGAATTGCAAAATAAATGCTCATTTCCAGGTTTTAGGACTCATTCCTGCAGCACTCCTATCCCATCAAATAGTCCGGGTTAATTTGTCACCTCTGGAGGAATTATCCACGATTAACATTAAATCTGGTGTGTTTCACAAGGGTCCGTTTGAGGGCCTATGATGTTTGGAATTTGCCCAATGTTTGTAAACTGGCATCTAAGATTTTAATTTGCAAGCATCAACATTATTTTTTACGCTCACAGGAATCTTGATTATAAGTTTATGGCTATTTAACTCCTGAATCGTGTGGACTTCTCCTAAAAGGGACCCATTAGCATCTTGGTGCATATCTGTCAGTGTACTTTGATTGTGTTTGGAGTTGTTAGAATTTTGCTTTGACTTTTTCCATTTCATCTTTGTAATGTGTAAACAGACTAACTTGGTTGAATAAATAAATGAATAATGTTTAGCTCATTCCTTTGTATATTGTTTCACTCCCACTAAACGATAATGTCGAAACAATCTAAGGTGCAGATATATCTCTTTTGTGGACACAGATCAGCACCTCCTACAGTGTCTGAAGTTTGAAAACGGTTCGTGGTCTCTCCGTGAGGTAATTCATTCAACACAAAGATAAGATACATATGTGCCGAGGTATATTCGTCTTCTTTAATAAATCAAGAACATGCTGTGATCACAGACAGGTCTCATAAATGGGCACTGAATGAAACACGCAGATAGATGCTTTTCTTCCTCCTTCCCCTCCTCATCGTCATCTCATTCCTTCTTTTCTCTTCCAGCTTCCTTTTACAACTCCTTCATATACTCATCAGTATTACCTTTTACTCTCCCTTTCGCTCTCGCCCTGCTCTCTTACTTTACTGCCTAACTGTGCCTCAGTTTCCACTCTCATAAAAACAGCATCCACTTTTAATGAAAAGGGTTGAACAGCATCCCTTAATGTTATGTCTAGGTCTTATATCCAAGACATATACTGGTGCTCTCACCGTTAGCCTCGGTATCCGAGCCAGATGACCTGCTCCGACGCAGTGGGTATTTTTTGGCTGTGGTGTTTGTCGCCCCCTGCTGGCTGCGTGTGATCCTGCGCCCAGAGGAAAAGACGGACGCTGCCACTGCTGCCGCCGCCGCCGCCGACTCTGCCGCTGAATCCTGGCCTTCGTCTGGACCAGTGGCTGCAGGAGAACTGCTGCGTACTGAGCTGCAGTTATCTAAAAGGGAATGATTTCCAATATGGTTTAGACACCCCCTACAACATTAACATAGCGATTAAAAATGGATACACTCAGAAATTTAATTTGGACGCATACATTTATTTTCCTTTACGGCATTACTACTTTTAGTTACCTACTATTATAGTGGGCTTTTTAATTGACAACTATTTTGATGATCAATTGATAATTTAAGTAAATTTTTCCAGACACAAATATCCTATTTCCAGCTCCTACATTGCGAGGACTTGCTACGACAACTTCTAAAAATTTTACAGTTCTTTGATTTTAATTCAGATATATTGTAATGTTATTTTGTACCTATGTCTCTTGATGTTTGCAATACTTGCTTTTACTTTTAATTACATTTTCTCTTGCTATGTTTACGTTGAGCACCATTACACCAAAGCAAATGTCTCATATGTGAAATACATACTTGGCAATAAGGTTTTAGATCAGGGGCTTCATCATGTCAGCAAAGAATAATCAAGAAAATTCAAATAATAACGTTCTACTCTCATTGTCTCCTAGAAACTTAAGTTTACAATCTATCTAACAGCATGAAAACCTGAGCAGTCGGTAACAGACTAACTCCATGCGAAAATAAAACAAATGGGAAGAAGAAGACAGTTACTTGTTGCAAATGGCCTCAATGATATAGAAGAGATTAATCCTGCAGCAAAAAAGAACACTGAACCTTGTGAATCCGCTTCTTTTTTTGGGGAATAAAAAAGGCCCCTGTGCTTTTTTTATTAAGCTGTATGGGGGACAAGGACAGCGCAGCAACAATAAGCAGAGGAAACAGTGTCGCCTTTTATTTCTCCGTTTGTGAATCCCCCCAGCCACAGCGGAAAGAGGTCACACAGGGGGTAGGGGTAGTGTTTTTATGTCTGTTGTTGGTGCGTGCGTGTGTGTGTGCGTGTGTGTGTGCGTGTGTGTGTGTTTTGGGGGGCGGAGTCAGGCTTGCTGAACACATTCATGAATTAGGGCTGCCGATAGATAATAGACACTGTTCAAGTGTGGGTTGGGGGTTAAAGTCTCCCTGTGATCCCCAAATGAAAACATAATTGCTTATTCAAATGACACTTAAATTAAATTATACTGTAAATGTGTGGCTCTGTAAAGAATATGTGAGATTAACTATATATGAAATGGTCAACATATGCACTAAAAACATTTTTTAAACAAAGCAGAAAACTAAAACGGTGATATAATGAATGGATTTAATTATAAACCTACAAGGGAAACTGGCACAATAAGATCAATTAAAATGATACTTCTATCTTTCTGAAGTCCAAGGCAAAACAAACTGGTGTTATGTCATTCGGGTTGTTTTAGAAAAAGGTTGATAGTTGAAGTTGAAATATAACGGTTATATTGTGTCACATGGAGCGTTTACCTTGTGAGCTCCGACTGAGGCGCAGCGATGCGCGAGTGAGGCGAGTGCTGCTGCGCCTGCGCGCGTTCTCGGAAGCTTCCGCGTGCTCGAGGTCGGCGGAAAAATCCGAGTCCTCCGTCCCGTCCGAGCTGCTGCCGGCAGTCCTCTGCAAACAACAACGTTCATCAGCTGGCAGCGTGGTTAAAGTATCAGACGAATCAGCAACAGGATGTGAGACTGGTGTTAGTAAAGCTGTGTGTGTGTGTGTGTGTGTGTGTGTGTGTGTGTGTGTGTGTGTGTGTGTGTGTGTGTGTGTGTGTGTGTGTGTGTGTGTGTGTGTGTGTGTGTGTGTTTTATTTGTTTGTTTGTTTGTTTGTTTTTACCATCGGGTAATTCAACAAAGATCCCATGCTGGGGGAGGAACATCACCCCCTCCACATCTCCTGCGGCTGCGCGCCCCCTCTTGCCACGATGGACGTCAATAAATTCTCAAAAAAAGCCTCATCGCCATTGGCCGCGAGTACAAAGCCGAGTAATGCTGCACGCGCGCATGTATTGCACCAACACCCCCCTGTTTGATCACAACGTCAGAGTCCGTACCTACCACGTGAATTCCCAGTTCGTATAGTCAATTAAGTGGACTAGAAAGACTGTTACCATACAAAAACACCCAACAACTCAGCAAAGAGTGATCCACTAATGAAACATCCCATAAACGTGTGTCACCTCATCATGGACTCCAGTACGAGCCAAAGTGTCATTTGCATATATATATATATATATATATATATATATATATATATATATATATATATATATATATATAATATAATAATAATAATAATAATAATACTGTACCCTCTGTAATAATAACCCAAATGTGATATTAGGAGTAGGCAACCCACAATTGTTTAATATGAATTGGTGAAAGAATAATGTGTAGATTCACCCGTTGCGCTTAATGTTTAGTTCACAGTCGTATTTATTTGTTTATTCTTCTAATCACGACATATGTCACGTTGATTTTGCACAAGCCCACCCAAGAAAATACATTAACTATATATGATAACCCTTTATTGACGCGCATGGGGTAAAGTATAGGTATTATAAGGACAGAAAGGATAAAAAGGGGGAAACGGAGCAATTAAAATACAAATGAGGTAAGCTACACCATGAAACAAAATTAGCTTAAAGTTATTCACAGATAGAGATCAAATCAAGATAAGAAAGCTTTGTACAAACTTAATGTGAATTCATGTGGAAATTGTGCAAAATGAATGCTGCTGTTAAGCGTGTCTATTAATGGTAACTAAACATTAACTACATTTTATTAGTACTAGAAGACAGTAACAAACAATATACAAAAATCCTGAGTGTGAAATGTATTTCTACACTCAAGCGTGGACCACAGCGCACATTCGACGTTAAGTGCGTTTGACAACTTCACAACAAGAAGCCGAGGGCTCATTTGCATACGACCAATCACATTGGAGAGGAGGCGGGGCTTGTGAAAGCCACACCAATGAAAGCGACGCCTGTCCAGATTCTGGCCAATCGCGGCGTTGTTTTGGTGCGGACGCTTCGTTTTCATCCTAGCACTCAAAGAACAGCCTGTTCCCTTTAGCAACAGTTAAAGCTGCCGTTATTGACACCACTGGAGGTCAGCGTCTCCATGCAACCCACCAGCTGGTCGAATATCACCAGAATGTCTTAAAAGCCCAAATGTTTAAAGCTCTTCCCACTGTACCGCGAGGGAGCGACGCTTCATAAACTGCATCACATTCTTGCAACACGTTAGCTAGCGTAGCTTTTTAGCAACAACACAAACCGATTGCTCAGTCGAGTGACTCTGCTAACGTCCGTATTTCAACACACACCCACGACTTATTAGCGGCATCTTGTAGAATTGCATTTCAGCTCACAGGCGGACAAAGGTGTTTCCACACAGTTAGATGTTTGGCTAACATTAACTATGACGTTATGTTGTTGTGTGTCCGATCTGCAGCAGAACGACTGCTGCAAACATCTGTCTTACCTTTCTCCGGGGCATTCTCAAAGGTGTCGCGTGTGTCGCCAGTGGCCGATTACTACTCCCTACTTTGGGGGCAATTTATTTCAGGTTGTAAGACCAACAAATCATCAGCTTTTGATATGAGCCAACTCAGCTGAAAAGGGCGCACCAATTTTTTCCGCACTTCCTTGTGAGTACGGCGCAAACTCGTTCGTTTTTTGGGTCCGTTGACAAAATGCCTCCGTGCGGAACATGAGGCTGCGGCGGTCCTTTGATTCCACAGGTAACGGCGAGAGAGGTAGTGTATCTCAACTTTGTAAAATTCAAAGTCAACGAATAGTTATTATAAGTTAGTTACCAAAATGTTATCTAAATTATCGTCTCACTACGATTAAGAAAACGAATCAAACACACAGAGCGGAACCCACCTACTAAAATACAACTGGTGTTTTAACAACATTTAAATACATCTAAAATACATATTTAAATTAGCTGTTGATAGCTTATAAAGAACACACACACTCATTACGTTGTTTGCTTAAATCTAGTAAATCCAGAATGAACCTGGACACGACACCGGAAGTAAGCATAAGGGAAACCTCTCGCTCGACGTCTGTCAGGCTAGCTCTGCACGTTCGTTGACACAGCGCGAGGTGTTTCTAGTGGGAGGAGGCACGTTGCATTTTGACGTACAGTGGGACCTCAGTCGACTTCCTGCTAGCCTTCTCCTCTAAATAGCTTGTAATTGCCACATTAACAACTTCAAAGTAAACGTTTTCACCATTGAACGCCACCAAGAAAACGAACACGTAGCGCGCGAGGAGACTTCCTTCCTTCCTTCCTCACTCACTCTAGTAACTCTATTATGGATGGCAGCACCGCCAAGACAGTGCACGATATTTTCCAAAGCATGGAGTACGGACCAGCAGCAACTTCCAGCACCGCCACTGCACAGGTAAAGCTATCGGCTCATGTCAGACGGCAAAGGTTGCCTTGACACTACTTCATGTTGTTTACGGGCTGGTATAGTGTTACTGCGCATGTTCCCGTCAGACTATTTGACCCATGTGAAGTTCATTAACAGTCTGTAGCTCACAAGGCAGCCATGTGACAGAGACTGTACAGCTCTGGTTATGAACGGTCAAGGGTGAGGCCAGATATGTGGACACATGTTTACTCTGAAGGGGAATCTTCACACTGACACTCGGGGTCTCTCAAATCCAATAATTAAGACTTCTGGAAGTAAGCAGGTGTTAGGTGTAGGTTGGTTAGTGTAGTAAAAAATACATATAAAAATGTCCCAGTACAGGGACTGAATGTGTTGTCATAATGTCCTGGAATATGATGATGATGTCACATCAGACCTTCTGCACAGAGAAGGTCAGCTCTGTACTTTGGTATCCTCTGTAAATAGTTGACACGCTCCGCCATGTTCCTTTAATTTCTTTGACTCAGTACGCTCTTTCCAAAGTCAGACAAGCAGTTTTCTACGATTTCCTGCAAGTTGTGAGAGGTACACCGTTTCACTCTCACACAAAGTGTTTGTAGAAAGAAAGTTGTCTCTTTCAAGACCTTAAACGATAAACTTCCCTTTGCAAGCTTGTGCGGCTTGTGTCTGACTTTCTTTTCTTTCTTAGTGCCCACTTGCATATCATACACAATGGTGCACATTTATTCAGTTAAAAAATGAAACAGAGGAAATCTGTCAAAAGAGTTTAAACAAAACAAAGTGAGGTCACTGTGAAGTATGTGACCTATATATCAACTGACATCAGTGTGAAGTGAAATAATAGAGTTCTCAGAGAGAATATTGCTGTGTGGATGTGCAGAGGGATATTAAACAATTCTAAAAACAAGATGTGTGCTACATTTTTTCAATACATTTATTGTTTAAAACATCTAAACGAGTAGCGTTGTAGTTTGAGCTCTTTATACAGTCAATACCTCTGACTGCTGTGTTTTTGGAAAGGTCTCCTGCTGGAATAAGTGTGTATGTTTCGGCTCCCTCGGCAGCTTGAGAACCGACTGACGCTTTCTCCTCTCCACCAGGCCTGGCTGGACAACCATTCACGTTCTCTGGGCCTGTTCGTTGATGGCAAGTGTATCCGCCCGGCAGACAGACAGAGTCGGTCCCTGGCTGATTCTAAAGGTGAGAGCAGCCTGAACTCGTAATGCAAGAAAAGCCAACACAGCTTACACTTGGGGCTCTTTAAATATTTTTATTTGCACGCATGTTTTTTTCCGTTGCTCTCCAGGTGGTAACCTGTGCAGCACGGTGTGTGCCGTGGAGGACGACGTCTCCCAGTGCGCCTCCTCTGCCGTTAAGGGCCACAAGGCCTGGGGAGACCTGAGCTGCCACCAGAGGGCCAAAGTGCTGCTCAGGTAGGAACAAACTCACTCTAGTCTAGTCTACTCACCTCGGGAACCTCGGTCTGTTCGATTAACGGCCCTGTTCTCTGCCGACAGGTCGGCAAGCGCTCTCGGGCAGCACGGCACGTGCGTGTCGGAGCTGTGCGAGCTGTGCGAGGTTTCCTGCTCGCCCTCCAGCCTCATCCGACTGCTTCAGTACTACAGCAGCTGGGCGCAGCTCCGAGACGCTCTCGTTCCCGACTGGACGCCACTGGGTGAGTTTAACATGGGATTTGGTGTTAGTTTTCACTTTCGTTAGAGTTAAAAAATAAAAATAATAATAATATTTGTATATATTTATATTTTTAAGCCTGTGGTTTTTCCTGATTCCCAGGTGTGGTGGCAGTAGTCACCTCTGATGACTGCTCTCTCTATTCCCTTATGCTCAAAGTTCTACCAGCATTGGCCATGGGTAACACACACACACACACACACACACGCACACAATTCAATACACTCTGAAAAAGTTCCCTCATAACTAATATCTGAGGCTGCAGCTAATCCTTACTCTATTGTTTTCTCGTGTGATCTATTATAATGAACCATATGAACCCCAAGCTGTTACAGGGTGTTTTTTCTTTTGCTCCTGTGACATTTAACTTAAAGGCCATTCATCATCAGAAAGAAGCTCTGCGTTCAGTAGCCTGCAGTTTGTTGGATACATTTCCAACCTCCTGAAAAATCGACTTTGAAGTTCATAACTGTTCTAAGAGGTGTTTTGAGTTCTGATTTATTCCTTCTAGGAAACTCTGTCATCGTTGTCCCTGGTAGGAGCAGAGCCCCACCGACTCTCCTACTGGCGCAGCTTTTTACGGGAGCAGGACTTCCTGCCGGGGCACTCAATGTCCTAACAGGAAGTGATATGTCGCTGTGTGCCAGAGTGGCTCAGAACGCCAACATCGGCTACGTCGCCTACAGCGGCAACAAGCAGGTGCGTGTGAGGGAACTGGTGTTACATTCCCAACCCCAACGTTGGCCGCCCTCCGATGCATTTGTTCATAAAGCTTTCAAAATGGCCTAAAATGTTACCTCGCATTTCCTGCTTTGTTAAAACGATATTTCCCCTCTTCTTTCAGGACGGGGTGTTGCTGTGTAAGTCCACAGCGGGGATGGGCATTCCTGTTTCTGTCTCCCCTAACATCGGAGCTCGGTGTCCCTTCATCATCTTTGAGTCGGCCGACATCGACAGCGCAGTGGACGCAGTGATAGAGGCGGCCTTCAAGAAGAAAAGAGAGGTGCACTAAAGAGATTATCCTACAGAGGGATAGAGTGTTTCACGCCATCCTGTTAGACCGCTTCTCTTTAAAGGGTTCAGATTTCCTTTTTTAACTACTGTACTCCTGTCTGTTTTTCCTTGCCGACCGCCATCTACACTGACTACGGATCAGTAGAAACACAACCCCCCCCAAAAAAAATCCGAACCATCCCCATTAACAGTTTTGCCTTCCTCTCTCCGCTCAGGTCCACTGGGTGCTGTGCGTGCAGGAGAGTGTAGTGGACAGCGTTGTGGCCCGTCTCGGCCTCCGTATGGCGGGCATGAAGTGCGTGGCCCTGCACAGTGACGGAGACAGAGGCCTGGTGGACGCTGCAGTACGGGACGCTCAGCAGCAGGGGGCAACGGTTAGTCAAAAAACACAAAGAAAAAGCGGTTTATAGAGCGATGGTCCAAATGAGTGGCTGAGAGGAGAGGAGGTTCTTTAATATATGCCGAACTCAAGTAGGAAAATTAAGGAGTTAAAAAATAATAATGAGCCGTGACCTACAGGTTTTCTGTTTTCTTACTTTTTCCTCTTCCTGCTCCCCCAGCTGATTCAGTCCTGCGCCGCCCCCTCTTCAGGCGCTCAGTACCCTCCAACAGTGCTCTGCGGGGCGGCCCCCTCCTCTCCATTCGTAGTCAACCCCTCTCCCGGACCACTGCTGCCTCTCATGACCTTCAGAAGCAACACAGAGGCAGTGGTCCTTGGTGAGGAAGCCTCCATGGATGTAGAGAGGCCCTTAGGTTCCCTTTGAAACTTTGGGAGGGACATCATTGAGATATTATGTGAAACTTTTATCGCATTTCCATTGTTTTGTAAAAGTAATGCACTTTGTATTGTGCCACTGTAACGATCTCTGTCCTCCACAGGGAACCACAGCCCTCATGGCCAGGCAGCCTCCATCTGGACTGAAGACCTCACCCTGGCATTGGAGACGGCTAAGAGGTACCGTCTTATTTTCCTCTTCCTCTTCTTCGTATCGTGTTTTTCTTAAATCTTCTACTTAAATCTTCCACTTTCTTTGTCAGTCTTCTTCCAAATCACCTTATTTGTCTTGTAAACTTTCACTGTAGTAAATGTTTCCTATCTCTCCATTTTCTCTTATCTTTTCTTTACAGGCTGATATTCACAATTGTACAATTTTCATTATAGGCACCTTAAAGACTGGAATGTCCATTTAGTAACTACTGCAATAAGTGCTTCCTGTTCGCCGTCTCCTCCCTGAGACTTCTATAGACACTTTTGACTTCTCCAACTGTCTGCTGAGAAAAGGCTCTTTCACTCCCTACTGATGTTCTCTCCTTCTTCATCTCTCCTCAGTCTGTCAGTTGGCTCGGTGTGGGTGAATTCCCACTCGGTGTCTGACCCCTGTCTGCCTGTCTCTGGTCACAAAGACAGCGGTACCTGCACTGACGGAGGACAAGAGGTATGTACGACTATTTGTGACTTCTTCACCAGCCCGAGCAGGGAACAAACCTAACGACCTGCTCTCCGCTGTCTACCAGGGTCTATACCAGTTTCTACGCCCGTCCTCGTCTTCCTCCCCTCTTCCTCGCTCCTCCCCTGTCTCTATGGACTACTCCAAGTTTGGAACAGCAGCGTCCATCCCGGCTATCATTCCTGATGATTCGAATCCTGCCAGGTGGGTTTATAATGCTCTTTTCATTTTTTTAAGTCATGTTTTATAAGGTATCACAAGGCATCATAGCTGCATTATAAGCACATTACTAATGTATTCTAAGTATCAGGGCTGTACCAAATATCTTTTTTATTTTAAACTTTTATTGACTTTTTCATACTATGGTGTCATCACCCTAAAAAAATCCTTGATAAAAATCCTCAATTTGAATAAAGTTATTCATCAGATTTGAATAAGTTAGTTCTTTTTTTTAATGTAGTCTTTTTCTTTGAATATAACTCCCTTTGTGTGCAACCAGTGGGAGAGCAGGTGGGTTTCTTTTCACCGCAGTGAAAATGTTGTTTTTGAAATGCTGAGCACTTTTTGTTCCGTAGAAACCTTTTTGATTATACGACGCTCTGGAGTCATTGGAAATGTTTGGCTAGCACTAGTCGGAAACAATCAAAGCATGGTATAATTCTAATTATATAATATAAATTATTTATAAACTAATCTTTATCCACATCTGTGCAGAAATACTGGCTTAATACAGAATTGGGGGGGGGGGTGCAAGTCATTTAAATAACAGCTTACATGCTTCCTCCCTCCTCTCCCATCAGTGCTCCAAAGGTCTACCTGCAGTTTGTTGGTGGTAAGCCGTGTAAGTCGGTGTCTGGCTGCAGTGTGGCTGTGCAGTCACCAGGGGGCGCCAGTGTGTTAGCCTACTGTCCCGACGGAGGCCGGAAAGACGTCCGCAATGCCGTGGAGGCCGCTGTCAAAGTCCAGCCTAGGTGAGAGCTTATATGAGGGCTGATGTTTACCTGCTAAGCTCAACCTCTCCATCCCCAAGCAGGAAGTGTTGGGCCAGAGGGTTGTTCAGTGGAATATGGTCATCTAGTCTGCATGACTCATTGATTCTTTATCTGACTGAGGTGTGTGTCAGTTACACTATATGTCTCTGAATCAGCCTCCAGTCTGGCTCAGCTCTACTGCTGCGGGGCTTAAATATTTATAAATCGCCTGCTGCAAATAGGTCCGTGTTGTGTTTTCAAAGTCCCAAACCCAAACCCACAGTGGACACAGTTACACATCCAATGTGGTGAAGAGCACACCCCTTGTTACATTTTTTATTTAGCACTGTTTCGTTTTTTCAGCAATATAAACTGTTGCAACAAGGGATCATATTAAACTGATAAATATCACAAAAGCAACAACATTTGCTCGCACACTAAATACACAGAGCAAATTATTCCTTTTTTTCATTCTTAAAATATGCAAACAATTGTTTTTGTCTAACCAGATCTTTTGAACCTGTACGTTTTGCCCGAAATACAACTTTTGGAAGTGAAACTTTTATAAGAGACATTATTTCATGTTAGACCCTCACAAGGACACACCTCTGTACAATCCAGAGAGGCACCAACGTATTTCCCAACCAAGTGGGCTGTGCGTGTTTATTACCAGTCAAACTCCAACTTGAGAAATGTAATGAGTCATACGAAGAACATAAACAAAGCACATGATGCTGAAATCCAATAAACATACGGCTCTTCATGTCGGTACACGTAAACCATTAAAGTACAGTATGAGCTCAGTGTGTCTGCAGGACAGTTCTAACCATCATTCCCAGGTTAGGTATCTTAACCTAAATAATGGTAAAGATATATAACATTTTCTTTCTTTTCTTTCTTCCCCTCCCCCAGCTGGATGAAAAAGAGTCCGTCTGCACGCGCTCAGTCTCTCTACTCTCTGTCCAAGGGCCTGGAGGCAAAGAGGCGGGACATAGCCGGATCAATTAATGTTCAGACCGGCCTCTCAATGGACGAGGCTGATAAGGAGGTGGAGCTCAGCATCGCCAGGCTCAGTGATTGGGCAGCTTACTGTGACAAAGTGCAAGGAGGATCTCCAGTGAGGCTTTTTTTATATTGTGCTAGTAGACCAATAATGATCAAATGTGATGATTGTCAGGATGCTTGGTAGCATTATTCTAACTGCATTATTAATAAACTCCATTTATTTCTTGTTGTGTCCCTCTCCCTTCAGGCCCTCCCACAGTCTGGCTCTGCTCTCTCTCTCCCCGGAGCCCTGGGAGTCGTGGGGGTCGTCCTCCCCGACGAGAGTCCCCTGCTCTCTATGGTGACGCTTCTCGGGGCGGCCATCGGCAATGGCAACGCTGTCGTCATGGTCCCCAGTGAGAAGTATCCGCTACCAGCCTTGGCTTTGATTCAGGCAAGTGATGAGATGTTAAAATGTGCCGTGCAGCAATGCTGGTCAGAACAAAAGTTTGCTAAATGCTTCACAATGAAAGCATTTACCACAAAATATCAAATGTGCTGTATCCAGAGAGAAGAGGAACGGAAATTAATAAAAGTAAAATTAGCAACAAGTACAAACCATCAGTTAAAACGTCAATATTTAAAATTCCAACGACAGTGGGGTGAATGAAGCTTCTAGTCGGTACATCCCTGTCTCTAACCGGCGATATCAGTAACCGGACCTCCAAACGCATGTGTACGCCTGTATGTGTATCTGTAAACACTGATCTTCCTCCTCCTCCTCCTCCTCAGGTGCTCCAGTCTTCAGACCTGCCGGCAGGATTGGTAAACATCATTACAGGAAGTAGAGACCAGCTGACAGTGGCTCTGGCTACTCACAGCGTCATAAAGGCCATCTGGTACTGGGGCAGTGCTGAGGTGAGGACTAAACACTGACACGTACACCAGTGTTTACATTTCAATTGGGGGGTAAAAAGAGGCGTGGGGTTCAACAACAGCCCGGCCACACATCATCATCTTCACCCCTGCTCTCTGCTTTGCTGCCGTAGGGCTGTCAGTACCTCCAGTACACCTGCACCAGCCCTCTGAAAACCCTGCGCCTGTCCTGCCAAAAGGAGGACGGCGGGAAGGACTGGACTTGGTCTCATCCCTCGCTCCTGGAGGAGATGTGGAGAAGTGCCGTGCAGTGGAAGAGTGTCTGGATCCCGACTGCATGAAAAAACAAGAGGACAAAGAAAGCTAGGCAGCGGGTGGGGAAGAGTGTCAGATTTCCACCATTTCCACCGCTTTAACGTCCGTAGAGTTAACGTGTGACCTGTAAGCAAATGAACTGTGACCATGGAAATGTCAAGATGTCAGTGAAATTAACAGTGAGCAAACAAGAAATATCATACCCAAGATCTTATGAGATTTATAAATGAACATGCAACTTTAAAATGAAGGTGAAATAAGAAACACTGTCCAACAGGTTACGAGTCAGCAGAATGAAATCAGAGAAGGTTAAATATTTTAACATATAAAAATATTTCATTTTGACAAATGCAGGAATTTGTCACTTAAATGCAATGGTACGGCTCTTTGTGTGTAATATGGATTTAAAATGAAGGATGTCTACACAGATTCTTCTCGCTCATCAGATCATTGTTGGGTTTTGGTGATTTATTGATAGTTAAACGATATTGCAGACATTGGGGAAACAGCTAATGCAGTGTTCCACTAATGTGTTCAAGTCCAGGGCAGACAATACACAACAACAACATCAAGACGACAGAATGCCTGCTCTTCACCATATGACTTCCTACCTCCATCTTCGGCTGCTCTCTGCTTTGTTTATTTTAGTTTTCCAGCCTGATTTGCAGGTAGCTACGAAAGACCCAGAGAGGAAATATGTGTCTGACCTACATATTCTTTTTCTTTCTTTTTTTTATCTGTGAAACAAGTTCAAAGGTTTTGGCGGGTGAATGTTTCTTGTCATAATACGGACTAAAAGCACTTGTGTTTTCTTCCAGGTGGGCTTTAATTTGTCCCTATGCTCTAAACACAAGGTTAATTTATTGTGTGTTTGCAAGTTATGTAACATTACTCATGTTTTTCTTTTGGCTAGAAGTGTATTTTAATCTATGCTAATCTGCCATCAGGGAAAACAGCTGTTCTTCAGTCATAAACAGAGCGAAGGCCATTTAGATAAGACTAGATCACCAGAAGGGGAGATAATATCCTCATATGTCTGTCAGGGCTTTTGTTAATATCTCTGTTGGAAAAGTGGCAATTTTAAAATTATTTTTTTTACTACAAATACATCCCTTTCTGAAACCACATCTGCCTTAAAATTCTGTCTGTGACCAAGCAATTAAACAATCAATCTTGTGTCAACGCAGCACTAAATATGCACATGTCCTGCATATCTTTATCACTGTGCTTTAATACTGTAACCTTTCTGTCGTACACACACACACACATTCCCTGTCAAAGTTCACACCGAAATATGTGTGTTTCTAGAAAATAACTGGTGTTTTACTGCCCAAATTAAAATGTCAATATTCAATCAAATCTCAACTTGGGAATTTATACCCTCTTCTTTCCACTGGTCAAATACCGTGGGCGCACTTTGTTTAAATCAGCAACGTCATCGTCTCGTCTTGTTTCAGGATCCTTTTTTTTTCCTCCAACTGGTTCCATCCAGCAGTGAGACATGCTCTTTGGTCACAAGACCGCTCTCCACACTGTGCTGAGTCACAATGATGACACAGCACAAAACCTCTACTCGTGCTACGTGACTCAGCACCAACAAAATAAGGACGGGTGCTTTCTGAATTGCTGAGTCACTTTTCCCCCCAAAGTATGAGAATGTGGGATATAAAGTGAGCACAACCACAGATGTTTGACTGTAATGGCTTAAATTCAGAGTCACAGCAATACATTCTTACTAGTTGGGAAAGAAATATGCACTGCGGGTAATCTTCACCATTAAAGTAGCAGTTTGAAAATAAAATGTAGTTGTGGCCCTCGAGGTCAACCTGGCACTATACAAGTGGAAAACTAATTTGCTGACAGTGCTGTGTCACTTTATGATAGATGATGTATTGTGCTATATACAAGAGTATGATAGTCGAAGTACACGAGGACCAACCTCAACCCACAACCTCAGTGTGTGTGTTTGATCTCCTGGAGCCACGGTTTACAACACCCTTTCTGGAGACTTGATGTCACTTATCTGACTCTCACGTTAAACAAATATGAGCATGCATTACAAACTGAGGCGCTTTTAGAAGCACACGTTTCATTATGAACGTAATAATCACTGACAATATGCGAGTACATGCCAAGGCTTTTCTGGCTTTTCAGACTCTTTCACATCTCGCAACAGTGCTGTGGTATTGAGTAATGTAATAAAAGATAAAAACATTGGTCGAAAAGACAATGTCAGCAGTTTTTAGATGTATTGTATTACGAGATAGAACAAGTTGGGCTGTATAGGGCCAAAGTTAAATACATAGCCATGGCCTATGGCGGTCTATAGATGGGCTATTGATATATTGATAAATGGACATATGGGGAGTATTGGCCAACTATCCAGTGCTGGGTCGGTTTGTAGAGCGAAGGCAAGACCAGAACTCAGTGTAGAATGAGTTATTCTGCAACTTGGAAACAACAAAAAACAGATTGGACACAATTTATCTTTTAATAAGGTTGGATGTATTGTAGTTAATACAATAACAGGGGAAGATATTTCCCCTTCATAAAAACTGAAAGAAAAGATAGAAAAACCTGAATACTCTTACATAAAGGGCCAATTATTTTTACACACATAAATTGCACACTCAACCAATTCTGTATTTTAATTTTAATTCAAACTATGATGCGCTCTATTGTCTTTTGAGCAAAAGTGCTTCGTCATTGCAGGTGTGAATCAATCAATGGGATATGAAAACTTGGATTTCCACGAATGAGGAAGCTGGGCGGGGGTAGGGGGGGGGGCGGGGAGTACAGCACCTCATGTGTGTTATCCGAGCTCAGTGATTTGCGGAAACGCCTCGTGACGTTCCGCGTGTCACGTGCTCTGGCACGAGTATAAATACCAGGGAGGGGAGCATCTTCCATTTCACACAAGTAGTTCTTGCTTCAACAGTGTTTGAACGGAACTTCTTCCCTCGTCCCGCGGACTATTACTTCAGCCAGCCTGAATCCGGACACGAGCACAAACGTTACTACTTGAACACCACTGAGAAACAAGTCGCTGTGAAGCTTTATTTTTGTACCGATTTGCTAAGAAAAAAGAACCGAAACCCCTCAAGAAACGCCAGTAAAATGGAGTCTCAGGTGCGTCAGAACTACCACCGCGACTGCGAGGCCGCCGTCAACCGGATGGTCAACATGGAGCTGTTTGCCTCCTACACCTACACGTCCATGGTGAGAGAGACATTTACTTTAATCTTAGTACGTATATATGTCTGATAATTATCTGCTTATATTGTTTACAAAAAACATTGGCTGACCGACATGTTAACTAAGTAAAGTACCATAGCTATTTAATGGTATCGTGTATAGTTTTATAAGTAACGCAGTGTTGCCGTACTTGAGTGGCGCATGCTGGTTGTTTTCAGCATTCCTCACTTTATCTGATTGCCAGATATGGAGTCTTATCCCCTACCACCACATCGAGTCCAATATGCTGCTTGTACTTATGCTGCCTTTTTAAAATATATTTTACCCTCGATGCTTGTGTTCTAACCGACTAGACCTTCTGAAATAATGACTCATGTGGCTGACTAATACTTGGCTGCATAACTACTGTTTGTCACAACCTTTTTTTTTTTAAAATGATGTGACTTCTGCTAATAACTGTTTCTAACCTCTGCCGTCCCTCCTTTACAGGCCTTTTACTTCTCCCGTGATGATGTGGCCCTCGAAGGCTTCGCTCATTTCTTCAAGGAGAACAGCGACGAGGAGAGGGGGCACGCCGATAAGCTGCTGGCCTTCCAGAACCACCGGGGAGGACGCATCTTCCTCCAGGACCTCAAGGTCTGTACAGACTGGAGACTGCCGCACGCATCATTAATGTAGTGACCGTTCAGTCTGCTATAATTGACTTATTTCCCTCTGTAGAAACCAGACCGCGATGAGTGGGGAAGCGGGCTGGAGGCCATGCAGTGTGCCCTGCAGCTGGAGAAGAACGTCAACCAGGCCCTGCTGGACCTGCACAAACTGGCTTCGCAACACGGAGACCCACATGTAAGTTTGAGTTGGTGCTGAGAGGGCTTCCAAAGAGGGTCCCGGCTGAACCACAAGCTTGTATGAGTTGTCTGTGCATGGAGTAAAATCTCTCTCTCGTCCCGGTTCTCAGATGTGTGACTTCCTGGAGACCAACTACCTAAACGAGCAGGTGGAGGCCATTAAGAAGCTTGGTGACTACATCTCCAACCTCTCCCGCATGGACGCCAGCAAGAACAAGATGGCGGAGTACCTGTTCGACAAGCACACCCTGGCAAGCAAGAGCTAAATGTGCCAAGTCGCAGGGTCGAGCCTGGAGTGGAAATATGGCCGACACGCCGGGTCCAGTGAGCCTACATTTACATCAGATCTGCTAAATGTAAAGTCAACAAGTTCTGGTGGTGTCACTGTTTTTGTTTTAAATGTCATTTAAGCAAGGCGATTCATAGGTCATGACATTGCCCTCATGACCTAATAAATCTCTTGTGTGACATTTATTACGACTACTGTAACTGAATGTTTCTGATCTGTTCCTAATCTGAATAAAAAAATGTTGAGCTGGACTGTGGCGTCTGATCTGCATCTGTTACGCAGCCTCTAGTGTTTATACACTGATCAAACTGTGCTAGTTAAATTGCTGGATAACTCTTAAATCTGGCTAATCGTAACTCCCTTGTAATGTGTACATGAACAACTACACTTTTCCTGGATCCAACAGTCAAAAGAGCCTTCTGTTTTGTTTATCCTTGTGTGACTTTATCAGGGTTTTTTGGCCGGTGTTACGGTTTAATAAGCGACCGTGTTAACTGGCCACTTTGAACCAACGCGTCCTTTGTTGTCGTAGTTACAGACAGCTGTTGAAAGGAGGAAGATAACACGTAACCTAGCTGCACTCGTGAATGCCCCATTGTTTAAAATTTGTATAGTATATACTATTGTGTATGAAGGGGGTTGACACTTCATTACAAACTTAAACCAAGCGGCATTCACGAAGACTGCTAACGTTATACGTGAAAAGTCGCCAGTTAACAGGGTCGCCTGTATCACCGGAAGTACATGTTAACGTGACTTTCTATTCAAATACATGATAAAGCGTTCTCTACTGTACGTCAGTCAACCAACATATAAATACTGTGGATATTACGTTACATACACTCAGTGAAAGAACAGCAAACTATGAACGGAGCGTCCCGGGGTGAACGTGTTTGTTTTGATGGTAAACTTTAGTACTTTTACTCTAATCATTTATTTTAATGCAAGACTCTAATAAGGATACGTTAAATACTCTAACTTATACTTGTTAAAGAGTATTTACACCATGTGGTGGTATTCAGATATTTTGTTTTACAAGATGTGTAAACTTTCATCACCACTGTTAAAATCAGAACACCAGAATGGGATAAAGTTATTTATTACACAGTATAATCATATTCTGATGTGTGTTTGGGATGGGATGGGATGGGGATGGGGGGGGGGGGCTGCCATTGAAATGTAAATTGTGTGGCTCAAGAAACCCAGGCATACAGAAAAACAGGCACTTAACATACACACATTATATCAGATGTTAGTCTGCTGTACTAACCTCCTATGTCCTGCTTTCCATAAAGACTACCTATTAATATCTGATATTAAAACAATGCCAGTGATGGATGAAGATGAAGAGCTGGAGAGAGAGATGCTCAGTATCTCTCCTTCCAAGCAACATGTGCAGAGCTGTGAGTAAACATTTGGTGGCTTTTATTTCTTTGTTTCTACTAGCTGAAGATTCAAAATAATTTACAGTTCCTCTGATTTGCTATTAATCGTGTATTCTATTCAGCATATATGATATTGTTTTGTTTGTGTTTAACAGCTGTTTTTGCATCATCCTTATCCTCATCATCTGCCAGACAACGACAGCCTTTGGGAACAGAAAGAAGTTTTTAACCCAAAACGCCGGTGACCGACACGACTGGACCATGGATTCTTATCCCACATGAAGATGACTTGTATCATCCCGTCTCATGTTGACCATGTTCTGGTCATGTTTGTCTTTTGGTGTATCACTTATTGTCCCAGTGACTATGAATTGATCCCAGTCATGATGAGGGTACGTAGCAGTCTTTGTTTTCTTATATGGATTAAAACATATACATGTGAAACTGCTGTGTTACTAACACCGGATTGCATGTGTTTGAAGTGTGTCATGTTGCTTCCCCTGCCTAGGTTACATCCTAGGGAGTATTAACCCATTCCAACATAAACACGTGTATGAAGTATATTGTTTATATAATAATGTTAGAAAAAGTCTGTTTCATTGGATTTGCCTGATAAAAATCAGGTGACGTAAAGATACTTTCTGCCTTTACTAACAGTAGTTTTTGTGTATCGTCAAAATATGATCCCCACCAGAGGCACATTCCAGGAGGAGGGTTATTACTTCGACCAGGAGCAGTGGGTCACTGGAACACAAACTTCCCCAGAGCCGTTTCATGTTCAGGGGATGACTGTGGCACGGTGGACTTGAAACAGCCTAGTATTCACCTCCACGCTGATCCTGCATTAATGGCCCAGTTCAACACAGTCTCTGAACGGGTGTTGGGACACGTCCCATTTCTCTAGTAAAGACACTGGAGAGATGTTTGGCCTACAGTACATTGAGCCTGGTTACCACCAAGTTCCTTTGGACTGGGACCAGCAAAGGACCGAGACAGACTCTGCCCGGCCCTGAATCCACCTCCTCAAAGCAGCGCGCCCACTGCCCAGTCATCCTCAATGGCACCCCTCAAGCTGCTTCAGTTTCCTCCACGCCCTCCTGCAGATTCTGCTGTCAAACCAGACGTGAATCCCAGTACGACTCCCGGGCCTCAGACAGATCCAGGTAACCATCAAACAGACAAAGTAGTGGACGAGACTCCAGCATTAGTTCGTAGAAACTGAATTTCAATCATATTTATTTTAATTAGGTGGGTAATGAAGATGTTGCAGTTTTCTTTTCTTACGAGATGTGACAATATTTAATGTGTTAATGTGTTAATGTGTAAATGACGGTTGCATAAACATACAAGTTAGCCATGAGTCGGAAGGAAAAGTGTAATATAATATGTCAATAGCCAATAGTTCTACTCCGCCATCATCCAGTCTGTTCTCTGTTCTTCCATCACTGTGTGGTTTGGATCGGCCACCAAACAGGACAGAGACAGACTACAACGCATAGTCAGGTCTGCAGAGAGAACTATTGGTTCCAGCCTGCCCTCCATCCTGGACTTGTACACCTCCAGAGTCAGGAAGCGGGCTGGAAAGATCACTGCAGACCCTTCACACCCTGGACACAAGCTGTTCCAACTCCTCCCCTCTGGTAGACGCTACAGAGCACTGTACGCCAAAACCACCAGACACAGGAACAGCTTCTTCCCACTGGCCGTCACGCTGTTGAACAATTAATCACCTCCATCTGCACTACTTGCACTATCACCACTTTCTGCACTACATCCCCATTTCACTGTTGTTGTTTATATTGTACATACATGTTGCTATTGTTGTCTTTAATGTCTTTATATTTATCCTGTTATTTGTCATTTAAATTTGTACGTACGAGGAGAGCGTACGTGAAACCGGAGTCAAATTCCACACATGAATGGCCAATAAAGCTGAAGCTGATTCGGATTCGGATTCGGATAAATAAGTCAAGTACTTATATACGTAGTCTGCCACTAGGATATAGTGACATTACATTATTACATTACATGTCATTTAGCTGACGCTTTTATCCAAAGCGACTTACAATAAGTGCATTAAACCATTGTAACCAGTGACAATCAGTAAACAGCAAAGTAGGATCTTGATTAATAAATAGCTCGTCATCGTTGATGTGTGGCTTTGGCCCAACTGAGACTCGAACCTCTGTCTCAGGATATTTGAGGCCAAGGTGCTGAAAACAGTGGCTTTTCAGCACCTTGGACAACGTTAGTAATGCTGCAATTTCATTGGCTGTCAGTGATTGGCGGAAACGCGTCGTTCCGCGTGTCACGTGCTCTGGCACGAGTATAAATACCAGGGAGGGGAGCATCTTCCAATTCACACAAGTAGTTCTTGCTTCAACAGTGTTTGAACGGAACTTCGTCCCGCGGACTATTACTTCAGCCAGCCTGAATCCGGACACGAGCACAAACTTTACTACTTGAACACCACTGAGAAACAAGTCGCTGTGAAGCTTTATTTTTGTACCCATTTGCTAAGAAAAAAGAACCGAAACCCCTCAAGAAACGCCAGTAAAATGGAGTCTCAGGTGCGTCAGAACTACCACCGCGACTGCGAGGCCGCCGTCAACCGGATGGTCAACATGAAGCTGTTTGCCTCCTACACTTACACGTCCATGGTGAGAGAGACATTTACTTTAATCTTAGTACGTATCTATGTTTGATAATTATCTGCTTATATTGTTTACAAAAAACATTGGCTGACCGACATGTTAACTAAGTAAAGTACCATAGCTATTTAATGGTATCGTGTATAGTTTTATAAGTAACGCAGTGTTGCCGTACTTGAGTGGCGCATGCTGGTTGTTTTCAGCATTCCTCACTTTATCTGATTGCCAGATATGGAGTCTTATCCCCTACCACCACATCGAGTCCAATATGCTGCTTGTACTTATGCTGCCTTTTTAAAATATATTTTACCCTCTCCAAACTCGATGCTTGTGTTCTAACCGACTAGACCTTCTGAAATAATGACTCATGTGGCTGACTAATACTTGGCTGCATAACTACTGTTTGTCACAACCTTTTTTTTTCTTTTTTTTTAAAAAAATGATGTGTGACTTCTGCTAATAACTGTTTCTAACCTCTGCCTTCCCTCCTTTACAGGCCTTTTACTTCTCCCGTGATGATGTGGCCCTCGAAGGCTTCGCTCATTTCTTCAAGGAGAACAGCGACGAGGAGAGGGGGCACGCCGATAAGCTGCTGGCCTTCCAGAACCACCGGGGAGGACGCATCTTCCTCCAGGACCTCAAGGTCTGTACAGACTGGAGACTGCCGCACGCATCATTAATGTAGTGACCGTTCAGTCTGCTATAATTGACTTATTTCCCTCTGTAGAAACCAGACCGCGATGAGTGGGGAAGCGGGCTGGAGGCCATGCAGTGTGCCCTGCAGCTGGAGAAGAACGTCAACCAGGCCCTGCTGGACCTGCACAAACTGGCTTCGCAACACGGAGACCCACATGTAAGTTTGAGTTGGTGCTGAGAGGGCTTCCAAAGAGGGTCCCGGCTGAACCACAAGCTTGTATGAGTTGTCTGTGCATGGAGTAAAATCTCTCTCTCGTCCCGGTTCTCAGATGTGTGACTTCCTGGAGACCAACTACCTAAACGAGCAGGTGGAGGCCATTAAGAAGCTCGGTGACTACATCTCGAACCTCTCCCGCATGGACGCCAGCAAGAACAAGCTGGCGGAGTACCTGTTCGACAAGCACACCCTGGCAAGCAAGAGCTAAATGTGCCAAGTCGCAGGGTCGAGCCTGGAGTGGAAATGTGGCCGGGTCCAGTGAGCCTACATTTACATCAGATCTGCTAAATGTAAAGTCAACAAGTTCTTGTATGTTCTGGTGGTGTCACTGTTTTTGTTTTAAATGTCATTTAAGCAAGGCAATTCATAGGTCATGACTTTGCCCTCATGACCTATAAATCTCTTGTGTGACATTTATTACGATTACTGTAACTGAATGTTTCTATTCCTAATCTGAATAAAAAATGTTGAGCTGGACTGTGGCGTCTGATCTGCATCTGTTACGCAGCCTCTAGTGTTTATACACTCTGATCAAACTGTGCTAGTTAAATTGCTGGATAACTCTTAAATCTGGCTAATCGTAACTCCCTTGTAATGTGTACATGAACAACTACACTTTTCCTGAATCCAACAGTCAAAAGAGCCTTCTGTTTTGTTTATCCTTGTGTGACTTTATCAGGGTTTTTTTGGCCGGTGTTACGGTTTAATAAGCGACCGTGTTAACTGGCCACTTTGAACCAACGCGTCCTTTGTTGTCGTAGTTACAGACAGCTGTTGAAAGGAGGAAGATAACACATAACCTAGCTGCACTCGTGAATGCCCCATTGTTTAAAATTTGTATAGTATATACTATTGTGTATGAAGGGGGTTGACACTTCATTACAAACTTAAACCAAGCGGCATTCACGAAGACTGCTAACGTTATACGTGAAAAGTCGCCAGTTAACAGGGTCGCCTGTATCACCGGAAGTACATGTTAACGTGACTTTCTATTCAAATACATGATAAAGCGTTCTCTACTGTACGTCAGTCAACAAACATATAAATACTGTGGATATTACTTTACATACACTGTGAAAGAACAGCAAACTATGAACGGAGCGTCCCGGGGTTTCTTTTGAATCACGTCACGTGATGAACGTGCTTGTTCGTTTGATGGTAAACTTTAGTACTTTTACTCTAATCATTTATTTTAATGCAAGACTCTAATAAGGATACGTTAAATACTCTAACTTATACTTGTTAAAGAGTATTTACACCATGTGGTGGTATTCAGATATTTTGTTTTACAAGATGTGTAAACTTTCATCACCACTGTTAAAATCAGAACACCAGAATGGGATAAAGTTATTTATTACACAGTATAATCATATTCTGATGTGTGTTTGGGATGGGATGGGATGGGGATGGGGGGGGGGGGGGCTGCCATTGAAATGTAAATTGTGTGGCTCAAGAAACCCAGGCATACAGAAAAACAGGCACTTAACATACACACATTATATCAGATGTTAGTCTGCTGTACTAACCTCCTATGTCCTGCTTTCCATAAAGACTACCTATTAATATCTGATATTAAAACAATGCCAGTGATGGATGAAGATGAAGAGCTGGAGAGAGAGATGCTCAGTATCTCTCCTTCCAAGCAACATGTGCAGAGCTGTGAGTAAACATTTGGTGGCTTTTATTTCTTTGTTTCTACTAGCTGAAGATTCAAAATAATTTACAGTTCCTCTGATTTGCTATTAATCGTGTATTCTATTCAGCATATATGATATTGTTTTGTTTGTGTTTAACAGCTGTTTTTGCATCATCCTTATCCTCATCATCTGCCAGACAACGACAGCCTTTGGGAACAGAAAGAAGTTTTTAACCCAAAACGCCGGTGACCGACACGACTGGACCATGGATTCTTATCCCACATGAAGATGACTTGTATCATCCCGTCTCATGTTGACCATGTTCTGGTCATGTTTGTCTTTTGGTGTATCACTTATTGTCCCAGTGACTATGAATTGATCCCAGTCATGATGAGGGTACGTAGCAGTCTTTGTTTTCTTATATGGATTAAAACATATACATGTGAAACTGCTGTGTTACTAACACCGGATTGCATGTGTTTGAAGTGTGTCATGTTGCTTCCCCTGCCTAGGTTACATCCTAGGGAGTATTAACCCATTCCAACATAAACACGTGTATGAAGTATATTGTTTATATAATAATGTTAGAAAAAGTCTGTTTCATTGGATTTGCCTGATAAAAATCAGGTGACGTAAAGATACTTTCTGCCTTTACTAACAGTAGTTTTTGTGTATCGTCAAAATATGATCCCCACCAGAGGCACATTCCAGGAGGAGGGTTATTACTTCGACCAGGAGCAGTGGGTCACTGGAACACAAACTTCCCCAGAGCCGTTTCATGTTCAGGGGATGACTGTGGCACGGTGGACTTGAAACAGCCTAGTATTCACCTCCACGCTGATCCTGCATTAATGGCCCAGTTCAACACAGTCTCTGAACGGGTGTTGGGACACGTCCCATTTCTCTAGTAAAGACACTGGAGAGATGTTTGGCCTACAGTACATTGAGCCTGGTTACCGCCAAGTTCCTTTGGACTGGGACCAGCAAAGGACCGAGACAGACTCTGCCCGGCCCTGAATCCACCTCCTCAAAGCAGCGCGCCCACTGCCCAGTCATCCTCAATGGCACCCCTCAAGCTGCTTCAGTTTCCTCCACGCCCTCCTGCAGATTCTGCTGTCAAACCAGACGTGAATCCCAGTACGACTCCCGGGCCTCAGACAGATCCAGGTAACCATCAAACAGACAAAGTAGTGGACGAGACTCCAGCATTAGTTCGTAGAAACTGAATTTCAATCATATTTATTTTAATTAGGTGGGTAATGAAGATGTTGCAGTTTTCTTTTCTTACGAGATGTGACAATATTTAATGTGTTAATGTGTTAATGTGTAAATGACGGTTGCATAAACATACAAGTTAGCCATGAGTCGGAAGGAAAAGTGTAATATAATATGTCAATAGCCAATAGTTCTACTCCGCCATCATCCAGTCTGTTCTCTGTTCTTCCATCACTGTGTGGTTTGGATCGGCCACCAAACAGGACAGAGACAGACTACAACGCATAGTCAGGTCTGCAGAGAGAACTATTGGTTCCAGCCTGCCCTCCATCCTGGACTTGTACACCTCCAGAGTCAGGAAGCGGGCTGGAAAGATCACTGCAGACCCTTCACACCCTGGACACAAGCTGTTCCAACTCCTCCCCTCTGGTAGACGCTACAGAGCACTGTACGCCAAAACCACCAGACACAGGAACAGCTTCTTCCCTCTGGCCGTCACTCTGTTAAACAATTAATCAGACACCTCCATCTGCGCTACTTGCACTAGCACCACTTTCTGCGCTACATCCCCATTTCACTGTTGTTGTTTATATTGTACATACATGTTGCTATTGTTGTCTTTAATGTCTTTATATGTATCCTGTTATATTGTCATTTAAATATGTACGTACGAGGAGAGCGTACGTGTAACCGGAGTCAAATTCCACACATGAATGGCCAATAAAGCTGAAGCTGATTCGGATTCGGATTCGGATAAATAAGTCAAGTACTTATATACGTAGTCTGCCACTAGGATATAGTGACATTACATTATTACATTACATGTCATTTAGCTGACGCTTTTATCCAAAGCGACTTACAATAAGTGCATTAAACCATTGTAACCAGTGACAATCAGTAAACAGCAAAGTAGGATCTTGATTAATAAATAGCTCGTCATCGTTGATGTGTGGCTTTGGCCCAACTGAGACTCGAACCTCTGTCTCAGGATATTTGAGGCCAAGGTGCTGAAAACAGTGGCTTTTCAGCACCTTGGACAACGTTAGTAATGCTGCAATTTCATTGGCTGTCAGTGATTGGCGGAAACGCGTCGTTCCGCGTGTCACGTGCTCTGGCACGAGTATAAATACCAGGGAGGGGAGCATCTTCCATTTCACACAAGTAGTTCTTGCTTCAACAGTGTTTGAACGGAACTTCGTCCCGCGGACTATTACTTCAGCCAGCCTGAATCCGGACACGAGCACAAACTTTACTACTTGAACACCACTGAGAAACAAGTCGCTGTGAAGCTTTATTTTTGTACCCATTTGCTAAGAAAAAAGAACCGAAACCCCTCAAGAAACGCCAGTAAAATGGAGTCTCAGGTGCGTCAGAACTACCACCGCGACTGCGAGGCCGCCGTCAACCGGATGGTCAACATGGAGCTGTTTGCCTCCTACACTTACACGTCCATGGTGAGAGAGACATTTACTTTAATCTTAGTACGTATCTATGTTTGATAATTATCTGCTTATATTGTTTACAAAAAACATTGGCTGACCGACATGTTAACTAAGTAAAGTACAATAGCTATTTAATGGTATCGTGTATAGTTTTATAAGTAACGCAGTGTTGCCGTACTTGAGTGGCGCATGCTGGTTGTTTTCAGCATTCCTCACTTTATCTGATTGCCAGATATGGAGTCTTATCCCCTACCACCACATCGAGTCCAATATGCTGCTTGTACTTATGCTGCCTTTTAAAAATATATTTTACCCTCTCCAAACTCGATGCTTGTGTTCTATCCGACTAGACCTTCTGAAATAATGACTCATGTGGCTGACTAATACTTGGCTGCATAACTACTGTTTGTCACAACCTTTTTTTTTTTAAATGATGTGACTTCGGCTAATAACCGTGTTTCTAACCTCTGCCTTCCCTCCTTTTACAGGCCTTTTACTTCTCCCGTGATGATGTGGCCCTCGAAGGCTTCGCTCATTTCTTCAAGGAGAACAGCGACGAGGAGAGGGGGCACGCCGATAAGCTGCTGGCCTTCCAGAACCACCGGGGAGGACGCATCTTCCTCCAGGACCTCAAGGTCTGTACAGACTGGAGACTGCCGCACGCATCATTAATGTAGTGACCGTTCAGTCTGCTATAATTGACTTATTTCCTTCTGTAGAAACCAGACCGCGATGAGTGGGGAAGCGGGCTGGAGGCCATGCAGTGTGCCCTGCAGCTGGAGAAGAATGTCAACCAGGCCCTGCTGGACCTGAACAAACTGGCTTCGCAACACGGAGACCCACATGTAAGTTTGAGTTGTTGCTGAGAGGGCTTCCAAAGAGGGTCCCTGCTGAACCACAAGCTTGTATGAGTTGTCTGTGCGTGGAGTAAAATCTCTCTCGTCCCGGTTCTCAGATGTGTAACTTCCTGGAGACCAACTACCTAAACGAGCAGGTGAAGGCCATTAAGAAGCTTGGTGACTACATCTCCAACCTCTCCCGCATGGACGCCAGCAAGAACAAGATGGCGGAGTACCTGTTCGACAAGCACACCCTGGCGAGCAAGAGCTAAATGTGCCAAGTCGCAGGGTCGAGCCTGGAGTGGAAATGTGTCCGGGTCCAGTGAGCGTACATTTACATCAGATCTGCTAAATGTAACGAGTCAACAAGTTCTGGTGTCACTGTTTTTATTTTAAATGTCATTTAAGCAAGGCGATTCATAGGTCATGACTTTGCCCTCATGACCTATAAATCTCTTGTGACCTTTATTACGACTACTGTGACTGAATGTTTCTGATCCGTTCCTAATCTGAATAAACATTTTGAGCTGGACTGTGGCGTCTGATCTGCATCTGTTACGCAGGCTCTAGTGTTTACACACTCTGATCAAACTATGCTAGTTAAATTGCTGGATAACTCTTAAATCTGGCTAATCCTAACTCTCTTGTAATGTGTACATGTTCATAAACGACTTCCTAAATTCAACAGTCAAAAGAGGTTTTTTTTTTTTTTTCCTCATCGGCTTTTCTAGTCCCCTCGGTTCAACCAAGTGATGCCCTGATTCCTTCCAGGCTACTTTTTCCTAACTGAATAAACTAAGGAATTTATAAATGGCACACTACCACTACATAACTGTTAATTCCTCAACTGGTGTAATAGTTTTACTTACTTTTTTTACAATGTCTAACACTGATGCTGTTATGGATGACTGACTGGTGCCAATAAAAGTTATACAAAGCTCTTTCAACTGTCTAATCTGATAAGAAAAAATCCTGTGCCTTTTTTTTTTTTGAAGGTAATGTTTTCTACAGCTGATTTCCGTCTGTTCATATTGTGTGTGTAATATATATATATAATCCGTAGCCGCACACAGCTTCTCCAGGAGCTGCGTCTGGATGACGGCCGCTTCCAGACTATAAACTCATCCTCTATAGTTTCTGATTCAACAACAGCATGACGTCAGTCGGACCATCTCAACGCTGATTGGCTGTAACGTAAAAAAAAATTGGCGTGCGTGAATGAAGCGCATGTTTTGCGTCGCGTCATTCACGCGCCCGGCGGAAATGACGCGTTAATCACAGACGCGTCTGTGGATTGAAAAAACATCCCCAGTTCTCCCATTATGAATTCATCCAGACTCAGATCTATGTCAACTAAGGTTGAAGTTAGTGTTGCTTAATGTTTTTCAGTATCTACCTACTAATAAGGTAATCAGAAGAACAGTTAATGTTGTATACACTTTTTGTTTAATTTATTTTGAGTTTGTGGATAAAAGCTGCTCTTCAAGACACTGACTTGTTGTGCAACGTTGGTTGTCATAGATTCAGTGAGTGAGCCATAAGTCACATCTTTTGAGGCTTTAAACTACTTCTCACTAGACTTTGCTATTTCATGTTTGTGCATGAAAGTACTGTTGAGTATTTTTTTAAAGTCTGAAGTTACTGAATTGTTATGCATGTTGTGTTACCTTGTGTCCTTAAGATGCACTTTTTGGTTTATAATTGACTGTAAAAGGGAATATTCCTAACTAGTTTTAGATATTCTTTACTATCTCAGGTTCAAACTGCACCATCTTTTCATTAATTCAATTTGAGAAGTTGAAAATGTTCCTCGATTTGGGTGACTGCTTGTCATTCAGGGGTGATGAGGGGTCCCAGCCAGGCCAGTGAAGAACCACTGCCCCAGCCCACATGTCACACATGTTCTTAGCAGCTCACTATTTGTTGGACCAGAGTTAAGTCCTTCTTCAGACACAGTCACCTCATTCAAGAATAGACTTAAGACTTTCCTGTTTGATAGTGCTTATAGTTAGGGCTGAATCAGGTTTGCCCTGGTCGAGCCCCTTGATATGCTGCTATAGGCTTATAGGCTGCTGGGGGATGTTTTAGGATACACTGAGCACCTCTCTCCTCTTCTCTCTCTCCTTATGGATACATTTACATCTCTCCATTGCACCTTATTAACTCTGCTTCCTCCCCGGAGTCGTTGTGACTTCACGTCTCATAGGGTCCATTGGACCTGGAGGTGTCTGATGCCTGGTGAGCCGGCCTCCCACCTTGGCCCTGCTGATGCCCCGCCCCCTCCTCTCTACCTCCTTCTGTTTCATGGATTGGAGTTCCATTCATACATTGTCATATTCATGTAATATGTTTATGTAACTTTGTAAATGCTGTTCATTCTGTACACATGACATCTATTGCTTCTGTCCATCCGGGGAGAGGGATCCTCCTCTGTTGCTCTCCTGAAGGTTTCTTTCCTTTTTTCCCTGTGAAAGGTTATTTTTGGGGAGTTTTTCCTGATTCGATGTGAGGTCCTGGGACAGGGATGTCGTATGTGTACAGATTGTAAAGCCCTCTGAGGCAAATTTGTAATTTGTGATATTGGGCTATACAAAATAAACTGAATTGAATTGAATTGAATTCTCAACTTTGACAAAAAAGCTTTGAACAAAGTTGTGATAACATGCGTTTGATCTTTGGTACAGTAATGTGGGTTCTAATAATATAATTAAATGTTATAATATTAGAGAAATTTGCTTTTTTTAATATATATATATATATATTTACATTTATATAAATGCATGTACAATATTTTTACACTCGAATAAACTATAATCAAATGCAAGACAGTTATTTAACAAAATGTTGGGGATAAGTTACATTTATACAGCCTTACAGTTGACACACGCTTGTGAATTTCTCCCAGGCGATCAATTAAGTCTTATGGCATCCAACATACCTGTGTATCATTAATCAGAATCTTCAAAGTTTAATGGAAATTAAGCTTTTCAATCTCCTTTAGAGAAAACAAGTGTGATGCCAAACACACTTAAATGTTTTTAAGCTTTTATTAAATAGAAACCTGCAATAATTCAATTGAATGACCAGAGCTCCACCCCACAAATGGTTAGGAGGTCTGACCCAGAAAGATAGTGCAACATAGTCTTATACAGTCACACTTATTGATGAAATGTTTGCCCCTCATCCCCCTCCCCCTTTTGTTCCTTCCTCCTTCCACCTGCTCTCCTGCAGTCAGGTTCTGTCTGTCTAACAGATGTTGTTTGACTGCGTCTCTGAAAGGTGAGAGAGAGAGAAAGCCAAAATACAAGACGACTAAACAATAATAAGATCCGTTATTCCTTGTGGTTTAGTTTGTTCTAGTTTTCGGGTGCCAATGTTTTGGATTTAACTGCCCACTGCTTCCTGCTTCCCATCAGCCGTTACCATGACTCCCCTTAAGCTCTCAGGTTGTAAGTCTGTGTTTGGGTCCAACTCTGCAATTCCCTGTTAAAGTCATTAATAATTTTTTTAATGTCATTAAAAAAAGTATAGTATAGTATACCATAAAACAGTCATAGTATAATTCGATTAAATTTACTAATATATATAAAGACACATTTTATATAGAGCCGTTCATAACCATACTCATATATAATTTAGTAAGTCGAAATTTCCCAAAGTAAAAGTCTGACATTTCTACCATTTCAAATGGAGACATTTCTTTTCAGATCTAAGTAATTTCAATGTTTATATGTCCTGAAACCAAATGTGTCAATCATTGTCAGCATGTATTGAACAACATGTTTTTATAGCACCTCAATTATTTAGAAATTTCTTTTACTATGGAAAATCTCTTTAAAACAGTAACACAAATGCTTTGTTTTATTTATTGATGTAGTCGGGATTATAATTCCTTATTATAATTTAAGACATTTATCTTGCAATTGTGTGGTATTGTCATTCTAATCACAGGCAACATGTTTTGGAATATAATACATTTCATCTTATATCCATATATATAATTTGTATGTACTCTTACCCTTATTTTATTTTTTTAACTAGACATAGTTTCATCTCGTGATCTCTGGATAACAATGATACAAATAACATAGTTTAAGGCTTCCGTAAAATAAGGGATAACTATCTGGGATTACACATAAAGTGGATAACAGCATTTGACGTGAGGCACAAGTATTAATCTACAGATATGAACATGTCTGAATGATTAAACCCAACAAAGCACGACAGTAGTCTCAGCCGTCAGTAACGATTCCTTAATATCCGGTTCACTTCTGGCACAGCAGGGGGCGCCGCAACGTGACGTCACTGGGGGAAAACCAAACATGGCCGACAGCAAGCGTTAGACGGCTGAAGTTAGCGTAAAGCGAGCGTAAATTCGGCGAACGGCTTAGACTTTGGTGCAGGTATTTGGAGTTTGTGCTACACCTTTGCCGTGTCGTCGTACTGGGACACGTCTCACACATGAATTGGAGGTTCAAGTGGAGTTTGTTCGTCTGTAAAGGCGTCGCCATACCGGACTTTAGCCCGCCGCGTTAGCCTCGTTAGCTGCCGGACCAGCGCCTGCTTTTGTTTTTGTGGGGACGGTGAGCTCCAGAGGGCTGAAGCCGTGTGGTCGCGCATTTTCTTTTCCCAAACGGACTGTAGCCGTTTAGGTGGACTGAGTCCGGGGTTTTGGGTATCGTATAGCGGGTGGGGTCCAGCCCGTCTTGCTAGCGTTTTAGCAGTGTTTTTCATTCAAGGCCAACTTGGCAACAAAGCCACACTTTTGCCGACAACGGACACGCACCTACCTCGAGCCGCCTGCGGACATTGCACCCAGCAACATGGATCCAAAGCGCGCGCATGGCAACCCTCACACGAGTAGCAGCAGCAGCAGCGGCGGCGACTCCAGCTGCGGCAGCCCCGCGTCCCCCTCCAGCAGCCCGGCAGCGAGCAAAGCCCCGGGGCCCGGGGGAAACGCGTTCGCCAACGACGGCAGCTTCATGGAGATGTTCAAGAAGAAGATGGAGGCGGAGGCGGCGAAGAGGAAAAATGAGACGTCGCAAACAGGTGGAGAGGCGAGAGCCACCGAGCAAGGACAGACAGCAGTGGAAAAGAAGCCCCTTCCCGTGACGAGCTTTGTAAGGGGTTTGGCAGTTGTAAGATGATCGCAGTATTTCAACACGCATCCAAAGTGGAGCGCCATGCTCTGATTGACAGGCTTACTGTGACACTAAAGTTATTGCATCCTGAAATCATGGCCAAGAGTTCAGCAGTATTTGCCTGTAGTATTTCACCCACACACTTGCCAGTGATTTGTGTAAAACCTTCCATATTATCTGAACACATTGTGGCAATTTGCAATTTTTCTAGACCAGTGAAGAGCAGGGATGCTCCTGGTGATGGTTTTGCTGGTGGTGCAACAAGGAACTAAATGTAGACCTTCTGCGCTGGTGTAGTCTCCTTCATTGACCGTCCACCTGCAAGGGCTCCTATAACGGTTTCAGTCTTCTATCCCCTAACCCAGGTGGGGAAGCGCAGAGGCGGCGTGTTCCTAAAGACCGGCATGGTTGCAAAGAAGCAGAAAGATGAAACGGAAGTGAGTGAGGACGATGTTTGAACATCTTCTTTTTTTTTGTACTATTGACATTTTAATCACCTTGCGTTTCCTCTCCTGCAGGGCACGCCAGGCAAGAGCGATGCTTGGTCAAAGTATATGGCAGAGGTAAAAAAGTACAAAGCCCACGAGTGTGGCGACGACGATAAGACCAGGCCTCTGGTCAAGTAGGGTTCCACGGTGCGAAATCGAAAAAGTGTTTGTGAAGGGGGACACCCATCTGGGAGAAGCTCTGAGGACGGCCGGCCAATCCTGAACCTTCTCATACTGCCAGTTCAAGTCGCCCTTCACGTCAGTCTTTCACAAACTGCGTATATTGATGGGCCCTTTTCCCCTACTTTCTTTTTTTTATTATTATTGTCTTGCTTGTTATTTGTTGGGACTCTGGTAATCTGATGTCAAAAAGGTGTTCATTTAATGTGTTCTAATTTGTCATGTCTGGGTTAAGTTAGGGTTCATTAGCAGTTGGATTTGATTTAATAGCCAAACCAAGGTGTCAATTAAATCTACACTGCCCATTGAGTGGTATTGTGCCTCAGTTTTGTGTTGGTTTGTAATCCCAAAAGCATCAGTCTCACTTGACTTCAATGCAAGTCTGTCAAAAGTATAAACGTATCAAAGGGCTCCATTTTGAAGGGAAAGATTTTAATTAAAAGGTTTGGGTTCTATACAGACAATTTATTCAAGAATCTAAGTACAATGAAAAAGTGTACAGCTCTTGAGAGAGAAGAAAAGAAGAAGCTCATTCTATTTGCAGTTTATATTTCTTACAGGTATCAGTGATAATTACATGATTAAAAAACAGCACCAAATAGACACATTGACCATGCATCAGCGAGGGAGACATACAAAAGGCACGCTCTCAATCCCACCTACCAAAAGCATTCAAACCCACACACACACACACACACACCTAAAAATCCCAGTCGTTCCTTCTCCCTGTCCACAGTGATATAGGTCTATCTTGTAAACATTGACAACCTGTATTTGTCATTTCATTGAACAATTCTATGAATAGTATTTCAAAGTTATCAAATCGTTTAAAAAAAAAAAAAAAGTTATTTAAACTGCGGTGTTCGTGAAAAGTTGAGCCGATCTCTTTCAGATCAAGTATCTTTAAAGTGTAACAAAGTCCTCATTTCAGACCCGTCCCATCTGTCACCAAAAGTCACACTCCGTCCCAACACGTCACATGGTCATTTCATCAGACAGCGTCTTTGAAATCCAGCTGTATCATAGAGTCTTCCTCTTAGCGTCTCCTGTCTGGCTTTGACTGACATCTGCATGGGAATGATAACAATGTTCAGTGAAAAGCATCAAAAGACAGAAAAACATTACGGAGGTCGGACGACGATATAAAAAGGCAAAAAAAAAACCAGCAGAGAACAGGACGACCCGAGACAAAGAACACCAGACACTTGGAAAGAGAGGGGGAGGAGGGTGGGAGTAAATGGAGCAGGCTTTTGAGAGTGGAGGGAGGGTTCAGATTTTACCTGAGAAAGCGAGCTGCAAGTGAGGAGGCAGAGCAACCTGAGACCCTGACTGGAGACTCTTATACAGATCTGAGGAGACAGGACAGGGGAAGAAAAACGAGGAGAAGGCGGTGGGGGGAAGAGAGCAAGATGGTACAGAGGTGAAGGGCAGGGTGATGACAGCCAAAGAGAAGAGGGGGATTTACGGATGAGGGGAGATAAATATTTTGGGGGAAATGAAGCAAACAAAATGGAATAATGTCAAACAGGAGAAAAATCACAAGCTTACATTTGACAGACGATATGATGATAGAACAAACGCTGCCGTGACATAAAAACACAAAACGAAAATCTCTGCAGGAACACAGAAAGGGACAACAAGGCAATGCCTGCCCTCATGTGCAAACACGAATACTCCACGTCAATAAACATTGCATCAGATTTGGCGCCTGCCACCGATTTTTAAATGTGCGTCCGTGTTTCTGCCCTGCGTGGTTCACTCACTCTGTGTCAGGGTGGAGAACGATGCATTGCTACTGGCCGACGAGCCGCCGGCCACCGCGCTGGAGCCCACTGTGCCCAGCGGGGGCAGGTTTAGCATCTGGGGGAACTGGAAGGGAAGGGATACGGGCACCAGGCCCCCGAGCATCCCAAAGCCCAGCGAGGAGGCCGAGCCGAGCAGGCCGCCGATGCCCGCTGTGGAGACCTGGGCAGAAGATGGTTGACGAAAAGAGAGAAAACACGTTGGCATGTGCAAACACAAAATAACCTCCACAACCCAGCCTGGACAGTTTAATTCACAACTCATTCCACACAGTTCATCCATATCACAATAAAAGATCTTCCTCTTCAGTCGTACTCGGATTCTTAACGAAAGTATCAGGACCACAATGTGAAACTATTTGGACTAACTAAAGCTAAAATGGGGGGTTATCCAATTACTACAGCACAGTACGTGCAAATGTGTTCAATAAGAACTCATTTGGACAAATAGGAAGCAAAAACTGCAGGTTTTAATAATCTGGACATGCTGGCGGTACAAACCTGTGTCAACTGAGAAGAGACGGCTGACGCTGGGACAGACGCAACCGGCTTGGCCCCCTGAGGTGTCCCGCCCCCCGGCCTCTGGCGCTGGCCCTGGATGGCAGAGGCTATTGTGGGGGAGGCACTGGATCCTGAATGCTTGCTAATGGATATGGCGTTAATAAGGCTGGCGTTGGTGGTGCTGTTGTTGGGCGTCTTCTGGCTGCCTGGAGGAGTGTAGCTGCCTTGCCCCTGCTTGGTTGCTCCTCCTTGAGCCCCTGAGAACGCGGAGCGGAACCCGACTGCGCTTTTGGGAGAGTACTGGTGTATCGGGGGGTTTGCCTGAGACCGTGGGCTAATGGAGATGGAGGGCGAGGCTGAGGGGGTGGTGTGCACGTCATGGCTGAAGGTGCGCGGCGTGAGTTTGACGATCGGCGGGATGCTGCTGTGGGCCGACTTGGTGAGGGTGGCGTGCATGGGGGTGATGAAGTTGGACTGTGGCCGGGGCTGAACCCCCGGAAGAGTCTGGGTGAGGGAGGGGGAGGACTTACTCAGCGGGGTGTGGGGCAGGCGAGGCGTCTGGAAGGTTTTGGTGAGCATGTGTGAGGAGGTTATAAGGGTGTGTGGCCGAAGCGGAGGCGACGTGATGATGAGCGTGTCGCCGCTGTTGGCTTTATTATTGCTGCCTTTGAGGAGGCCAGACATGGGGGCCCCCGCCTTCAACCCTGGGGCCACGAGCGGGGACGCAGTGGGTGGCGGACGCGGTTTGGGAGGCAACGCTGAGGCCAACATGTTGGCTTTGGCCACGCCCACAACCAACGTCCTCTGAGTGTTCAACACTGATTGTCTGTGCGCCTGCGCTGTGCCCTTGACGACCCCCATACCATCCGCCCGCACCGAGGGCAGTGGCGCGCAGGTGACGGAGAGAGGCCGAGACAGAGAGGTGGAGGTGACGGAGAGAGGCCGAGACAGAGAGGTGGAGGTGACGGAGAGAGGCCGAGATAGAGGGGTGGAGGTGACAGAGAGAGACCGAGACAGAGAGGTGGAGGTGACGGAGAGAGGCCGAGACAGAGAGGTGGAGGTGACGGAGAGAGGCCGAGACAGAGAGGTGGAGGTGACGGAGAGAGGCCGAGACAGAGAGGTGGAGGTGATGGAGAGAGGCCGAGACAGAGAGGTGGAAATGGACGAAGAGGTAGAGATGTAGTGTGGTGCGTTAGAGCTGGGCGAGCTGACGGGGTTCTTCTTCTGCTGCTGCTGTATGAGCGGCGAGACATGGAGCGAGGAGGGCTTGGCGGCAGCCTTGTGTCCATCGGGGGACGGGGGGTTGTCCCCGTGGGCCAGGCCCTTGGCTGCGTTGCCGAGGATGGCCAGGGCCTGGGAGATGGAGTCCAGGGAGGGGGCCGTCAGATCCTCATCAAGGGAATCCAGACATATGGGCTCGGAGGGTGACTGAGGGGGTCGCTTGGCAACCTGGGCTGCGGGGGAGGGGGTGGTGCCCGCTGAGGGCACGGACCGCTGAACCCACATGGCCTCCTGCACAGAAACAACATTTATACAAGCTGGATTTGTTGCAACAGGGCTGCATTACACATTTCCATGTCTTATTAAAGTAAAGGTTTGCATTTTTAGAACATTACTCACATACCAGATGTACGTTTTAGTCGCTCTAAATCTCTTTTTCCCCTCTCAAATAGGGATTAAAGAGCTAATTCAGCTTTCCCCCCTTTTGACAACATTTTGAAATTGTAAAATCTTTATTTGACAAAGACTGACTTTGGATGACACCAACTCATGTAATAAGCATTAAAAAAAAAAACACAGTCTTTATTAAAACCAACACCCTTTACTGTCGTGTCGATATAGAAGACAAGAGTAACCTTTGGCTTGGCCTTGGGAGTAGTGACCATCCTTTTCTTTGCTCTGGAGACACAAAAACAACACAAAAGGGAGTGAGAAACAAACTAGACAGAGTTAGTTCTGAAGACATCAGTTAATAAAAAAGTCCTGTGACTCACGTGTAGCCTGTGAGGTGACCATGAGCCATGATGCTCTCTTTGAACAGCATCCTGTAAAACGGAAATATCAGAAACATCAATTTCCGGAGAGATTCGTGTGGAGGTAATTCACAACGAAGCTAGAAAGCAAAAGCAAGTTAAAGCCGCGGTGGAAGACATTCCACGGCGGCAGCCATCTCTAGTAAACGCTGACAGACACAAAATAACCTGAGCAGTCACTTACCTGGCCTGCATCCAGCCTTTAGGCCAGAGAAGCTTGACTTCAGTCTCCATGAAGGCTTTGAGGTAGTCCTCACGAGACAGCGAGTTCTTGCCTTCCAGCTCGTAGCAGCCCAGCTTCACCCGCACCAGGTTGCACAGCAGTAACCTGGAGAGCGACCAAAAGGCAATCGAGACCAGGACTTGAAAAGCCCCCCAAAAAATACATAAATAGCATCCAAGGTGCATTATGTAACATGTTCAGTGATGATCCAGCTGCTATGGCGGACCGGATGTTGCACCATTTGCTAAAATAGGTTAGAAATCATTCGAAATGACGACAGATTGATCATATAATAATAAAATAATACCAGTCACCAACCAGCATTGACTCATATTGACATTATTCAGGGCTTTGAACCCTTTAATCCAGTGGTTCTCAAATGGTGAAACATGTACCCCTGGGGGTACGTGAAGGTACTCCAGGGGGTACGTGAGATTTCTTTTAAATATATTTAAATTAGCATCCATTCAAAAATACTTTAACAATAGTTATTTAATACATATTCAATAAAATATAAGTGTAAGTGTAAGTTCAGAAACTGAATTTTATTAATTATATATATTAAATCAGACACGGATGGCACAGCGTTGTGTTGTACGCTGAAACCGATTTTCCAGGAAGCATTGGGCCCGTTATTGCCACGTGCACGATAAATGGACCCCCCCCCTTCAGCGAAACTGACCTCAGTTTGTCGTCCCACACAAACTTCTTCCGAGGGCCCATCACCCTCTTCCCTGGCTTCTCCTCGTCGTCATCCTCGGACCCGTTCTTCTCTGCCTCCCCCGACTGCTGCCTGCAAGCAACGAGATGAACATCGTTATATCACAACGCCTTCATCAAGGCTGCGGGTGGGAATATGCTGCGACAAACTGTGGCAAGGGTCCTCACTTTGCCACCTTGGCGATGCAGTCCATGTTGTAGCGGGCGATCTGCTCCGGCATCACGCTGCACACCGCCAGTTTCAGCTTCAGCAGGGGCGTTCGGAGGCGGTCGTCCTGGGCGACGGGGACAAAAGGCGCAGTCAAAACATAACGCACACACACACACACACACACAACTTACATGTCAGATATACTATCGGACTATATGACCATTTTTATAAAAAGCAAATCACACACACATCCTTCCAAAACAGACATGTTATGAGCACACTGCAGAAAGCCGCACACCTGTATGTTGAGGCTGAGTTTCTTAAGGCGTTTGAGCAGAGCTTCTTTATTGCAGGGCACGAAGGCCTCCAGGTGGGAGTAGACGACCGCACGCACCTCCGTCGGCTGCTCCTGAACCTGCAACTCAATGCTGAATTAAAGACACGCAGAGACGTGTGTCAGAGATTTTATATAAATGTGTCTTATTTAAAATATGAAAATCTGGTGCGGCACTCACTCCAGCAGGATGTTGTTCATGTCCAGTGTGAAGAATTTCTTCCTGCCCTCTGCGTCAAACAGTCGGGACGCCTGAAGGGAACAAGCAATGCGTTCATATTTCTGTCACAGACTTGACTAAAAAAAACATTAAAAACACAGCTATCAAAAAAAAGGGGGCGAGGATGATGAGGCGTTTAACCTCTTCGTGCCAAATACTGAAAGGATTTAAAATAAATTTTTGCTTTATAACATTAGAAATTTTATATCTTAAGGTGTCGGACTGTTGGTCATATTGAAGAAGTGATTTTAATTGGTCATCAATAAAGAAAAGCTGGAGCTCTAATCGAACACATGTGGTCCGGTGGAGTGCTGAGGCCCGTACCGCTCTCAGGTCTTCAATGCGCTTGGCGAGCGGGGCCGGGAGTCCGCCGGGCAGAGGGGGAGGGGCCATTACGTTGCCCTGGGGCACCCTGCTGCCACCGACTTTGTGGCCCATCCCTAAGGAGCCGTTCTCTCCCTGCTGGGGACTCGAGGGCTGCGGGGAGTCTAGCATCTCAAAGTCCAGGTCGCCCATCATGTCCTGCAGGATGTCGTTGTTGGCCGAGCCCAGCAACGACATTACGGACGAGTCGGCGGCCAGGTCAGTCATGTTGCACTCGTTGCCGCCGGCAGCCTTGGACTGGGCGCTGAGGAGGGCGCTGGCGGCATTGGGCACTTTGGCAGCGGCGGTGGCGGCAGTAGCAGCGGCAGCGGGACGCTGCAAACCGACAGCAGGAATGTTCCTCTTTCGCATCTCCTCCTTCTCCCTGGTGAAGCGACGCAGCATGTTGGCCAGGTGGATAGAATCCTTCATCAGCTTCTTCCTCTTTTTCTTCTCGGGCCGATGAATGTTCAGGGCCGACACTCTGCCGAGAATGGGAGAAACGACGAGTAGAGACGATTAATTGACTCGCACAGAGAACATGCATTGAGATGAGGAATTAGGGGGAAATCAAGATCAGGGAACAAAAATAAATAAATAAATATATATATATATATATATATATATATATATATATATATATATATATATAACTGACATTTTTCCACAATCAAAGACGCAAACAATTCATTAATTAACAGACAAGTTCATTCTTTTTCTAATGATCAACTAAAGTTGATCAACTAAAGTTAGTTACTCAACTAATAGTTTCAGCCTGTTGTTTGTGGACAAGCAATAGCTTTTATGTTGGGATACAGAGGAGCATCGGTCACCCTAAAACCCTGTCAAGATGCATCTGATCCAGAAACTCTTGGTGTGACATTTGAGCAGGTCTGATAAAAATATGTTTAAATACAACACTTTTTAAACTGTAGCTAAAAGTGTGAACTAACAGATGATGTAGGGACTATTTATTTATTTGGATCTTGCCACCCGAGTAAGTGATCGTTCTACGCGGCCGCACAGCAGTCTGCTCATTAAACTGCATTGTTGTGTGCGTAAAACAACAAGCCCCTATGATGAAAACACTTACCCGGGCTTTGGTACTTTATTCTTCCTGGGTTTCTTGTCCTCCAGAATTCCACCATCTTGCTTTTTCCGGCGTTTCTTTATCACCAGCTCCTCGCCATCTTTCGTCTTCTGCAAAACAGGTGCGACGTTGTTTTTTTTGTTACAGGAATGAAGAAAAAAAAAAAAAATCATCAAAACTGACATTATTTGTCTGTTTGTTGTTTACTTGTATGTGCACTTCGCTACATACGAAAAGGGGGCTGAGGAGCTGGAACCTGCCTTGAAGCGATTGTCCTCCGCGCCAGCGTTTTCTCCCTCGGATTCGGACGCCGCTCTGAACTGAAGAGTGCCCGTGTTGATGTAGAAGCCTCCGTGTTTTGTGGTGAGGGAGGCCGGAACCAGCTCGTCGTACTGAGGCCATGAGAGAAGTATAATTACTGTTAGTGCTCCTTCTACTGCCGCGCGCTGAGTCAGCCTTTTAACCGCTGCTTAGAATAATGTTTCTTCCACATGATACTTAGCTATACGTGCACATTATACAAAACGTGCTGCGTACTGGGCGACTGTGGGTCAGTGGTTAGCAGGTCCGTCTTTCATTCAGGGGGTTGGTGGTTCAATTCCCGCCCTAGTCGATGTGTCCTTGAGCAAGACACTTAACCCTGAGTTGTTCCCTGTAGCTGTGTCTACAGTGTATCAATGTAACATGATTGTAAGTCGCTTTGGATAAAAGCGTCAGCTAAATGACATGTAATGTAATGCGTTAGTATACAAGTAGATACAAGACGTGACCAAACGACAACTTCAGACGTCTACTTTTACAATGAAACTTAACTTAAAGCAACATATATTTATGCATCTCATTTCCATTTCACCATACTCAAAAATACACAAACAAATGAATAAGCAGAACTTCGTATCGTAAACTTTATACACTAACTATTTTGACATTCTGATTCTAGTCTGTTAAATGTGAATATTTTCTGGCGTCCTCTGTGACAGCAAACTGAAAGGTTGTTGTTGTTAAGAAAACACATTGGAGGACGTCATCTTGGGCTTTAGGAAGCACAGAGCCACCATTTCTTGACTTTTTACATACCAAACAATTAATCGAGAAAATAGTTAATTGAAAATAAATAAATATATATATATATATATATATATATATATATATATACATACATACATACATACATACATACATACATACATACATACATACATACATACATACATACATACATACACACACACACTTTGTTCCATGTTCATTTAAAAGGCAGTTTGCTGACTATTACGGAACACAAGTGATCCCCTGTGGGTAACGCAGAAAGTGACGTGTGTTTTTGGCAAAAAGGGAACTCACAGCCTCTGAATTGTCGATGAAAGGGTCCGTCTCATCGTAGCCGTAGCCGATGTCGATGAGGTCCTGCATCCTGTCCTTTTTCTTCTTCTTTGGGACACCAGGCTGCAAACAGAGCCAAACACATTTAAAATGCATATATTAGACATCTTTCTGCATGCACATGGTCCACACGGTTACAGCTGTGACAACAGATCCTTACATCTGGAGAATATGACACTTACGTATTTGTTCTCAAACTTCTTGGCCATCGCTTCTACCTCCCGTCTTTCCCGGTCCTCGTCAGCAAAGGGGTCTCTGGGGTCCAGGGGAGGAGCGAGTCCTTTGGGGGCTGTTGAACCTGCAAGCTTTACCTGAGAGAAAAAAAGAAATGGACAAAGTAATGACATGAGTGTGAGTGGCCTTTTTCGGTTTTTGTGCCATTTCTCATAATAAAACAATATGAACCTTATCAGTCAAATGTTAGACATGAAAATTGGGTTTCTGGTCACAGAGAGAACTATGGCAACTGTGAAAACAGTTGTGTAAAGTCTCTGTGGGGGTCTGAATGACTAAACCAGGGTGTGGACTTGTGTTCCGCATCCACGTCATATCAGAGTACTCATAATTACAACACAAATCAAAATGTAATGTGTTAGTCCTAACAGAAGAGTGTTTCTGGAGTTTCACTCACACTAGGGAGTCAAGAACCATTTTTAAATTGTGTCTCTTGTAAATCCCCAAATGTTTATGGATATGGAATTGAAATAATTAAAGAAAACCTGGATTACTCCTTTAAACACTTTCCTAACTTAAAAAAACCTGTCCAGAGTTTGGCCCACGGTCATAACAAACACGCATCCTTATTGCGCATAATAAAAGCGGTTATTCGCTGGGTAGCAGCCTCATCAACGCAACTTGTGCGAACGTCTCAAAAGTGTTGACACCTCCGCCTCACACAACCAAACACTTGCGACGTGACGCCGGGTCAGGCCCCTCCTGCCGCCATCATGGCGCCCCACTGTGCTGCTCTGCTCGCCACTAACCTGAGTGAGAGTTGTGTTGACCAGCTCGCCGTAGTTGAACTCGGAGGACCCACGGTCACTGGGCTCGGCCAGCGGGAGGTGGAGGCGCACGGTGGGTTTCGCCTCCACGGCCTCGGCGTCGCCTCCCGCCGCGTTCACGTTGCCGAATGGACTCCCACCGCCGCCACTGCCGCCTGACCCGACCGCCGCCGCGGCGGCAGCGCCACCTCCATCTCCATCTTTCCCAAAAGTGATGTCGATGGCCTCGTCTTCGCGGCGACGCTTCTTGCTGGACTCCGGGGTCGGCGGGGACGCGTTGAAGGTGGAGATGGTGACGAACGGCACCTTCCTCGGCTCTGCCATTTGACGCTGTCGGTCCGGGCGACCGGGCACGCGCCCCTCCTCTGAGCCGCCGCTGGCTGGGAAGCTAAAAACCTGGAGATGGTCGACAAGCAGCGCTCGAGCTCGCTAGTTGCTCTGCTAGCTAGCTTCCTCGGAATGTGTGCGGCGGGCAACACGAGCACTTTTATGTCCTCGCAGCCCGTATTAATCCATATAGTATCGTCCCTGGCAGAGCCCGCGTCGCCTACGAGGGACTTAAACAGTGAGAAATAACAGTTTTGAGCGCTTCCATGAATTTGGAGGTTAGCTACCGCAAGGAGGATTCTGTAGTAGCCATCTTGATCGTTATTATCATTATTCAGTGGCTGGGCGTGCGCATGAAAAGAAAGCGGAAGCCGGGGAGGAAAAGGAGCCGTGTTCGTCCAATGGCGGCGCCGAAACACGCCCACCTGACAGACAAGCGCGAATGTGGAGGGGGGGATTGTTCTGTACAGGCGGGATGCCCGGACTCCGGACCCCTGAACGCCTCACTACTGTTTACTACGGAGAGGAATTATATGTGTGATGCGTTTTTGTTTTTTTTCTGCCCCGGTTGCTCGTAAAATCCGGAAATGAAACGATACGACCCCCATCTTCCCCCCTAAAGCTAAAGAGGTGCTCTTCAGAAATATGAGTGAACTTCACCGTTTTGCAATTAACTCTTTTATTATATAAACAAACGGACAATTTTGCAAGTACAGATTAAGATTTTGTTTGCGCTTTAATGTCTGAATTAATGCTGCAGTTAACACTTATTTTTAAAGTATAAATGTCAAATTCGGAATGTTTTTTTCTCACATGCAGTTTAATTATTTTACAAACTTATTAATTAAATATTTTTTTTTACTATATGCTATATCAAATATATGAGGGGTAAAAGCCCCACAATTACTCTGATATCAGTATTTGTGTTGGTATATTTGTATGTGCTTGTCCATCTGCTCTGATTAAGTTGAAGAAACACAAAAAAAACTACATTGACAACATGCAGATCAAATTAATGATATGGACACAAACTTATGGACAAATAAAACATATTGTTGTTCTTCGGTCCTACAGCGTGAGGTATCTTTTAATGCAGATCGAGTTGAGCCATGTTATTCTGTAGTTTTATAAAACCACAGAAATAAGTTTTGCATAATAAAATACAGGCTCAGTGCTAGTCTTTTTATGACTAGTGACACCACCCAATCACACAGATTGTATCTATATTCATGTATCAATCTTACTCAAATTAACTTTAATAGTTTCCAATAAAAGAGAGAACAGGGACTGTAAAACTGTTACATCCAAACAATATAATTTGTGAAAGCTTTATGTAAAATCTACCGTAATATACTACATAAGCCTGTTTTTTAATGTTCTTCTGAGCCACCATTATTTTTTAACAAATATCAACCATACAATATAATGTATGTATACTGTATAGAGCCACACTCTGCACGTTCATCAAATTACAAATGATTGCTGCAGTCAGCTGCAAAGACCCACTCTTGTCTCCTATATTTCAGCGTTCTACACCATTTCTTATGCCTAAACCGAGTTTCCGTTGCCGGCCAGGTGAACCTTTACTCTGCAATGTGAAGCAGCATGTCTAACTATGAACAACAACTAAGGAAGGAGATCATATTCCTCCTGTATTAGTGTATCTGCACAAATCTAAACTCCTCACCACAAAGCCTTAATTGGTGAGGCACCATCCTACCTTAAGGTACCATATTATCCCACTAGAGAGCTGCGTTCACTAAATATGGGGCTACTCGTTGTTCCTAGAGTCTTAAAAAGTAGGATGGGAGCCAGAGCCTTCAGTTATCAAGCTCTTCTGTGGGACCAGCTTCCACTTTCAGTCCGGTGGCTGACAGTGCCCACATTTAAGAGTAGACTTAAGACGTTTCTCTTCAATAACACGTATAGTTAGAGCTGGCTCAGGTTTGCTACTATAGCCCTAACTTTGATTCTTTCCCAGAAATGTGCTTTCTCTCCTCAGGTTTACATGGGTCGTGGTTATATCTGGACCCTGGTTCTGCCTGACACCCACTCCTATTATTAGATTCATTGCCATCTCTATTGCCCAAATCATTGCTACTTTTATTATACATCCACTGCTGCCGTTATTGGCAATTGTAACTTTTCATGCCTCCTAACATTACGTTATAGTTTCTGTCATATGTATTGAATGTGTTGTCCATCCTGATACATGGATAGCACAAGCAGTCCTGTCTACGTCTCCTTCCACTTGTACTGGGCTGACAAACCACAATACACGTTGGTCAAATCATGACACCATTTTTCACTTAGAATTGTCTCATTAAACTTAGTCAATGTCATATTTGGGTAGTATTAAGGTAGCGCACCAAGCTTGTTTAACTCCTATTTATCAGATCGATCTAAATTTGTATTTGTAAACGATGAAGCCTTGTTGACTACCAACATTAATCACAGAGTTCCACAAGGTTCTGTGCTTGGACCAATTTTATTTACCTTATATATGCTTCCTTTGTGCAATATTATCAGGAAACACTCCATAAACTATGCAGATGATACTCAATTATCTATCGATCAAGCCAGAAGAAACCAAGCAGCTCGCTAAACTTCAAGCATGTCTTAGACGAAAACATGGATGACCTGCAACTTCCTGATGTTAAACTCAGACAAAACTGAAGTTATTTTACTCGGCCCAGAACACCTCAGAGATCCATTATCTGGTGATGTGGTTTCTGTAGATGGCATTGCCCTGGCATCCAACACCACTGTAAAGAATCTCAGCGTTATCTTTGATTGGGACCTGTCCTTTTTTTTGGGGTCAATTTTTTCATCTACGTAACATTTGAAAAATCAGGCACATCTTGTCTCAAAAAGACGCAGAAAAGCTGGTTCACGCATTTGTTACTTTTAGACTTGATTACTGCAACTCCTTATCGGGCTGCTCTAATAAGTCTCTTAAGTCAAAGTCTATATTGATGATGCACCATCATATCTTAAGGAGCATGTAGTACCATATTGCCCCACTAGAGAGCTGCGCTCACTAAATGCGGGGCTACTTGTGGTTCCTAGAGTCTTAAAAAGTAGGATGAGAGCCAGAGCCTTCAGTTATCAAGCTCCTCTTTTATGGAACCAGCTTCCACTTTCAGTCCGGGAGGCACTAAGTCACCTCATTTAAGAGTAGACTTAAGACTTTCCTCTTTAATAGTGCTTATAGATGGTGCCGTCTCAGGTTTGCCCTGGTCTAGCCCCTAGACATGCTGCTATAGGCTTATAGGCTGCTGGGGGACATTTAAGATAATCCTTTATTAGTCCCTCAGTGGGGAAATTACAGGATTACGGCAGCATTGCTCACAGTAATAAGTAAAAAACAAGTAGTATAATAACAATAAACAGAAATAAGATAAGAGTTAAAACAAGAAGAATATTATATATACAGACTGAGTAGAAATTTTATTAGATAATTTTATAATAGAAATAAAAAAGTACTTAAACATCTTTGGTACCGGTACCACGCAGGATGTCTTCCATAGCTGTGGTACTTTCCCCAGCCTCAAGCTCAAGTTGAAGATGTGCTCCGCTATCCCGCACAGTTGGTCTGCGCAGGATTTGAGGAGCCTTGAGCTGATGCCATCTGGACCCGTGGCATTCCTCACCTTGATCCTCCTCAGTTCCTTCCTCACCTGGTGATGGGACACACTGGGGGGTGTGGTGCTGTGAGGTGTTGGAGTGGGTTGCCGGTCATAGAGTGCTGAGTATGAGAGGTGTGAAGGGGGGCTGAGTGCTGTAGAAAGGGGGGAGGTGCAATCCACAGGGGGTGCAGATGATGGTGCTGCAGCAGCAGCAGCAGCGAGGTCTGGGTGGGGGGAGGGGTGAATGGCTGGTCAAATCTGTTAAAAAATTTGTTCAGATCATTTACCCACTTATGGTCCCCCTTAGGCTGTTGGTTGAGCCCCTTGAACCCAGAAATCACCTTGAGGCCCTTCCAGACCCCGATGGTGTTGTTCTGCTGCAGCTGGTCCTCTATCCTGGTCCTGTAGACATCTTTACCCTCCCTGATCTTCATCCTCAGCTCCCTCTGCAGTCCTCAGCTCAGGATATACTGAGCTATTATCTCTAGACAAATTCACACCTCTTCATTTTTCATTACTAACTCTACTTCCTCCCCAGAGTCTTTGTACTTTCTCACCTCAGGGTCCATTGGACCTGGCTGTCTGGAGCTGGTCCTGACTCCTTCCTCATTGGCACTGCCTCTACCTCCCTCTATTTACATAGATTGTGGAAATATGGCCTACTACTCATTGACAATTTGTCATATTCAGTGAAGGTTTTGTAACTAGATTCATTCTGTACACATGACATCTATTGCTTCCGTCCATTCGGGGAGGGGGGTCCTCCTCTGTTGCTCTCCTGAGGATTTCTTCCCTTTTTTCCCCCCAATCCCAATTTTGGAATATACAAAATAAACGGAATGATTTTTACAACGTAACCGAAATGCATAGTAAATAGTGGAATTTATCCTGTGTGAAACACCAACAATCAGCGGTATGACATTAGGCTTTGTACGATGCTGAATTGCCAAATTGTGTATTCACAATACCAGTCTCTTATTCTGAATGTCACATTCTACCCACTTTGTCACACCGACTTCAGCTGCAATTTACATTGACAACGAAACATTACAGCAAACGGTAACCTTCAGTGAATGTCAATTCAAAGTAAACAGAAACAGTCAAAGTGTGAAAACACCGTTTATTGTTGCCAAAGTCAACAATTTAAGCCCAGTCAGAAGTAGCGCCACCCCAGTCAGATGCCTGGGCAGTGGGGGCTGTGGACCAGTCTTCTGTGGCCGGCTGGGTGCTCCAGTCCTCTGCAAGAAACACATTAAAATGCATTTAGCATCAAATATTAAAACACCTTTAAGTGTTCCGCCATTTTTTGGGATTCATTTTAAACTCTTAAAAACCTCACCTGTCTTAACAGCCGGAGCAGCCGCTTCTCAACAAGAAAAAAGAAGAAGTTTAGTGTCAAATAACATACAAATATTAAGTGGCAGGTTTTGTAGCAAGTTGCCCATCAAATGGCGTGATCTTACCGGCAGCAGGGAACTGTTGGATGGGCACAGATGGCACAGCAACACCCTCAGACCAGTCGGCCACCTCAGGCTGGGTGAACTCAGCTGCAGGGGCACTCCATTCACCCTGGAACTCCTCCTTCCCGACAGCCTTCTCTGCAGCAGCCTGCTCCTCCTTCTCGATCTGCATTGAAAATATGTGCATCAGTGTGCAAATCAACCAATGTAACGTTGCATGCAGCAACCTCAAGCCACTATACAGCTCTCACGGTGCACTGCCTTACCTCCTCTGGATCCCTGTAGAAGTACAGATCGGGCATGACCTCCCATGGGTGCTCCCTGGAGATGGTTCCCCTCATCCTGAGAACCTCCCTGGCCAACATCCACCACATCAGACCAACAGAGTGGTGACCCTGCAACAGTCACACAAGTACATTGTATCAGAAAACATGTGTTATACCGTGTGTTTCACAAGATCCAGAGGCATGACAATATATTAAGAAGTTTGGCATTTTGTAGCAAGACCTCTACTCTCATCCCCACTGGTATATAGAGAGGGGGAGTGAGGACCAGCGTTATTATTTAGCACACATCCTACACCCAGCACAGCACAGACGAGACAGCGCCGGGCTCTAACGGTGTGCAAAGATTTACTAAATGAACCCAAAACAAACAATCAGATTACGTCAACATATAATCTATTCTTCAACTGGTCTCACCTTGTTGTTACAGGGGATAGCAATGTCCACATATCTCAGTGGGGAGTCAGTGTTACACAGGGCAATGGTGGGGATGTTGACGTAGGAAGCCTCAGTCAGTGGCTGATGGTCAGCACGAGGGTCTGTCACAATCAGAAGACGGGGCTCGCGGAAAGCTGCCTGGATCTGATTGGTGAATGTACCGGGGGTGAATCGACCGTGGAAGGTGGTGGCGCCAGTGGCAGAGGCGAACTTCAGCACGGCTCTCTATAGAGGGCCAAAAAGAACAAGTTACACCGAGGATCTCTGTTGAATTCTGATTCTTATTAAAACAAATTTAACTGTGGCTCAGGTCACTATCAAACTCCAGTCATGGGACAGCAGTCCTACTGGTGTTAGCGAAAACCCGGCCGGCTCACTCTCGCACACTTCCGACGCCTGAACACCGACATCAGTGCCCGGCTTTAATTAGAGTGCTTATCATAGTGCATGTACATCTTTCGCTGTGTAAACAGGCAATCACTTAGTCTTACAGGAAAACCAATCACAAGTTTAACTCTACCTGTCCAGTGTTTCTGGAGGAGATGACACACACATCAGCTGGGTTTTCAATGGCAACAATGGCCCTGGCAGCAAGCAGTAGCTTCTCCCAAGTCCTCTTCAGGTTAACAATGTACACACCTGGTGATTAAAAGAGAACCCCAGGAATGAAAACAGTCCAACTTCATTGACATGTGTTACTTGTAAGAGTAGGACTATGGTGCAGATAGCCATGACAAAAAAACAGAAAAGTTTACTACCAAGTTTGTCTTTAAATATAATTTCACCACCTGGGACTCACCGTCACTTTTCCTCTTGTACACGTACTGATCCATCTGGAAGTCCAAGTTGGTACCTCCCAGGTGGGTCCCTGCTGCCAGGAACTTCAGCACATCCTCCTCCTTCATTTGAAGGACATCTAGACCTCCGGACATCGTGACTGCTTACCCTGAGTTACGATTGATAGGAAAGCTGGGAAGAAGACGACACGTATTAGCAGCTGCAGGTTTATGTCTTCTTGATCGTTAGTTCAGAGTATGTCAGCAGTTTGACACACACACACACACTCATTAACTGGGCAAAGACCGGAAGCTAATAGGCTGGACAAACTAAAGGTATCCGGGTGAAAGAGTAAGAAACCACGCTGAAAATCAAGTGTGTACATTTATAGTATTCTTACGTGTCTAATAGTAAATATATAATTGTATTTAATTTCGGTATGCGGCCAATATGATCTCATAAGTATTAAGAGTCATGGCGCGAGGGGAACACTACGAGATGAGCGCGTGTCAGCGGCTAGCACATTTAGCTGTGTCCGTTAGCATATCTTCTTTGGGGTAATTCAACATGAAAAAGACCCGATAGGTCGGGGTTGTGGTGCCTTGTCGCGTGTCTTGTGAGCCGCCCATCATTAATTAGTCTTTTACACGTCGTTTAAACGTTTATTATTGAAATATAACAGTTTAGAAAACTTACCACGAAACAACGCCGTATGGAAATCTGACCACACGGTGAAAAAGAGGGCGCTTGGAGGAAGTGACGTAGTATAAATACCAGATTCCAACAGCCTGCGATTGGTTGGTTATGTAGAGGGGCGGATATCCTTTCCCGGAGTTCGCCTCTAGGGGGCGGTGTTTGCCGTGCGCTGTGACGACGGGAGCGGAGGTAACCACAGGTCAGATTCCGGGGTCCCTTATTAAGAAAGTGGCGTTGGAAAGACCATATTAAGACAACGCGGAGACGCTGACTTCTCGGTGAAAGACTGACCCGTGTTGCAACTGTATTTGCTCGAGATAATGAGTTCCAGGACCAGGGAACACAATATGTACACAGTGGCTCCACGGGTTGAGAAACAATTTCAATAAAATGCGTTTCATGTGCAGAGAGTGTGTTATACTGGTAATTCTGAAAGGACACAGGCAAAGACGTACAGGCTGAGATTTTTGGGTGCGAATGTCCCATTTGAGGCAATGGATCCTACAAATAACCCTACAAAAGAAGTATAGGAGTGACGTGTCAAGCGGAATAACGTGTTCTTTTCCTAGTTGTTTTAACCTTGTCAACACATACAGATTAATTTTTCTATCGGGCAAGCCGCCATTTCATATTCAGCCTTGCAAACTGTTCAAACTATAATTCAGTCACACATGAACAAATCAGTCAATTAATGACACTCAATGGTGGAAAAAGACATTGGGTTCAAGAGGATTTATATAAAGTGTATTCACATAATATATATATATATATATATATATATATATATATATATATATATATATATATAATAAAAACACATGAACAAAATATAAATTAGTCATAAAGTCATAAAGTTTAGCCAGGAAATATCTAAGAAGATGCACTTCATTTTCAGGTTTTTATTTTGTATTCTATTACACAATGTTTATTGTCACACACAAATCACCAAGTCAAATCCCGTGGCAATAAACAGTTTCCAATTCTGATTAATGATTTCAATCATTTCAGCAGATAGCTCGCGCTCTGCAGCTTAATGTCTGACTTTAAACCCGACCCCCTCCTTGCCCTTATGTCCTATTTGACATGATGCCGCCGCTCCCCCTCTGCTGCTTATCTCGGAGAAGTCTTTGGCCTTTTGGTTGCGGCAGTCTGCTGCAATCTTACGATTGCATTGTTTTATATCCCGTTCAATGAATGAGAAAAAGAAACAACGTCCATGGCATGCAGTTCCGGTACTTGAACATGAGATTTTAATCACTTTGATTATTATTATTTTTCTCAAAAAAGGAAGAAAACCTGGCTTGAAAAGGAGCTGAATATTAAAGCCGGTGGTGTCATAGATGATCCCTCCACAGTCTGGACCAGGATCATTGACCAACCAAGATCCATGTTCCATACATCGTTAAAAACAGGAAACGACTTTGCATGAAAGTACACTTCAGACAAATATAAAATGTTAAAGGCAGACAAATGTAATGAGGTCATACACAAGAACATATTTTATTTTACAAAAAGAAAGAAAGAATATAAAACAACATTGTGTTATTGGAGAGGCATTCATGAGTCTCCTGGTCGTAAACTGTGCGTGCGACAGAACTGCAGGGGTCAAAGTGCACTGCAGAGGCCTGAGCTGCAACTGTATCAGCTGTATCTGTCTTGAGGAATGGTGGATCGTGTCTCTGCAGTCTCGTCGAGATCACAACCGGGAAAGCAGGAGACACAGGAATTCCCGCCGAGGCGTTTCGGAATCGACCAAATACTCGCAGAGGGTCGCAATTATTGATGTGCAATCATCACATCATGCCAGTGGTATTTAAAAAATAAAGTAATACTTTTTCAAGACTTACAAAGCACTGGCTAAACTAAATCTGGTTTCTGAACATCAGCCATAAGCCAGCAGAGCACATTCCATGGAGCAATGTCTCCTCGTCCGTTTTGTGACGATCCCGTTAGTCTTTAGAGAACGAGTGCATCTCTTGTGTTGTGGCGAAATATATCCTAAACTCCTGTTCACATTACCGTCTTCACTCGACTCAAGTTTGAGCTCTTCTCTCTTTCAAACGCTTCTACGCCCCCCTGCACCCTCCTTTCAGGACTCCAGTCCAAAACGGGCCATCATCTGCTCGTACACCGTCCACGCCATGGCGGCGATCATGGTCCTTCTCAGCGCCCGCGGAACGGCCCCTCTGAAGAACCCCTGGAGTCTGTGTTCCTGCGAGAGGGAAGAACGAGGACGGCAGAGTTCAAACTGGACTGCTTGCCCCGACGGCCCCAAACAGCTAGACGCTCAAGCTAAAGAGGAGCGGGATAGTTACCATGTAGATGCATCGGATTGCCTCGACCGTCCTCAGCTGCGAGTTCACTTGGACGTGCGTTTTGACCACGTCAGCCGGCTGCGTGATCAGGGAGGCCAACACCCCCGCCAGGAGGCCACAGCTAAAGTTCGCCAGGGGGGCGGAGGCAGACGTGCTGATTTCTAGACAGAGGACCAGACGATGGGGTTTTAAGTCAAAATGGATGTTTCGAACCAAAAGAGCCCGAGCAAGACCAACAGTGACAGTACGACTCCTCGGGGGGCGCGCCTACCTTTCGACAGCGAGGCCTTGGTCTGGCTGTAGAACATGACGTAGATGCCAGAGAACGGGACGTCTCTGAGGAGAGTGGCCACCAGGCCGGAGAACAGAGCCGCGGGACCTTCAGTCCGACACACGCTGCGCAGAGCTCCGGTCACGCTGCCGTAACTGTACCTGCCACACTGAAACACACACATTTAGTTTAGTTCTGCAACGATGATTTGTATTGTGAATTGACATCCAGTTTCAACACACACATGTGGAACATGTTGATGAAGGGGTACAATAAACAAAAAAAGGAGGGAACCGTCATGGTCATGTTCAGGCCAAAATGTAACGAGTACCACACTCACTTCGAAGCGCGCCTTGATGACAGTGACTGGCAGCATGGCGACGCCTGCCACCGTCCGGGCCCCGCCTCCCAGCAGCACGGCCCCCACGGCCCCCGGGCTGCTGTCCTGGAAGAAGTGCTGCTTCAGAGAGTAGTAGGTGCTGAAGTAGAGCCCCACTCCCGGGATGGTCCGAGCAAAGGACTGGAGGGGCAGCAGATGGATATGTGAAAGAGAGAGAGAGAGAGTCAGAAGAGGGGAAATCTGCAGCTGCTGGTTTAAACAAAAAAAAAAAGACTTCCTACAAGAGAAGGTGGGATGAAGACCGAATGAAGACGTTCTCACCGGTGAAACTCCTTTCCACAGTCCCAGCAGCCTCTCAGTCCGCACCACGCTCAGGAGCACCGCCATCATCCCCACTCTGCCCGAGCTGAAAGAGTAAAGGGGACACAATGAACACTGCTGTCGTGCAGTATTTCACGCACTGGGGGGCCTCAAACAACATTAAACAAGGCAGTCCCTTTGGCAGGAAAACAGGGATGCGACTGTGCGCTCATGCATGCAGACTCACCCGGGCTGCACGCCGCTCTGCAGAGTCTGCAGCCGGGTCTTGACCAGATCCAGAGGCTGGAAGAGCAGAGTGGAGCAGGTCCCACTGACGGAGCCGCACACAAAGGCTTTGATGGCCGGGTGGGCCTGAGGGATCAAGTTATTATTATATTATTATATTATTCACATAACTGTTTTAATGTTATATATTCAAAATAGCTGTTTAAATAGCCTACAATTATTTTTTTACGAATTTGTTGAGGGTGTTAACTTATTGTTTTGTCAATAACATTAAAAAACGTTTTTGTTTATGTTTCTTTAGATGATGTTTGGTCGACAAAGAACCATAAAAGGAAACAAATCAGGAAAATATTTATTTAATGAAATTAAAAACTGTTGCCCGTTTGCTGTATTATTCAGCTGTGAGGTAACAATACAGCCCGTCCAGTCAGGAAAAGGGTAAACAAGGTCACAAGTATGTCAGAATGGCCCAACCTCAAATTAGTGGCAACAACAAGAATGATCCTTCTCCTCAAACCCCAAAAAGAATAATAATAATTAAAAAAAAGTATAAACCGTATAACTTAAAACAGACTAATCAGGTAAACAAAAGCATGCATAGTTTCTCCGGCTGGGAAAACTCACCAGTGACAGTTCCATAGTTCTTCGAGACGATGAATGTGGTTTTTTCTCCCTGAACACACACGTAAAATCTGTCGCTCTGATGCTGTTTGCACACCGAGAAAGAGATGAAACAACCAAGAGAAGTGTCCGTTCAGTCGTCTGATAACTCAGTCACATAAGAGTCACTCTTACAGATGCATGTGTGTCCTGCTGTCTGTATCTGGCTGCATATGATCACTCTCTCTCACACACACACACACACACACCCTGACCAACACTGTGCTTCCTATTCTTGACCACCTGACAGCACACAGCTACTCATTGACTTACCAAAGACCGCTGTGCTACATATTAGGATGGATCTGGTGCACATGATGAACTAATGCAGTGTGTGCGTGTTTGTGTGTGTGCGTGTGTGTGTGTGTGTGTTTTGTTGAATCAATATCCGGTGATGAGTAGAATCAGCAAAGGGGCTCTTTTTTCTGAGCAATGTCTCTAAATGGATGTTTATGAGGTTACATTTCTCTCTCTCTTTTGTTATAATATTAATTTGACCCCTTGTAGCACATTCTGCTGCAACCAAAGAGGTACAATGAGAAAAAGGTGTGAAGTGGTCCGCAGAAATAGTCCAATCTTATAACACCAATATCATGACACTCACAGCCAGCTATGTTCTAGACACATTATAATTATTAAATTATGATGCGTTACACTGTGTGATATCTCCATGGAGGGAACGAATTATCAGTTTATACAAAACAAACCGGATAAAGACTCTTCAGGTGTGTTCCTCTGTAGCTTACCCTCCTTTAAAAACAAAACAATAAAAGACTGCGACACCACAGCTCGTGAGGTGCGGAACCAGTTAAGTGCTCTCTCCGTCGCGTGGGCCCGAGAAACAACACCGACGGAGAACCTCCTTGCGAGCGGAAAACCGCTTCTGACCGACCGACAACCGGGAGACCTGAGCGTCACGCGACACACGCGCTCCTGTGCTGTGGCGTGAAAGCACAACCCGCTCGTTGAAAACTTAAACCGGCCGGTTCCTGCTCGATGACGCGGCCAGAAAGCCCCGCCCATCTCGAAGGGGGCTGGCTTCTGATTGGTTAAAACAGCGGGGCATGGTGTCGCTTTTTTAAAGGGTCACCGCTAAATTAAGGACTGGAGGAAAAATGCAATGTTTAAATAAAAAAAAAAATAGAATCGTGATAGAGGATTCTTTATTTCTTTGACTTTTTAAAAAGTTTTAAGTCAAGACTATTACTTGAGTAAAAGTAACAACTACCACCACAAGTTCCTCCTTTAAAAGTAAAGAAACATTTTAACATAAGTACTTTTAATGCATAATGACTCCTTACAAAGCGCGATACAATCATAGCATTGCATCTCTTTTATTGTGAAACATTTATAGTTGATTTTTTTTTAAGTACAATATCCAATGAAGTAGAAAAGTAGCAGAAAATAGAAATACTCAAGTACCTCTAAACTGTACTTAGTCCTACTGTACTGTGCTGAAGTAAATATACTTAAGTAATTTCCAACCACGAGCTGTATTAATGAAAACGTATCTCCATCTCTATTTGACGTCACAAATGTAGATCCAGTAACAGAAACGAATACTTACTCCATACAATACTTTAACGTTGTGCCGGTTCCGACTTGATACGCTACGATTGTCTAATTGAAAGAAAGCCCCTACTGCCCTCTGCTGGTGGAAACACATCATTTCACAAACAAAAACTGCTCCAACAGTCATCAAGTTCTGGACTTCAAATCGGACTTTTCTAAACACTTAAACCCTAAATTAACAAATGGAAAAAAACATCAGTATGAGACAAAGACTCAGTAGCAGTTTAGAAAGCCTTTTTAATTGCAATAATGCCAACATGATTTTCCATTCCAGAGGTGCAGACAGACAAAACATTACATAATAATTGAGATGCAGTTTCTTTTTTGGGGGATTTCCGTTGATTTTTAAGTGCGAAAGAGCGATCTTTTTTTTGTTTTAAATCTGAGCCATTACCCTTAACACATTCCTCCCACTTCCCAGCAGTGTGAGCCGAAAGCAGCCCCCGAGCACAGCCTGCGAGGGGGCTCTCGCATCCTGACGCACCTCTATGAAACTGCTCATCTTATACATCGGCTCCATGTTGACTGCTGTCTCCACGGAGCCCCGTCAGCCAGAGTACAGTGTACATCGGTTACAGTGATATAAGTACGACCCACCCCACCCCCTCTCCGTAACACCCTCAGCTACTCCTCCCCCTCAACAAGCTGTGCTCTGAGAATACAGTGTGTGCTGCGAGTAATACTACCCCATCACCCCATCTGAACACTGATAGTGATAATAAATGTAAAGAAAAAAATAAAAATAAAATAAAAGAATCAATCCATGTCCAGGAAAAAAAGCCAACAAAACCCCGCCGAGTGGAATTCAGCTGCATTTAAGGCCTTAGTGTGTCGGCAGTCTGGATGAGCACGTGCACAAGTCTTTACAAAACTTCCAAGCTTCTCCGTCAATGTGTCAATGGAAACACAAATGCAGTGGTTTATAATGTCGAGGCATAAGTGTTTTTCGTTAGTTTTTCTCAACTCAGTGCAAAATTAAGATATTTCCGCACAGTCACAATCAAAATGCCTTCAGTATGCGTCAATGAGTCTCCAGCTGGGTTCCTGGAAGTCTGCCTCCAATTTCGTTCTCGCAAGAAATGTGTGTGTATAATATTATTAAGCCCAAAAAGCGTAGTCACGAGTACTAACTGCAGCTAAATTGATAGGATACATTTCCGCGTATAAACCTTCATTATAAAGCATTATGTAGCGCGAGCATAAAAAACATGAAGCACTTTCTTAACAATTCAAATAAGAAAAAAAAACAACAAAAAAAACTTCGGCATAAAATACAATTCTATAGATTGAGATATTACTTTGGTCCCCTTCCAGTAATCTGTCTTTATCTATGTATACTTCTTTCTTGGTTTTCTCCTTCAATTAGAAAAATAGATCCCAAATCAGGACTATTATACCTGGAATGTTTCCTTACAAAAATATTAGATTTTTTCCCAGAGAATGAAAAAAATGAAGCAAACCAAAAGAAATTTGGGCCCTCCCTCACAAAAAACATAACGTTTGCGTTTGTCAGCATGGCGATTGTCCGAGTTTACTGGCTCCTGTATGTTACGAATGCATAGATTGTCAATGGTAAAGAGACACGACTGTCACGGGGCTAAACGTGGAGGAACGGGTGGAATCCCTGTCTGAGTCTTACTTTGTTTCCTCCCCGTTCAGCAGGTACAGTAATGTGTGCTTGTGTGTTTATTTCGTGTGTGTATTTTGGGTCGGCCTATTCGTGATGCAGTTCTAAGGAGTCGAGTGGCACTGCGTCGCTTCATTCGGGCTTGGGCTCGGGGGTCTCGCTCTTGGGCTCGCTGTCCTCGTCGCTTTCGATGCCCGTGCGGGTAACGGTGCGGCGCACGGTGAAGGGGAAGTCACCACGCCTAAAAAAAGAAAAGAAAAAGAAAAGAGGCGATAACAATTAAACTACAGAATGCTTAACATTTTGTTAGACGCATTTGAAAACTAAGTTTCTTGCATTTAGTTTCCTGTATATCGCGTTCTTCTCCCCACCTGAGCTTGTTCTTAAGGGTGGTGACCTCACGGTTCACAACGTCGGCCGACTCCGTGGCGTCCTCCAGCTCCCTCTGCAGCTTCCTGCGGTTGGCGTTGGCCCTCTGAGCCTCTTCCTCAGCCTCCTCCAGCTGACGCTTCAGCTGCTTCATGCGGGAGTTCAACTTGTCCACCTGTAATTTGGACACGGATAACGTTAAAGACATACGGCAGAGCACGCTCTCCGATCTCCCGGGAGTGGGCTACGACCAGCATTGGCTCGACAGTGGCGTTAGAGAAACGCTGACCTGGTCTTTGTACTGCTCCGTGTTGCGTCTCTCATCGTCCACCTGCAGGATGACTTCCTTCAGTTTCTTCTCGGTGCGTCTCACGAGCTTGGTGGCACCCTGCCTCTCCCTGAGTCAAGAGCACAACGCTGGTCAGACTAATGTCACATGACATGGTGGAGGAACTATTTAGATCTGTGTCTCTTTACAAAGTATTACTATCAAAGCCAGCTGGCCCATCACCTCTGGAGCCGGCTCCCCAGGAAGCTGCAACCACTGACGTGTGTTGTCACCATAACAATAACAATCTTTTGTACATCATCAAATAACCACAGTGAACAGTTAAATATCAGTTATACTCCCATTCTATTTATGTGGTCGTGTATGATTGAGAAAAACTTGAATAAAATGTTTTGTCACCACAGACCCAGTTTGTAATACTACAAATATAGCAATACTTTCATCGAGAATTTAACGAAAAACCATCTTTTACTCATTTAGCTATAACTATAATGCAGAATAAAAGCCCACCTGGTCTCCATGTCCAGCTGTTCCTCCAGCGCAGCGATTTTGGACTCCAGGGCGGCCATGTTGGCCTTGTACTTGGACTTGACCGTTCCCTCCAGCTCCTGCAGCTTCAGCTTCAGCTCCTTGTTCTGACGCTCCAGCTGGCACCGAGCCCCCTCCACACGCTGACAAGTACTGCGCTCTGCAGTCAGCTCCACGTTCATCTGGTCAGTCTGCAAAAAAGAAAAGAAAGAAGTTGGACGGGGACTCTAAGCCTGGGGGTTTGATCCATTTAATAACTTAAAATACAGCAATTTTCACACCACAAATGGAAAAGAATCAATGTTTCTTCGATAATGAGATGCAGAATACTCGTGTCCACAAACCTGCAGCACTGCTTTCTTCAGCCTGTCATTGGTCAGCTCGGTGTTGCACTGCTCCTCCTCCAGCTCCTCCTCCAACTGAGCGATGCGAGCCTCCAGCCGTCTCTTCTCCTCTGCAACCTGAGCACTGAAAGATGAGAAAGGTGGGGAAATGGTCACCAACAGGGGAGATGCAGTCAGTTTGTTCATTTGTTTTACTTGAAAGATGCGTTACTTCTTGGTGGCCTGGTTGTTAATCTCATCCTGCAGCTCGTCTCTCTCTTGCTGGGCCTGTCTCTTTACTCGCTCTGCGGCAGCCAACTCCTGCACAGTAGGGTGACCGAGAAAGGAGCAATAAGATTTAGTGTGCAACAGCGGCAGGGGAGCAGAACAGAGTTGGAGAGGAGCGCGTGCCGACCTCCTGCATCTGGATCATCTCGGCCTCCATGCCCTTCAGCTTCTTCTCAGTCTCCTTGCTCTGAGCGAGGATTTCCTCTCTGGACATGCGAGTGTCCTCCAGCTCCCGGATGAGATCCTTCATCTGGGCCTGCGGAGTAAAGGGGAGTCAGTCGAACTGAGTCGGAAGAAGCAGCTCATTTTCTTTGTCGTATTGAAGACATTTCGGCAACGGACTCACTTGGATCTTCTTCAGCTGTTTCAGGGCCTCGTCGCGGTTCTTGTTGGCCATGTCGATGCCCGCCTCCAGCTCCTTCAGGTCCAGCTCCAGCTTCTTGCGCCCGGCCACGGCGGCAGAGCGCTGCTTCCTCTCATCCTCCAGCTCCATCTCCATTTCCCGCACCTGATGGAGGCCAGTTTGAGTTTCAGCCACTTCCCAAAACACAGAAGACACTGCACCTGCATGCTGACACCATCTCAGCTGAAGCCACATTTCATTTAAACGATTCATCGTGTAGTCCAAATTAGTTAATTGCAGCCATTTAAAGTGTCAGTGTGTTAAACATTTTGCTCTAAATATGGCAACAGCAGATGCCTTTTCATGGCATGCTCAGTCCCAGGCTCTGAGGGCGTCCATTCAATTGTCAAGCAAATTTTAAGTGAACTTTTGAAATTTCACCAAAAAAATAAATAAAAAAGTGGTAAATGACTAGGGGCGTTTTCCATTAACTTATGAGCAAATTAACTTGGCTACAGCAGTTTGGTTAGAAGTTGTCACTATAGGCTACTCCCGTCTGGGAAAATGCCAGTAAACGGAAGGAGTAAAGAATGCAAACCGAATAGTAGTTTGTAGTGTTCTTTCATGTCAGCTAGTGTTCATGCTCTCCAGAGATATTTGCGTGTTATATTAATACCAGAGAAGACTGCGACAGCAGAAACAGCTGATCAGTCATGTGACTTAAATGTTTTCCATGTCCGAATTTACTCAGCAAAGCCGTTTCCTTAATCCATTAAGGCAAAAATCACCTCAAGCGAGCGTAGAAACTTGTTTACACAACTGAGAACATTTTCAATGTCAATAAAGCACGTCTAATGCGGCACTAAAAAAAATTGAGCTTGAACATACTTATACCATAAATGCAGCTGATATCGTTTGATTCTAAGTAACAATATTGTGTTTAGTGCAGATGTCTTTTTCCGGTCTGTAACCAAACTGTTCTGACACTATATACAGATTGTTCACCAGTCTAGAACCAACTTCCCACAGGAAACAGTTACCATACAAACATTGGGTTGGGTCTACATCCCAGTCGTACCTGTTTGACCAGCGCCCTCTTCTTCTCCTCGCCCATCTCGTCCCGTCCCGACAGGTCTCTCTCATACTGGGCCTTCATGGCCTGCATGTTGACCTCCAGGCGCAGCTTGGCATCCTCCGTGCCCTGCAGCTCGTCTTCCAGCTCCTCCAGCTGAGTCTTCATCTCTTCCAGCTGCTGCTCCATCGCACGCTTTGCCTTCTCCAGCTCGTGGACCTGCAAGAGAAAAAGGAGGAACGCTTTATGCGACGACATGACAAAGACAAAGACGCCTCTGAAAACACACATCTTTCCACACTTACGCTCTTGCCGACATCGTCCTTAGAGGACACCAGGTCCTCCATCTCGGCCCGCAGCAGTTTGTTGTTGCGGTCCACTTCGTCCTTGATGTCCATCATAGAGTCCAGCTCGCGGGTTAAAGCCAGTGCCCGGGTCTCCTTTTCGCGGGCCTCGGCTTCAGCCTTGTCACGCTCCTCTGCATAACGGGCAGAAATGTTCTTCTCCTCTGCCAGCATCTGAGTCGGGATGACGAGTGTCAATCCTTTAGATTTCAAGCCCATGAAAGACTAAACAAGTGTTTTACACACAGACATCTCACCTGGTCAAACTTCTTCTGCTTCTTCTCCAGGTTGGAGACGATCTGCCGGAGGTGGTCCTGGTCTACCAGCAGGTCGTCCAGCTCCTGCTGGACACGTGTCTTGGTTTTGTCCAACTTCTCGAAGGCGGAACATTTCTCCTCCATGCGCTGGTTCAGTCCCTCCAAGTCCCTCTGAAGCCTCTTCTTCCCTTCCTCGGCGGTCTCCAGGCAACCCGCATCCTGCTCGAACTTCTTCTTCATTTCAAGAAGCTGTACGGACAGAAGGCGGTGTGTCACTTGAACATTCGATGCGGTGAGGCTTCATAAATCCATAATGAGGCAGCATTAGTCCAAATTAAGTTTAAGCTGTACGCGTGTCTCAAGTTAGTTTTCTTTCCAACCTGAGCCTGAACGGTTTGCAGCTGCTTCTCCACGTTCCTCTTGGTCTCTTCTTCCTCCTCCAGTTGTTCCCTCAGGTTGTTCTGCTCGTCCTCAAGCTGGCGCAGACGTGTGCTGTTGGACAGCTTCTGGCGCGTCTCCTCCTGGAGCAGTTCCTGTTGGAAACATGGGCGTGTGACGCCAAGTTAGATGTCGCAGACCATTGGATTTGTGTGATATTATCAGTGATCTTAAAATGTGAGAAATATATATATATGAAAGAAATACTCAAATTAAAAGTCCTCCTCCACTCAAACATGTATTCCTCCTAATATTGTTTCTTTTGGATGCTTGAAGAACATTTTCAAATTCACCGGCTGAAGGGGGAACGTTTCTCAGCCTTAAATATGAGTCTATGACATTACACACAAATTTTGGAGAGTTTGGATAGCAATTGTGGTCCATTAAGAAACCTACTGTTATGCTTAGTCTTCAAATGCAGGGTAAAAATGCATAGAAATTTGGCTAAAGCATCCGGAGGAAGGGAATATTTTTGACTTAAGTTTGTGTTACCGCTGAACATACAGGAGGCTCTAAACAGCGGGTGGGTCAGTTCGTACCTGAACATCCTGCAGCTGGGATTCCACAGCAGAGCAGTCCTTTGTGGCCTTGATGGACTTGCCCTCTACGTCAGACAGCACGGTGCTGACGCTCTCCAGTTCGCTCTGTGGACAAAAGGCAACGAGTGAACCCCTGAACCTCATCAGTGTTCAATCCGGATGGAACTTTAATAGCCGGTTTCATAAAGACACAGGTTTAGCGTCATCTATTGACCACAGACGTGATTCGGACACGCGAAGAGATTTGTCATCATTAGTGTTATAAGCTGAAGGTGCAAACAAAGAGTTGTACCTGCACTTTGGCCAGTTTCTCGGCCTGCTCCAGCCTCAGGCGCTCGCTCTCCGAGTGTTTGAGCTGCAGTTCCTGGACCTGGGCTTCGGCCTTCTTCCGGCGATGCTCAGAGTCTCCCTTCCCCTGCATCAGCGTCTGCATCTCAATGACCAGCTCGTTCCTCTCAGACTCCAGAGCCTGCTTGGCCTTCTCCATGGACACTTTGTTCTGCGAGTGAGGGAAAGGGGGCATGAATGGTTTCAGCAGTCAAAATAACAAATGGGCCTTGAGGGGAAACTCCAAGTAGTTCTGATAAAAGGGGCTCTTACCCTTTTCGCCTGCTCCAGCTGCTCGTTGAGCTCGTCGAAGGCCTGACCGTGTTTCTGCCTCATCTCAACCAGCTGTTGTTCGTGAACTTTGGCGTCGTCGTCCAGAGTCCTTTTGAGATGAGTCACCTCGGTCTCGCGCTTGGACCTGAGGAGGGAGAGCGCAGCTTAATCTCCTTGCGTCAAGATGGATGACGGACTATAAAAAAAAAGAAAAGCACTTTAACAGACATCTGTGGACCGGTATCTCTACCTGAGTTCCTGCTGAGCGGCGGTAGAGTCCAGAGTGTCCTCCAGCTCCGTCTTGAGGGCCTCCAGCTCTTCTCCCAGGTCCCTGCGGTGTTTCTCTGCCTTGGTGCGTGCCTGCCTCTCCAGCTCCAAGTCCTCCTGCAGCTCAGAGAGCTGAGCCTCCATCTCACGGATCTTTTTCTGCGCCAGGTTCTTCTGCGCTGCCTCCTCCTCAATCCTGACAGGAGGAATAGATGAAGAAAAAAAATAATTGTGAATTGAAATAAAATTACAAACAATTGCTAAAAACAATGAGCGGTAAAGTCCCACACAGACCTGGCGAGAGCTGCCTGGAGCTCTTCCTCCTTCTTGGCAAGTTGGGCGCGGAGCTCGGCAATCTGAGCCTGCAGCTCAGCAATCTGGTCATGGATCTCGTTGAAGTCGCCGTCCAGCTTGCGTCGGTTCTTTTCCAGCTCCTGGCGCTGCTTCTCCTCCCTGCGCAGGCGGTCTGGGGAAAAAACAAACAAATAGGAGTTTATAAAGGAGGGGAGCAAACACCGGTTTAGGACCAAGTGGGACATATAATAGCTATGATGTACGTATCCCTATCGTGGTCTCGTCCTACCCTCCAGGTCTGTGATCATGGCCTCGTGTTTGGTCTTGAGTTTCTGCAGGCTCTTGGATTTCTCCTCCTCTTCCGTCAGGTTGGTGGTGTACTCGGAGATCCTCTCCTCCAGCAACTTCTTCTCCTGGATTCACAAAAACGTAATGGGTCAACAATAAGTATCCCCAGAGATGACGCACATCTCATTTGTTTTTAGCGGAAACAGGTTAAATCAAGCGCAGTATTTGTTACGAGCTCCATCTTCAGTTCATCGGGGGCGCTTACACCAAAAGGAACAACGAGTAACCACAACTCCTGTTGACCAATCTAAGTGTCCGTCACAGTGGTGATAGTCCTTCTCGTCCTAACCTTGTTTAGTTTGCCGTTCTGGTCGTCGAGAACCATGACATCATCTTCGATCTTCTTCATCTTGGACTCCAAGGTGACCTTCTCCAGCTGAAGCTTCTGTCTGGCCGCTTCCTCCTCGTCCAGCTGCTGCTCCAAGTCCTGCGAGCAGATGAACGTTACATGTAATGACATGTCCAAATCAGTGGGTGTCGAGTGGAACTTACTCCGATATTCTGCTGCATCTTCTTTTTCTCAGACAAGAGCTGCGAGGCGCGCTCCTCCTCCTCTTCCACGCGTGCCTCCAGGTCGTGGAGGATCTCCTCCAGCTCCTGCTTCCTGGCGGCCAGACGAGCTCTCATCTCCTCCGCCTCGGCACAGAGCTCCGTCTCGGCCTGAAGCTGCTCCTGCAGGGCCATTTTCTCGGCGCTCAGCTGTAAGCGTGCAAAGAAATGTCGGTTAACAGCACTTCTATGATTCACACACATATCATATAATATGATTATATGGATGTCACTTCTACATTTCATACCAATTTCCTGAAGAGGAAAAATAGGACAATAAATGTAACAGAGATTGTGGTTTCTTAAGTTTTACCTGATGCTGCTTTTCATCCATCTCCTGGAGCTGCTGCTCAGCATACAAATGCTTCTCCTTCACCTTCACCAGCTCGTCATCCTTGGCCTGCATCTCCTCCTCCTGCCTGCTGACTTGCAGCAGAGGCTTCACCTGAGGACCAAAAAAAAGTTAGAAAGGACAATAAAAAATAAAAAAAGGGGGTGGTGAGGTTTTAAAGTAAGAGGCTGGGGTTTACCTTGGTGAAGAGCCTCCACCACTGCCAGTTCCTGAGTTTGAGATAAGCAGCACAGTTTCTCTGGATCACCTTCATCGCGGTCAGCTGCTGCTGTCTCTTGGCAAAAGCCCTACGAAGCAATATTAGTTTAGAGATGAGTGGTCGTCACTCAAAATTATTATTTATTATTTAACAGTTGAGTCGCAGAACATCTTTTCTTACTTGCGGGCCACGTAGCCTCTGCACCAGGCCTGGAAACTGATGATGATGTCTGTGATCTTCATGTCTCTCTCCTCCTCCAGGTGAGCAAGGACTCCCGCCCTGAAGAAAACTTTGCTCTGGCCAATACGGAACAGGTTGGGATCCAGCTCCAGGCTTTTTATCTGACGGGACAGGAGATGCACTGATCAAGTTAAACTGCAGCGGGACTCAGTGCAGAGCTTGGCTAGAATTGTGTAGAGCCTTACCATGAGCACGCAGGCTTGCTTTCCATCCATGAAGCCCTTGGGGATGGCATTGGGAGTGAGGATTTCATACCTTGGAGAGAAAGCGGATGATAGGATTTATGTTTGTCTGACACATACCTCCCAGGGAACAAGGCATGCTGGGAACAGTGTTATCATTTGGTATACCTCTGTCTGAACTCCTGGAAGACAATGCGGTTGGGGAAGCCCTGTCTGCAGATACGGATCCCCTCCAGCACACCGTTGCACCTTAGCTGGTCCAGGACCAGGTGGGGATCCAGTTTACCAGCCTGAGAACAAGGAACGTTTACCGTTAAGCGGTGTGAACAGCTCCATTCAACACAGTGGATTATCCAACAAGTATAGTGACGATTAGTCGACTAGGAGGGGGAAGCCCTAGCGTTTAGGGTTTCTTTTGTGAAACGGTGGTACACAAGTTGTAGTCATTGGTGTTTGACCAATGCGCACGAGGCAGCCCCATTCAAACTCCACCCGTAAACTTCCTTTAACACTAGAAAGCACTAGAACCGACACAAGGATTTTTTTAATGTGAATTCCCTGGAACTATAGAACAATAACTAAATTGAGTGCCTAAGGACAGAAAGACCTGCAGTAGAAACCACCCAAATAGATGACAGAATTTCTCGTGTACCTTCTTCTCGTGGTTGGGGATGATGCAACGGACAAAGTTGGGGTTGGTGTTCCTCAGAGTGGCCATGAGCTTGGACAGCTGCTCTTTGTACAGCTGGCCCACCGTGCGGAACATACCTTTGCGGGTCTTGAAGGCACCGGGCATTTCGGACATGGACACCTTATCCAGACCCACAATGCGGTCCACTGAAAAGAACAATAGAGGAGACAATATGTAAGAAGCCAGTGGATTTAAAATCCACGCATTTGAACCAGGCAAACTCAAGGCAAAATATCCATTGTGTCTCCCCTTCTTTTTTGGTAAACACACACCCGGACGGAGAGAGTGGAGGCGGTTCATAACACCAGGACCAGTGAAACACCACACAAACACATGGTGAATGCTGAGGGAGATGGGAATCAGGCATAGGACGACAAGAAAGGAGTCACCCAAAAAAAAAAAAGCCAGTGAAGCGTGGAGAGATTACACACCACAACGAAAACAAAACTGTGCAGTGAATGGAAGCAGCTGGTCAAACTGTTGACGCCACCGGTTTGCAGATCTTCAAGTGAAAACTTGTGTGATGGTTCGACTGAATACGTGTGTCATTAATGTGGCAAACTGAGGGGGTTGCAGTGTGCATGTATTTGTTTTTGTTTGTGGTGATTTACTTTTTAAAAACACACCAAACCCATGCAGTATATACCCATTGCTGCAGTACCCATGACCAACACCAGGAGTCCCCAAACAACACTATTACACAGGGGAGGGAAGAAAAAAAAAAAAGGAGAGTTCAATGACAGAGCAACAAGTGGTAAGATGACTGGAAGAGTCAGAAACATTCTTAATCTACTGAAAGTCTAAACCCAAAACACAAGTTGAAACATTTGGATGGATGGCAGTGAGGGATTCATGGTGGGGGTAAAAAATAAAAAAGCATGTTTAAAAATGGACAGCAAGAATAAGAGGGAAGGACAAAATAAATGAAAAGAAACCTTGTCACCTGAGTCTGAGTGTAGAATAGGAAAACGGTGATAAAAATAGGCTCTCTGACATTTCTGTACCTCTGAGACCCAGTAAAAAGAGAGAATGACAAAAACAGGGCCGCACAGAGGAAGAAATGGGCGGAAGAAAGTGGGATTTGAGAAGGTAAAAACAAAAAGGTCCACACACCAGACAATAAGAGAGCAAAAAAAACAAAGCACTGTGAAACGCAATACCAAAAGCCAACATGAAATATGTATGCATTCCCTTATCCGGCTGTGACTTCCGGGTTTAGCTCCCTCAACTCACCGTCCTTCCAGAGCTCGGACACAAACTTGTCGGTGGACTGGTTAAGCAGTGAGGCCACGTTGTCGTTCAAGGGGTCCATGTTCTTCATCAGCCACTCGTCTGCTTTGTAGTCCACCTGAGGAGTGACAGTAGGGAGGAAGACTCTCTTTTAGACCTCTGGGACATTATCATAGAGTTGAAAAAGAGAAAATCTATGACAACGCGATAATGAGAAAGCATCCTCATGATCCATTTACCTTGCCAGCGTAATGGATGACGCAGAAGTCTGCCTCGTCCTTCAGTTTCTTGGGCTTAAAGAACTTGGGGTGAGTGCCCTGCTCTTGCAGCACCTTCTCCACAAAGCTCTTGTCCGTGGCTTTGGGGAACCAGCACTCCTCATCCAGCAGGGCGAGGATCCCGGGGGGACTAGCCTGAGTCCAAAGGAGAGAGTGCAGACGTTGAGGCACGAGATAGAAACGCTGTGAAGTTCTTAACATAGTGGATGAACAAAGAAGTCGCGTTGGGGAAACGAAAGCCGTACAAGCGTGTAGGCTTTCCAAAACTCACAGGTTTCTCAATGAGCTCGATGCAGGGCTGCAGGTCAAGGCCGAAGTCGATGAAGCTCCACTCGATGCCCTCCCTCTGGTACTCCTCCTGCTCCAGGATGAACATGGTGTGGTTGAAGAGCTGCTGCAGCTTCTCGTTGGTGTAGTTGATGCACAGCTGCTCAAAGGAGTTCAGCTGGAAGGGGACACAGGAGAGAAGAACACCGTTGATCAACAGCACAAATAAAAACATGGACAGGTCGATACTGCCATAGACGACACTTTCAAGTCGGGATTACCTCGAATATCTCAAATCCAGCGATGTCGAGGATGCCGATGAAGGAGGCTCCCTGCCTCTTGGTCTTGTCCAGGGCTTTGTTGATCCTCATGACGAGCCAGCGGAACATCCTCTCGTATGTGGCCTTGGCCAGGGCCTCCACGGCGAACTCAGCCTGCTCCTGGGTCTGGGCCTTCTGGACGAAGTCCCTGCCCACCTTGATGCGGGGCGAAAGGATGGCCCTGGTGAAGTCCGTGACATTCATTCCCATGAGGTGGCTCACCTTCTGGGCAGCTGGAGCGGAGGAAAAGAAGAGGAAGAAAACACAGCAAAAAAGGTAGAGTTAAAAGACGAGGAGAGGGCAAAACGAGATTTTAGATGCAACTGCAGGATCATTGACAACTCGTCAAGGTTCTCTGCAGTGCCGATGCCCACTTCAGGTACCGCTATGACGTACTGGTGTCGTCGGGCATGGCTGCCTGGTCTGTGTGGCGCTCCTTCTTGAAGGTCATGTTCCCGAGCTGCAGCACAGAGGCCACCACCTTCAACAAGCCTGCACAAAAAGAACAAACGGGAGCATAAGCGTTGTTTTGCGGTGCACTGAGAAACAAAAAAGTTATTCTAAAAAGTAATTTGCAGGGTTGTGTTGTGCCTTATTTACCTATTTGCTCATCCTCGGGGATACTCATGATCTTAAAGGCCTCCAAGGTCTCTGTAAACAGGTCCTTGTCCTGCTGCCCGGGAATGGTAACGTTCCCGTTTGAGAGGAAACGGTAGTTGTTGTAATTCTCAAGGAGGAGTTCATCTGAGAGGAAAAGGATGGTCGCAGTGAGTCAAGTGCAGAAAAGAAACAACTTGAAACGGAGTTATGTTATATGTCGCTTACTGCGCAATTTATCTCCGGCCCCCGTGAGCAAGTAGTAGAAGATGTGGAAGGTCCTCTCGTCTTTAGCCTGGCGAATGGCACGGGATTTCTCCAACAAGTCTGGTAGTCAATCCGTCAAGGAAAAGGTTTTTCCCATACTACCAGGGCTGTATTTCAAAACCTGTTTTTATTCATGCATCGCCTTAAGGACACAAAAAGAAAAACAAACTAGCACTAAAATGTCTTTAAATCTTAAAAAAATGTGTTAGAGATGACAGCATTGAGGATACACGTCTCAATATTGGCACCGACGATGTAACCGTTGACATCAAAGTTTATCCTGATGAATTTTCCCTGGAGGAGGAAAAATAAAAAACAATTAAGAGAGATGTGTGGAGCAGTCCAGCAGCAAAACAGGCGGTTAATAAGAGGTCTGAATCGCAAGAGGGAGCACCAAGTCTTACAAATCGGGAGGAGTTGTCGTTCTTGACCGTCTTGGCGTTGCCAAAGGCCTCGAGGATGGGGTTGGCCTGCAGCAGCTGCTTCTCCAGCTCCCCCTTGACGGACACGAAGAGAACAGCAAGGCAACATTTTAACAACGCTTTCCTTTTTTTTCTTCAAGCAATAAATCATGACGGTTCTCAGCCATGGATTCAGATCCAAGTGCTGATATATCGCGAGAACCTCATTATGATCCGTCAACAGAATGGTACTTCATTGGAAGAAATTTGCCAACATACTTACGTCTGAGGAGAAGGGATAACACAGAGTGTACGAAAACATGTAAACATAAAGTGATCAGAGGAGGGATACCGAATACACACACGCACAAGCAACAAACACATTGCACCCAAGCATTCCCCCTCTCCACACACACACCACATCATGTTAGCGCCCACATCTGCAAACACCCAGAGACCCTGAGACCCTCATCAGTAACCCGTCACCTGTTACCCAGAGCAGAACAATCCAGTGAACCCAAAGCACAAAAAATTCAATATAAACATCTTCCTTCAAGTTTTACTGGTTTTACTCCAAAAATGAGTTGTAAAGCATTTGTGTCACTAAAAATAATGGAAACGACGTCAGACAATTTCCAAAGGCTGCACTGAATTGTAGGTAGAGTGGGTGCATTCTACATGTTGAGTTTAAAAGAATTCAAAGCAATGACGTCGTAGAAATTTTTTTTGTCAGAAGTTGTCTGCATGTGTCATTTATTCATCAATCTTTTCTCAGTGTAGAAAAAGCAGTGAAGGCCCTGGATTTTCAATTAATTTCAAACTGTGCTGCACATCTGATTCTGGACTTCACTGAACCTCTTGATCAAATAAGAACAAAAATCATTATGCAAAAACGAGAAAAGCAGTCAAACTTTGGACAGGGTAGCGATACAGATGATGAAAAATTCAACCACACAAATATGTCTCAGACCAAAAATTGCTGTTCCTCAGCAAAGACCCCACCCTCTTAACCTTCCATTGTCTGGCTGAATTTTTCACAGGAACATAAAACGGCTGCTACCGATCTGCAAACAAACTTCCTCCCTTACTTCCTATTGGCTGGCAGGACACGTCACCTCTGCCCTCGATTTACAAAGTGACTCCCACAACAGTGCGCTCCAGCAAAAAGGGGAAAGGGAGGGAGGGCGGGAGGTGATTACAGAAGCAGGTGGGGAGGAAGAGCGAATGGAAGGGAGAGAGTTAACTCACATGTGACAGGATCGAGCTGTTCTGTTGATGGGAGAGAGAAATACGACAACCTCAAAAAAAGGGGGTCTGATGGATGTGTGTTTTCATCACTGGCTGCTTTCAGCAGCATTCTGTCATAAAGCAGGCGAGAGAACAGCGGTGCAGCGTCTCCAGCCGAGGCCGACGCTCTGGGCTACAGAGAGGGGAAGAAGTCCCGCCCCTTCTGGTGGATCGCCATGGGACCTTATCTCCACGAAAAAACTATATATGTACAGTAGTCAACGGCGAGAAAGAAACAACTTTGAACCCGTTGAATTGTGCCATGAAATACACACACATGATGTTTGACAATTTAAAAAGATAATTTAACACCAACAGAAAGTTGCATTTTGTCTTAAAACTGCATCAAATGATGCCCGTGTGCTTCGTACCGGGATGCACTCGCATTGAGTCTTGCTCGTTCAGATGCTTTCCGGTTGATAGAAAGAGTTGCTGATGAAATGCATCAGGTAAGGTAACTTCTACATTTCAGCATGGAATTATAGCGACCTAGCTAGCAAGCCAAGGTAACAGCTGTGATTGGCGTACATTGTGCGAGACAAGATATGGAGTTTCACACAAAACGAAAAGTGATGACAAATTGCAACTTTCTTGGCGTGGAAAATCACATTTTAAAATTGACAAACATCATTCAAACAGGATCAAACAATATGTGTCTTTTGCCATTAAACCCTGTACATATTTATGTGAAGTACGGTCCGATGAGGGGGGACACCGGAAAAGGGTGGGACGTCGCCCCTCTGCTATCTTGATTTCCGCCCATTTCCCTTTGGTTTGAATACAACAATGTGATGAAGGATTAACAATCATGTGCACGAGCAAGTGCGAACACACACACACACACCGATGTACATCAGACACAAATGGAAAGAAAAATCAAAGTGATATGAAAAATGTAGTTCCTGGAAGACTAATGCCTTTGAGGAATTTAGGGAATTGTGTCTCACATGAAAATTAATCAAAAAAACAACAGGAGGGAGTAAAGTGAGAGATGAAGGGAGTGAAGTGATGTAAAAAGAGTAGTAGAAGGAAGGCTTGAGGGAGGAACTGTGTGGATGGGAGGCAGGACCGACCTGGTCTTTCTTGGTCTTGTGAGAGGAGGCCACGTGAGCCAGATACTGGATGACCTTCTTGGTGTTCTCTGTCTTACCGGCACCAGACTCTCCTCTACGAGACGAAGAGAAGAAAAACTATTTAAAAGAGGGACGGTCTAAAAACACAAACGAAGACCAGATGTATTGTTCCTCTGAATGCGTCATGTGGACGTTTGTTACTCACGTGCAAAGAATGGACTGGTCTTCACGATCTGTGGAAAAAATGCAAATGTTTGATTATGCAAAAAAAAAAACAACTACGCCGCTTGTTCCAAGTGAGCATGCGTTATCGCCAAGGCACATACACTTTCTGTAGTCTGCACAACAGGAAGTGCATTGGCCACACAGGAAATTCAATACCAGGCTTCCTGTGATTGTAAAAGAGGTGCTGCCGGGTTTCAAACTAAGTAGCCAATTACCCTTCGCCTCCCACTTTGCTGGAGCCAAAGTGGAGAGAGGGGAAAAACGACGACTGGGATAGAAGAGTGTTTTTGGTATGGGTGGTGTGTGCATGACACAACACATGAGGAACATTACAAAGAAATATTTACACAATGAGATTGTTTTATGAATAAATAAATCTGTAATAATAACCGTCTGGTATGTTCAGAGGGTGAACTCCACTTTACTGTATCGCAACCTATAAAAGCTAAGATGATACCTACATTCTTTTCACAATAGATATAATATAAATATAAGTATGTATATGTAATATACAGGCATGACATGATCGTGAAAAAAAACAACCTTAAACTGTGCATTTGAGGGCACATTTTTTAATACTTTATTGGCAGTAAATATTTTGTGTAGTAAACGCATGCAAGTATAAAGAGCAAAATGGACTGAAATGGGTTCGCACGGATTTACACATACGAGTTTATGCCATTTTTACCCTGTGACCCCAGAGGACCTCTGTAATTACGTCCTCTGTATATTCTTCCAAGGAATGTGGCAAATGAGCTGCATAGGAGTCACAGGCCTCATATTTTCTTCTTTTTTTTTTTAAATGGAACCTCTTAGCTAGATTTGAGAGTGTCAGGTGGGGCTAGTAAATCAACACTCTGCAAGCGTCAGACAATATTCTGCAGCAATTTGTCTTCTGTACAATATACAAGCTACTCCAATGCACCCCGTATCATTTCTTTTGCGCAGTTACTGACAAAAACTACCTGTATTGCGGTGTACATACAAATGTAAAACCTAATCTCTTGGGAGCCTTGTCGTTTGCAGCTCTGCCACTCGGAGAACAGTAGCTACTTTGACAATGCAATCTCATTACAAGTTTGGGGGCTGCTAAAATATCTGCCAACGGTTTTAATAAAAGCCAAAAAAACTACTTAATTCAACTTAATTTCTTTTCTGCTTATAATGAAATACTTCATCACGACTTACCCTGCATCATGCTTCTGTAAGACGTGTCAGTGATGGCGTAGATGTGAGGCGGCATTTCGTGCCTCTTCTTGCCCTTGTACATGTCAACGATCTCCTCGGAGTAGATGGGCAGGTTCTTGTAGGGGTTTATGACGACACAAAAGAGACCGGAGTATGTCTGCGGGACAGATGGAGGTGGCATTTAGAAATAAATTTTAAAAAAAAAGGAGGGGTTGGAGTTTAAAATGGGATAAATATGATAATGTTAGGTCTCCATTTGGTGTGCAGATCGTGGACTGGGATGCTTCATATGCTACGTAGTGTAGTGCTTGTGAAATACACAAGTTGTGCTCGGCACCGATTCAATAATAAGGCCTTCCCATCCCCCATCGAGACCTAGCTGAAAGTTTCTCATGGATTTGGATTTGTTACCCTCCGACATCATTACATAATCTCAACCACACCCTGCTGCATGTTTAAACCGATGATTGGCCGAGGTGCTGTGACACTTCCGCCACTTCACAGGTTAGCCAAGTCATATCTAAAAAAGGTCCAAGCGGCAGTATAATCTGCTTTGAACGCTAAAACCCTCCTTCATTCCCCTCTATAAAACACTTTTCACTTCTTTTTTCTCTGCGTGCTGCATTCCTGCGCTGCCCTCCCCAACATCTCTGTACCAGACATGTCTCCCTCTGTTGTACACCCGGTTCTCTTGAGAAACGGTCGATCTAAAAAGACTACAGAGCCCGGAGGCGCTCCAACGAAACCTGGGTCTGGATCTCTGGAGGGCTGTGATGATATGACCGGGTCACACACACACCAAAGAGATTAAATCATTCCCAGCCCACCACATGGGGATAAACAACATGAATTATGGGGGAAGTAATTGCAGTTACAACACAATTTACATTCCATGTCGAGTGTTGCAAAAAACGGGACCCCGACGCCACCCTCCCCTAACTCTCGCTTCACATCTCTTGTACTTTGGAGGGCATTGTTCCCTGCAGCTTCCGGTTTACAAGACAACACCAAACACAAGACGGGCTCACATACCATGAGCATGTTAGCTGTGTCACTTTGTAGTACAATGGCTCGTCTTAGAGAGATAATTGAGAGTTTGGACAAGGTTTGGACGCTGGCAATGACTGATTTCTATGAGCCAGCGGGGATTTCATAACAATAAAAAAAGGGAACTGCTTTTAAACAAATAGGATGACATCAACCTGATGACTGTTTGGTGGAAAAACATAAGGAAAATAGTAGCAACACTGCATTTTATTATTAAAAATATAACAAACCTAAATCTTCATTAATACTCAAAAGAAATGTATGGGGGGGAACCCAGAAACTAAAATGAGCTCCAATGCAGCAGAATGAGGTATCCATGACAAGCTTCACACTCACATAGATGAGACCGGAGTAGTATCTCTCCTTCAGGTTGTGCAGCACGGAGGCCTCGTTCAGGCAGGTGAGCTCGGCCATGTCCTCCACCTTGCTGAACTTGGGTGGGTTCATCTTCTGGATGTCATCCTTGTTCACCCGGATCTTCTTGCCGGAGTCCGCCAGCTCGACCACACACTCGTCGCCGCGCTCCTCCTTCACGGAGCCGGCCTCGAAGCCCAGGCGCTCCGAGGGCACCCATACCAGCTTCTTGGTGGCCCAGTCGGCCTGTGCCAAAGGGTTGTTGACCACATTACGGTCCACGTACAGGAACTTGTCTGCGGCGGACATGGTGGCTGTTTCAGAGAGAGAGAGAGAGAACGTTTGTGGTTAATGCTGGGAAGAAAATATGAAATTAATTCAGATTTAAATGTTCGTTATCCATCACCACGTCATAAAAAATGTACGAAATGCCGCATATCCTCAATAATTGTTTTGTTAACAGGATTAGATGTTTGCTCCCCTTTCATCTTCAACATGCATTCTCCGGGGAATGACAAGGTCTAAATGGGACGAACAACAGGAAGAGTCTGCTCAAAGTTAGGTCGCGTCATAAAACATAAGGCTCTGTGTTACTTCTTGGCAAACCGCTGCGAATACACACGATTTACAGCTGCTGGACCATCCGGGGGACAGAGAAGAAACATTTGCCCAACAGATGTGCCTCCAGTTTGGCGGTCCACTGGTGGGAAGCCTGTGAGGGAGTGCGTCTTTTGTCATTGTTTTCTGCTGGTTGGTTGAGTATCTGCTCAGAGGGCAATGATGGGATAGCTGAAACCGCTGCATGACGTATGGCCCTGGTCAACCAAATAGTTCCAGGGGACTAAACCCAGCAACTAAAATGGGAAAACAAAATTTTCTTTTGTGCGTAACAATTTGTTTTTGTTCTGCTTCAGAGGAACCATAAAAGATAAAGGCATCATTTTCTTTGGCATTTACCATTAACCGTTTCATGGTTCCGACTCAGATTTAGTAAATAACCGTTTTGTTTGTCGTGGTCACACCTTTTCTCGGCAGACTACTATTTCCTTTTTAGGTTTCCTTTTGTTAAGACTTTGATATTTGTTGTACAGGCCTCTCTCTCTTGATAGTAAATATAATACAATCCCATCCCCTAATATTTGATACTAGTACAACATGCCAGATACGCAGTTTGTGCCACAACAGCACTGATTCTGTTTGTCAATGGTGTGTTGTGAGGAGCGATCAAGGCAGGGTGGGGGATGGGAGCGTGGATTTAGTGTTCAAACTGGATGAAAGTTTCCTGTAAAATTTGCAATGACCAAAAACATATGGCTTTAAAAGCAGCATGCGGATATGTCACACTAAACACAACTACAGTGCAGAAACTAAATCTTGAATCGGCACAAGCTGCTCTTGCTTTAACACGCCTTTGAAAAGCTTGCACACCACATGTTGACAGGGAGTGCTGTCGTTTAACCCACATAGAAAGTGACCCGACGAGTATTACCAGTATCAAGGAAAAAAATAAGACAACTCGCACAACTAAAGCAAGTGCAATTAACTGAACACGGTGTGCTTTCACCGGAGGCACCACACTTCCCCGTCTACAATTAGCCTTCCGACCCAGCGGCAGCAGGACACCGGTTACCCCAAGTGCCACACGGCGATCTCTGTCAGCTTTTCCTCACCTCCGATGGGACAACCCAGAGAGCTTCCCCGTGGAGGTTCGTTTGCATGTGCCAAGAAAAATCACAGCAGAGGTCGGGTCCAGCCCGGTGTTTCATTTGTCAATGTCTGAAATATGGAAATAATAGCTGGAAAGTGTTTGGTTGTGTCCATGAAGGGATTTCGCCATTGAGAGGATGTTCTGGTGCCAAATTCTCATCCAACACCACTTGCACACAACAGCAGGGAAATACATACATTTATGAATGCATGGCGCATTGTGCAAAAATCAGAGTATAATCATAGACGGTCTTTTTTTTTTTTTAGATGATTACAGTGGCTGAACCTAATGTGACTTTTGAACAAATAGTCTCTCTGAAATACCCACATTTAAATTGAGAAATGTGTTTTTTTACCATTTCAGCTAACGAATACTTAGTCAAACTGATTATAGATTTGACAAACATAAATATGGATTAATATTATAATATCAATATAATCTTTAGATGTTGTTTTCAAGCTCCAATCATCAGAATTCACGGATGACAAAATGCAAACTTCGCAGCCTTCCTCAACTGTACTGAAAGAGAAAAAAGAAAACCCTTGAGGAAAGTGCTGCGTTTAACGAGGTTATTATGTCCCGGGTCCGTTCTAGCACATTAACCCTGATCTGGGAGAAAGAAAGCAGAGAGAGAGGCATTCTTCTCATGACCCCCCCTGCCTCTCTTCATCCTCCATCATCGGTTTCCGTCGGGCCACGCTGCAGCCGGCATCCATCACTGCTTCACCCGCCCCCTAACCCATCTCCCGTTTACCGACCCCATACTGTAACAGAACGTTGGGCTAATTGGTCCTGCTTGGGCTCTCAGCTGGCTCCACGCTCCCTCCTCTGCCTTGCACCTCCCTCCTCCTCTCTGCCCAGAATCCTAAACACCCCCCCTAGTTTATCCAGTCTTTTCAGGGTCGCATTCCTCCCATGCTCACCCTTTATCAGAGAGAGACAGCAAGCAGCAGCATTCCACAAATATCTGTCCTCTGCGCCTCCCCTCTCACTCAGACCTGTTCTCTGGCTTTCCTTCCCGTTTCCTCCCCCATACTCCCATCCCAGCAGCAGACTATTTGGAACCTGTGTCGATTGGGGGGGAATCAGCATCACCTCACACAAGTGTCAGCACACACAGAGCTGTTAGTCACTTTGAGTAAGTTCCCATTGTCCTTTAAATGGACATGCGTGTTACTCGCTCCAGTACACTTGGCCCCATGCAGGGTTGAATATGAGCCATAACTCACTATAATCCCTCTAGCTTTGTTGTTTGGCAAAAAAAAGTGAAACAGAGAGGCTTAAAAAGTTCTCCTGTTGCTTTCAGCTTGATACATTCCCATTATTATAGTCACGGTGCTGGGACACGTGTCGGCCATTTATGATCGAATTAATCGGACAATAATTGATATCGTGATACGAGACTAGATATCGCCTTTGATTTCTCAAAATTGTAATATGGCATCTTTTCCTGGTTATAAAAGGCTGCTTACATTTTTCTAACTACCCAGACTGTTCCAGCTGTTAGTCTTTATATCCACATTACTGATGGTCATTCTTCAAAGATTTAATTGTTTATATATTAGTCAAAGCACCAATTGTCATGATGCATTTGGTGAGAGAATATTGTGATAGCTGATTTTCTCCATATTGCACAGCCCCATTACCAATCACTTTCCAGATTAATGGTTTTAAATGTCAGGAAACAAGGAGAAATGCCAACAATAAAGAGAAAGTCTTTATATTCAGTTTACCATCACAAAGAAACAAAAAAACTAAACCAGGGATTGTTTGATATTTCTTCTTGAAAAATGACACTGGCATCAGAAAATTAACAAGGAACTTTATTGATAATCAACTACGCATTTCAGCTCTAATTTGGACCTTAACTTTTTTTATCAAAGTTTGTTGATATCTGCTTCCGTGTGACTCACATATTTGCCACAGATAACTCAGTGACACACTTCAAACCACCTCTAGAGAGTAACTCTAGGTCTAAAAATGACTCCAAACGCTATTCAAGTTTGACAAGTGCTGCTCTATAATTGAAAGTAGAAAAAAAGAAAAACTGGAGGGATAAAGAACTCACATCGGACAACATTAGACGTGATTAGGCTGACCGTTGAAGTAAGACACGGATGTTGACTTGACTTTGAGATAGAACGGTGTTCATTGAAAGGAACCCCTACTTGGCTCAGGTTCCTGAGGCCGCCCTGCCAAGTCCGCTGTAATCCTGTAAGAATCAAGCTTCCTCTGATTGCTTGTCGCTTTGCGACACGCTCAGCTTTGAAAAGAGTTCACCATCTATTCTGTTGAGACCCTTTCACGACAAGATTAGCTGGCCTAGATGATCATAACAAGGATTACTCATTAATTGAGCACACGGCAGCTGGAGGAAAACAGTCATCCCGCAAAGATCCCTGAAATTTATGAAACCTGACTGAGATACCATTAAAGGATTATGTCTTGAAAAAAAAATGCCCAAATGAAAACAAGAGTTGGCGGTGTCATGTCAAAGCAGCAGCCTTCTTGAAAGAGAAAATGTAAAATTAGCAGCATTAGGACAAGGATGTTTTTTTTAGAAACCGGCCATATCACAGGGACCAGAATGTGGTTACAGAGGGAAGTGATGCAGAAGGCCAGGACTTTGAGGAGGGGGAGGTGGAGGAGGAACCGGGAGAGAGAGGAGAGGAAAAGCTACAAAGTGTCTTTTTCAGTCCTGGTTGTCCCGGTTAGAAAGCAGGTCAACCTTGGCTGGCCGTCATAAAACTGAGGCATCCCACCAATCAGTCAGACTCCCTCTCATTCCTTTCCACCTCAGAGTTCCTGTATAAAATTTTTTTTAAAAAGGAGACGAGAAAGGAGACTCTACCAAAAGCATGACCGTGTACAGTCAGACCCCTCCTGCTCCTGCTAAAAGGGAACCCATAAACCAGCTGTGCCGTGTCGACTGCCCCATCGACAGGAAGAATATTAATAGAACGACCAAAAAGTCAATAACACTGCACTCCCCACCAACTGGCTTCATCCGAGCCAAGGCTGCTCATCTTCCTCATGCTGCGTTTTATTTAACCTTGTTGGTTTGGCTGCATTCTGTTTAGATAACCCTTTCCAACAAATGCACCAATCAAGTTAGTGTCAGCCCCCCTCTTTAGTCTTTGCTTTACCACTTACGTCCCCCCCTTAACAGCACAATGATCAACTGACTGAGTTCGCTCCCTCATGAAAGTGAGTCGGTGCGAAACAGGGGATGGAAAGGTACAGATTCAGTCAGAATTCATATCTTTCTCTCTCTCTCTCTGTCGAAGCGGGAAGGGTGGGGCAAGGACGTGAGAGGGAAGGAAAGAGGAAATGACAAACTGAGAAAACTATTTTGCCATTTGTGGAACTTGTTGTGTGCGAGTCTTTCAAAAAAGGAGGGAGAGAAAGAAGGTGGCATTTTTTCTCCTTGAGCGCACGCTGTGCGGCTCCGAGAGGCACAATTAAGCCCTTGCTGGAAAACTGCACTGCACGACAGATCTCACATCACTTTCCACATTACTTCTCGCATTCCTGCCCCGACCGGGATCCGGTTTCACTTTTGAACTGTAAGTAGGCCAATGCCATCTACCGTTTACAACCAGAGGCCCCGGCTATGGGTCTGACTGAAGCTCTCGGCAGGTCGACTACACCAGTAGGAACCATTGACCTACACACACACACACTGTGCAGATCAATTTTTTCGGCTATGTTTGAATAGTCTAAATCTCAGTTTGATCTATCTCAACTAAATTTGACCAATGGGAGTGAGAAGGCAGACCGATTGAACACTTAAGTCAAATGACAGAATAAGAAAAAAAGCGCTGATAAGCACATCATTTCCAGGGTCATAGAACAAATTTCACATCCATCAATCGAAGAGCTATCCCTTTACACCACTGAATGCACTATTGACTAGTTATGTGACAAAACAGAGCAGATACCGGTGTGCCCTATTACTGGAGCACCCTGCAGTATTTACCCTTAAATAGATAACTGGTTACGTAAGCCTTTTTCTTTTAGCAGACGTGAAAGAATGCAGAGGGGAGTTAAGATAGACATTTCAATATGTCAGCAAAGCATTTTCCTGAGTAATGCTAAGCTGGCACAACTAGGTTTAAACATTTCTTTTTTAAAAGAAAATCTGCTATTACCGCCTCACTTCTGCTCCGTTGTTCATCCAATCGCCAGGCTACCCTCCCTTCAACCTTCGGGAAATATCATGTGGCTCTTTTCAGCTATATCACTTCTTATCTCCACCTTAGGGCACTCCCTTTGAGTCATCCACAGACTCAGACTTATCTTGTCAAACAATGCAATCGCCGACCTCCGAGGGCCACATGCTGGATCGACAAGCTGGGCGTCTGGTGAGCGATGCAATTTGGACTGACATGGGAATAAAAAACGTCCAATGGGAGACGGGAGATGGACGTGTTACGCAGAACGTTCCAAAGTTCACCTTGCAAAAGTGTCTGGGTAGTGCTTGTGCAACACATTCGCCGCACTTTTCAAGTGGGATCACACGCCAGGTGCGCCACCCACCACCACACCCGAAATCACCACATCATCTCTAATAAAATGTATGGCTTTACGTCCAGTTTCAAAATGCATTAAATGTTATGTGCACCACTAAGAAGACTTCCAACTAGCAGAACTTTATGAAAACTATTTCCTACAAGGAAGTTATATGGGGGGGTGGAAACTATCACATAATTCTAACACATACCAGGAAGCTGGGTCATTAAACCAACAATGCAGACAGTTCAGTAATCATTGATCGAGGATTACCTCTTCAATTATGGCACAAAACAGAAAGCAGAATTATCTACTAAGATAAGTAATCATCGGGCCTCAGACAAGGTCTGTCCGTCCAGACCAAGTCCTTTCTGTGTATAGTCCAAGTCGGTGCACAACCATTTCCTGGTATTGTTGAAGCCTTACAGGTGCTTGCTAAAAGGGGGAGGGCGAGGAAAGGATGGGATGGGATGGTGACAAAAAAACAAAACACAAACAGTGGAAAAGAGGGGGGGGGAGACATAGACAGGGAACAGAGGGCACGGAGAAAGGTCTGAACAAACAAATAAAGAGATGCGGGGATACACAGAACCAAATAACTGAATTAAAGGCCACCATTGGTGACATACGGCACATGTAGGACGTGTGAAAGTCTTTGATGCCGTCCGCATCATAAAACTCTCCCACCGTCTCTATGTACTGATAAATGTCCGCTCTGCCATGGTTAATGGAGAACCATAACAGTCTACGCTCTGACTGGAATGTTTTGACCGCATGAATGAATCTCAGCTGACTGCGTAGGAAACAAGGCATGACCCCCCTCGCTGCAACGACATCCATCACCAGGGGCAAGCATCGCTAGAGCAATGCACTCAGAAAAGAAAATTGGCACATTCCAACTGGTCAAAACGTCACAAAATAAAGTGTGACAAATAGCAACAATTTCCCAAAGCCTTGCTGACATTTTTATATTAGCACGTGTCAAAACCAACTGTTCAAAACAAAAGATATTCCATTTACAATTATTTAAAAGACAAAAAGGAAAACAGATAAGATTACTATTTTTTGAGAAGCTGCAGCAGGGATATCATTTTAGTATCTTCCCTCAACAAAAATAACCAATTATCAGAATACTTTATGATCGATAAATCATTACAGCTAGTTTTGAAATACCTCCCATTTGTTACAACAACGTTGAGAGTTCATCCCAAAGACAACTGTGGGCAACTTCCCCCCCAACACAGCACTCGTATTTGCAACAAAAGCAAAAGGGCAAGTAATCGATTTCAGCCAAGACGACCCTACCTTCAATAAAGAATTATCTAAACCACTCCAGACTTGATCGACACCGCCCCCTTGTTAAGACGCCTGAGTTTTTTTTGTCTAGCCTCCAGTACGTAACCCTCCAGGAGGGGAATTGGGGGGGGAAGAGAGAGAAGACATTGCTGACACACGAGTGATGGAATGTAACGATCTCCACGGGGTGCTCCATAACCGCGCTGAAACTGGCAACAAGTGAGAATAGCTGGCCTCTGGGGAAGCCGTTGCACAATGCAATGCAAGTGCTTAATCCATGACTCAAAACACAATAACAGGATGTGACATATACGACATGTCACCCAATGTGCCCCTTTAAGGCTACACATTTAATGATGCGTCTCTTCCTCAAGCAAATGACCGGGCCTGCTCCATGACAGTGTAGGTGCATAATATGGAGAGATGGTTTGATAAAACAAGCAACATATGACTATATAAACAGACAGTGGTTTGTATTCCACAGCTACTGTTGACATTTCAGCATGAAACATCATTTGCACAATCATTTCTATGTCTGAGTACTTAGTGAGGTAATCTCACACTAAGGTTTCATCGCTTCTTGGCAGAAAGCATCAGCTAATCGTAAGGTTCTGATTTCTACAAATGAGAGCGGAGCGGTGTCTCTCTCTCTCTCTCTCGCTCTCTTGTACGCCACTAACACTTTGCGCAATGAGTTTTTGGGCAAGCGGGCGCAACCTATTGATGCCCGGAGACGGCGTGCTAATGCTCAAGCCGCATAAGGCCAACCAACCGCACGTCAGTAGGGGCGGGCGCAGGCATACCAGAGACTGTTTGCTTCCCAGAGTGCAAACACAATGATGTGCCGTCTGACAGAGCAAACCCAAATTGCCCTGACAAAGCACACTTTGTGTAGGTGTGCAAAGACAAGTCAGTTAAGCACGAGGAGAATGTGACACTTGACAAATCAGAGGAGAGTCTGCGATTGACCTGTTGAAAGGAAACGATTGAGTGGGTTGCTGTCACATCTTTTCAAATTAGGTTAGATTAATGAAGGTTGGTTTCCTGCGATTGTTCATGTACTTGCTGCAACTGGGGGTACTTTTACACTTATTGGAAAATCTTAACTTATGAAACTTAATATATCCGTAACAGTATGTTTGCACCCAATACTGTCACCCTTTCTCCAGATATAGATTTTACAATTCTGTCTAAACTGCACCCATTTATGTCTGGAATAGGGACCCCACCACTTTCTCCCTGTCCGGTCCCATGTTGCAGTTTGTGACGCCCTCTCAGGCAAAATTGTGATTTGTGACTGTATAAATAAAACTAGCTCAACTTGGCTTGATATATCCCATAAAATCTCTCATGCTGCCTAGGCAATCTTCATCACAGTAGACCACACTGTAATTACAAGACAAACCTGGTCATTTTCAGCTGGCATTCTTCATGTGGAATTCATTCTGACTAACTGACATAACAACCAGTGACCATTAACCCCTGTAACAAAATATAGCACCCATGGCTATGAGTAACTTACAAGCCAAACTTAATATCAGGCATTCAAAAGCCACATCCAAAACATTTTTAAAAGTAATGGAAAAGAAATGTGTCCAATATTGTGCTAAATGTGAATGTTTTACATTTCTCCCAACCAAGAAGGGGCCCTTCTGTAAGAGGTCGATGTAAAACCAGCCATGTTAACCTCTGGTGGAATAAATCACAGTGAAAATGTATTCCTTCTTTGCTGGGGGCCCCTTGAAGAAGAAAAACCCTCGAGGGCCCCGGTATGCTTCACAGACTGTATATGACATTGGTTCCGTGAGAAGAAGGAGCATAGCGCCGGTTTTTCGCCCTTATTTTTTTCAGTCCACCGGTAAACCACTGACGTCATGCCGCCAGCGAGACTTCATATCAGCGACCACACACAGCGGCCGTTTCCGACCGTCACACGCCAAACGGAAAGTTTAACGACAACCACAAAAAGAGTCACAAACAACCCGGTGTCTCACGACGGAGCCAGCGTACACTTAAAGTCTAAAAATGCACTTTCCTCCCATTTCCATTGCACTCAAACTCTTCTCTGGCCCCCTTTTTTTCTTTTTTTTCCTCGCAACTCATTGAAGCGAATCACTTCCTGCCTCCACTGCCTTCCAGCGTCTCGCCAGCTGCCACAATGCCGGGACGGTATTTGACGGCGTACGTCACGCGTATCGCACACACACACACACGTACACTCATTTTGAAGTTTGAGAACAATAAAGTGTGAAGCCGGGTCCTTAGGAAAGTTTAAGAAACCTCAGTTTAAATCTGTCGAGGAGGTCCCGCTCCACCCTTCCTTCGCGGTCGCGAGCAGTGAACTAGCGACCGCGCCGCTTCCTGGTCCGCTGCACTTGCCGGAGTTATGAAAAGAGTAACACGGAGGAAGCATGGCGGTCACGCGTGTTTCAAGTTGAGAATATTACCTGCTTTTTTGGGGGGGTGCAGGACGCCTTTTCTTCAGGGAGGGGGTAGCTAACAACAACCGGGTGGCTCGGTCAGCTTCCGCCGTGAGTCAAACTTCTTTTCCCGTCGACAGCAGCTTCGCAGAGAGTTCAGGCTAAACTACGGCGCTCGCTTCCTCTCTCTCTCTTTTTCCACTCCAGTCCAGTCACTCTTTCTATCTTCTTTTTTTTCTTCCTCTTCTCTCCCCCTCTTCCTTCTGCCCTCCCGCCTCTACTGGCTGTTAACTGGTTTGCGTAATTTCACTCAGTACGTAGCCATCCGGAGCCGGGGTGCGGTCCAGGACGAGGCGGGCCTCTGCCCGCGTGCACCGCCCCTCTTAGCCAATGGCTGCCGCGCTCTGATAATCCGCACACTTTGGACCAATCAAGACTGGAGGCGGGACAGCCACTGCGCAGGCGGAGCGCGCAGGAAAACGCTGAACTCGAAAGAGTTGGGAGGGGGGAGGGCTACAGATAAAGCTATGTTTAATGAGAGAGGTATGTGCATACTAAGGATCTTTATGACCATATAAGTAGCAGTCAACTCTCAGGATGGACTGCATCATCCAGGGCCTCCATTGTGTGTCAACATGGTCTAGTCTGACCACTGTCTGCTTTGAAAACAAGTAGCAGTGATGCCTCCAACTGATTGATATTTGTTATGCTGTAAGGCTGCCCAATATCAGACTAATCACTGGTCATCAGATCATTCATGTCTTTGTGTTGCATCAAATCATTTCTTTTTTTTACTGTATACTCGATAATTTATCTGATATTGGAAAGATTATATATTCATATATTGATCAATATTGATAATACAGCATGTTATTTATGCGTGTTCCAAAAGGAGGTCAGAAGCAGAACAGGGTTGAGTGTCTGGCCCTTGGGCAATTTGGTAGGATGGATATTGAACCTCTCAAAACATCACGTCAAGGGACTTTAAATATTTTGTTTATCTACTGTATATAAACAATGTATGCTTGTTTGAGTTCTTAGATGCAAATGATATAGAGATATTTATTGTGTGTGTATTGAAAGACTTGAAGAGATAAAGAAGAGAGACTTTACAACCCTTAACTGCCCTTTTTCCGCATGTTCTCTCAGTGCTCGTGCACTTGAATTTTGCAGTTGTTCTTTGGCATTCATTTAAATCCACCAGTGCACCGCTCACATAAATGATTACATCAAGAGACCCAACAAGACGTGAAGTGCAGAACAGATTTACTCTCACAGGTTTCCATCACTTGAAACAGGTAAGTCTAGATTGACCAGACATGTCGACACCACATGGGAACCGCTGCAGGTGATCATGAAATTAATGTGAAGGAGGGGAAACCCTTGTTCAGCCCAAACATCACTCCTGACATTTGTTTTTGTTGGCAAAAAAAGGGCCTGACTTGTTCCAGAGAAGTGTAAGCAATGGAGAAGACTGGGAGATATATGCGAGATGGAATCAAAGACCAACGGGATAAAGTGATGGATGTCGAGATGAAAGTTGCGTTTGCACAGAAGAACAATGTGAACCTGTTTGCTTCAAAATCCTCTCCTGGGATTTGGACTAGGTGATCTGAGTCCAGTTTACCGAGCCAATGCAGATGCTACAACAGGAAGGGAGGCATTAGCGTTGGGAAATAATTTAAATATTATATGTGTGAAACACATATCATTTTAATCAGCATCTTTGATCAGTAGCCCAAACTGAGATGGGAAAGATAATTAAGAGCAGGGATTTCTAACCAGGGGAACATTTCTACTTGGCGGTGCATGGGAATTATAGTTGGCAAGCGAGAAGAAAAGCCTAAACACTTAATGTAAAAGAGACAAATCGTTGAAATCGTTAGCGGAAAGTAACGGATAAATGAAGATCACTAACGGATTAAAAGTTTGAATAGTTTGCCAAAAGTAATGAATAATTTATTGAATGTCTTCAGCCAATAGTAAATGTTAACTTAAAGGGGAACACCGCTTAAATTAAAGGTTCCATGTTGTAAAAAGGGAGATTTTCATGTTTTAATTTTTATTTCATATGAGCAGGTCAAAGGCATTTACCATTGTGATGTCACAACTACAGAATATATAGACCGTTTCACTGTTTTTAAGTGTAAACATTATTGTCCCAGTTTATTTCTGGTTGCAGTGTATGTGAATGACATGAGCTAACAGGAAATAAACATGTAAAGGTCATTTCACTCTTGACCTCTTTATGTTTCGTCTCTCCTTTAGAAGGCGACCCAAGAATCAAGAAACAGATACTGCTGCTCTGGATGTCCACGGATATATAACAGCCTTTGACCATCAAATCAAATAGCACAGCAACACAAAGGGCAACACTTGACCCAGAGAAGTCATATCATGACAGGGGCTCAGGTATGGCCGGCATCCAGTCGGCAAACATAGGAAAATTGTGTGATTTACGTCCACCGAGTGTCATTACGAAAGGAATGCGCCCTGTGCGTGTTTTCCTCCACGTTGAGCAGCTGGGCATCACGTGCACGCGGAGCCAAGCCGTCGAACACTCGGCGGCGCGCCTGCCTTTGGAAAAGCTTAATAAATTTCGCACTCTCGCTCTCTCTTCTCCGGGATGGATGGGAAATATCCAACATTTTCAGCGGGGGAGGTGAAAGGTCACCCCCCCACCCCACCCCGGCCCGGCACCCGTTACTTGAGCGGGACCAGATGCCTAGCGAGAAGAAGGGAGGAAAAAGAGAGGGGGACTTCAAATAAACAAATTTCTAAAACATAAAAAAAGAAAAATGTTCACGTGTAACAAAAAACGCTGTGCTGGAAAAATAAAAATAAAAGTACATAAAATACTCAACGATGGCAGGAGACACAAGCGCAGAAAGAGAAAAATGTGGGCTTTGAACCGCGGGCATGTTTTACCAAATATGGACACTTCTGACCTCACCATCTCCCCTCCTTCTCTGCTTTTCACTGTGACCTAGTCTCTCTCTTTCCTTCAGTCGGTGGTAATAGCAGCAGGGTGTGTCTGTAATTCAGGGTGTGTGAAGCCATTATATTACTCAGTCAGAAAGAAAAGCACCTATTCAGCTGCTGCACGCTTAAAGGGTGGCATGGTCAAGTCGCCGACCACTCTTGCTGTGTAGCTGCGTGTGTCTGTGTGTGTGTGCCCTCATGCATGACATGTGTGGTATCAGTAGCCCAGATCTGTGTCAAACCTGAGTGTAAGGAGGTTGTTTAACGCTTCCCCTCGCTCTGACCCAGTTCCTCCGACTGTAAACTCTTACCGGACGGAGGCCTTGTGTTTTTTTGTTTGTTCAATACATCACTTCCCAGGCACGTACAAAGTGTGTGTGTGTGTGCGTGTGTGTGTGTGTCACCACAAAGAACAATCAAGAGCACATCCAGTTGTTGAGATAACGGGACATTATCCCCCCCCCCCCCTCTCTGTGTCCAGCACCTCCATCCTCCTCATTTCCTCAGTAATCAGCCCACAGGAACGCACTCAGGAATGTGGAGTTAAAAAAAGCAAAACTACAGCATTTGCTAAATTACAAGCCAGGCATATTTGACAGCATCTCTAATGCAGCCAATATTAGATATTGGTCCGGTGTTGTAAGCCATGTGTGTGTGTTGCAACAGGGACAGCTTTTCCTGTTTGGGTCTGCAGCAGAAAGGGCAACATGTGTTTACAATATAAATACAGCTATGAATTTGCTATAAACACAGATTGCTCTCAGGCCATGCCAGATCTGGGTGGTGGTGTTGTTGTTGCTGAGTCTCTCGCTCTCCCACACACACACCCACACACTGCAAAATATATTTAGAGAGTGATTTAATTTCAAACAAACACGCAGAAACAGTTTTAGGCGGGATAGAGTTAGTAGAATAAAAATGAAAGTCTGCTTCTCGGCCTGTTTGTTCAGCAGCTCGATACCTTCCCTCAAGTCTTTTTTTTGCCTTATATGGTCACAAGAGTGGTTGAGCGAGCAAGAGAGAGAGCGCGCGAGGCGGGAGGTGTGGTCTATGGTTTCTGGCGGAAGAGGTGTAGGGTTACGTCCAACTTTTGGAGCTCGTCTACTCAGTCACCTCTCTCTCGCTCAGACAGAAGAGGATGAGTAGTGAACGTTAACAAAAGAAAGATGCCATCACGACATCTCCAAACCACGCAGGAATGCATTTCATCCAGCACACAACACACGCGTGCGTACGGCTGGATCAACTGATTACGTTATGTCAGTGAACCCCCCCCCCCACCTTTTTTTAATGTGCTTGAACACATTATCAGTAATGATCCAATCCGAGACCCGTCAAAGGGAGGTGTTACAACAATACATCAGAGTGGAGCCCCCCCTCTGCGGAGTGACAGGTCTGTTAGCGAGTCGTGGGAGAGAAGTGGGGGCTGCAGGTGTTTGAGCCGGCAATGACACGAAAAGTAGGGCCTCTAATCGGTGGTCTCCGATTAAAGCGCAAGGGCTTATGGGAGTCCTCGCACAAGGTGAGTGGAGCAGCACTTCCTGGTTGGGAAATTATTTAATTTATCTTGCATAGAGGACTTTGCATGCCTACTATTCCACTGTTGACAAAGTGATAACGCCAACTTATCACTTTTTGTTTTTATAATTGGGAACCATAGCAACCACCACAAGGCATTTTGGCCCAGACCCTAGACTTATGTACAGTCTAATGGTTTGGACTGGTGGGAGACAAAAAACGGAAATAAAGAGGTCAAACGGGGTCAGTCCATCTGCCATCGATCCTTATGGAGGATGTTTTGATCTTGGTGCGAGACTGGAGGCATTATAGATTCAGGATTAGAGAGACTATCCATTTGAAGGTGGGGGAAGAAAGGAGGTCATTTAAAAGGGTTTATAAGTGGTGGGTGGCATGTGTGGGCGCATCAGTGTCACCGATGAGGGGTTGCGTCAACAAGCGAGAAGACACCGATGTCTAAATCACAGAGAATAATTGAGGGATACTTTAGCTCCCAATCAGTGAACCTAGTAAAAACAAAAGGAAAGTACACAACTATTACATTAGTTGTGTACTAGTTGTGTGCATCACTATTATTTGTGACAAGAGCTACGACCATCTGGTTTGAGTTTTTTTGTTGTCCAAAACACAATTAAACTACAAGAACATCTTCTGACTCCTTTATTACTTCACTTGTTCCCAGTACATAGAGTTCATTTGATTAATAAACCAAACCAAACTTGTATTTGCAATTCCCACTTGACCTTAGTCAAGACACACACACACACACCTTCCTCTCACATCATTTAGGCAGACTGGTGTAAAACGACCCATGTGTGGCTTTCGCCATGCTAAGAGAAACGCCACCACCGTGTGGACAAACACAGGAACTACAGGTTAACACTCACTAGCCTCATTCAGTATGGTCAGCTTTTTAAGTTGAACCCTTTCCGCCCGCTAAAACTAAAAACGTTCGTCCCTCATGTTTTACAGTACACGTGCAGTGGCGTGATTTCCATTCTGCTGACTTTTAATCTTTTGAACATATATGCGTATGAAGAGCCCGGCTGCTCTTGTGAGGAGAGAAGTCACATTACTGTAGAGAAATAGAAAACGCTGCAAAAAAAACAAACAAATGGAAGCACACGCCCATCTCTAGACAAAAAATGAATAGGAGACAGAGACGGAAGCATTGATGCAAAGCCGGAACAGTTGGTCTAGGGATGGGTGTGAGCATTTGAGTGTTTGCCACCTAAGATTGTGGCAGGTTTTTTAACAGGCCGGCGATGGCAGTTGTAATCGCCACACACAACTGCACCATGACGGCGGTGAATGGCAGGGTTAGGCTATTGTCCGATGACCTTCCCGACAAATGAGTCCAGCTCGTCGTCATCTTTGATCCCCACAAAGCGGTCAACGACGTCCCCTCCCCGTATGGCGATCACTGTCGGCACGGCAGACACCTGCGAACAGTTGTTCATGTGTTAACAGCAATTCTTCCAAGTTTAAACAGCATTCGAAAGTATCGGCAATAACATTCTTAGAAGTAGAAATTATATTTAAAAATGTCTATAAAAAGATTTGTTATATATATATATATATATATCCATCCATCCATTTTCAATACCGCTTATCCTCATTAGGGTCGCGGGGGCGCTGGAGCCTATCCCAGCTGACATAGGGCGAAGGCAGGGGACACCCTGGACAGGCCGCCAGTCCATCGAGGGCACATGTAGGGACATACAACCATTCACTCTCACATTCACACCTATGGGCAATTTAGAGATCAATTAACCTGCAGCATGTCTTTGGACTGTGGGAGGAAGCCGGAGAGCCCGGAGAGAACCCACGCTGCCACGGGGAGAACATGCAAACTCCACACAGAAGGACCGCTCCGACCGGGAATTGAACCCGCGGCCCTCTTGCTGTGAGGCGACAGTGCTAGCCACTGCAGCCCCGATCGATCGATCGATCGATCGATAGATAGATAGATAGATAGATAGATAGATAGATAGATAGATAGATAAAACACGCTACAGAACTGCAGCGAGTCTCACCCCGTACTCGATGGCCAGGTCTGTGTGATCGTCTATGTCGACCTTTGCCATGGCAACGCGGCCTTTCTGTTTCGCAACGGCCTTCTCCAACCTCGGACCGAGGATCTTACAGGGACCGCACCACCTGAAGAACCAAAAAATACGCAGACATAAGGCAAAAGTAATGAGTTTTAAGTACAGCCACCTTGAGTGAGGCACGATGAGCTACTTGAAATGTTAAAAACACGGCGCAAACCAGGTAAAATGCACCCGACAGTTCATTTAACCTCAGAACCAATCAGCTACGAAGAAGGTAATGCGGCCCCACAATTCCTTGCGGCAGCAACATATAAAGCGACGCACCATTGGGCTGTCAATAAGACTTTCTGTCATTTCTGTTGGGCTCTAAATGGTTAGTATTGATGTTTTTTACAACGATGTGCATTATCTACACAGGACTCCTAATCCGAGTTGATGTAGCAAGCACCCAGACTGTCTGGATCAAGAAACCTCTCTATTGGACAAGAGTATATATCGTGGTGTTGTGCAACCTCACATGATTAGTTATTTATACGTGTGTCTATTTTAGAACACTATGTGACCCCTCAAGTCATTTAAAGAAGCAGGGCAGCCAGAAAACAAGCCCTGATTCCCCTGTTGGAATTCAATCTCTTTAATTTAGTGCGTATACCTTTTGGATATATACAGCTTTGTATAGTGTAACTGTGTCCTACAACCAGCCATCCCCACGCTACTCACTGTGCATGGAAGTCAACGAGCACGGGCAGCTCGCTGTTGATCACCCTGACCGTGAAGTCCTCATGGTCCTGAACGTTGAAGGAGACTCCCCGAAGGGAGGTGTGAGGGAGGGAGCAAGGCAGAGCGTGCGAGGGCGAGAGGAAGGACGCCCGGGTTGTGGCGAACTGCAGGATAGAGGTGGAAAAAGAAGAGGCGGCGGCGGCGGATGCTGGGAGGCAGCGGATGTCTTTCGCAGAGAGCGTCCAAATTCTGCGCACAAGCAGCCTGTGAGCCATCTGCGTGAGAGACGTCAGGAGTAAAAGAAAAGAAGGAGGATGTTAGTCAATAAGAGTTTGTTGTGATTTGAGGCCGGCTTGAGAAGAAGCGAGGCTGGCATGCTCACAGCCCATCTGCATGAATATGTCACGGTATGGGGTCAGAAATGGACATTTGAGAAAAAACACAAATGCTATATTTCAGAGAGAAACTTATGGTGAGATGCATTTTGTTTTATTAAACATGTATACACAACACTGACTTTTAGTGACATGTAAGCCCACGTGGGCCTGTGCATCGCTACATGCTTGACAGAACAACAACAACTATAATAATGTCATTAAATCGATGCTTAATAATTGAGGTTACTTGATAAGCAAAAATGACAGAAATTCACTGGTTCCAGCTTGTCAGATGGGAATTGTTGCTAAAATGGTATAATGTAATATCTTTGGAAGTTTTGGGCTGATGGACGGACGAAACACCTTATTGATTAATAATGTATTAAGTGTGTTAGTATTGTGAATAATTTTCCAAATGCCAAGTAATAAAAAAAATGACAAGCAATTAATGGATGATTATCAGACTTGTTGCAGATAAATGTTCTTCATTGTCCTCCTCCATTACTGTAACGGGGACTGAGATACTGTACTGGCTCTCCGGAGCTCTGGTCCCTTGATGTTTCAGTAACACGTCTGTGGCTCGTGAGAACGTTCCTCGTTCAGGCGCTTAAAGTTAACTTTATAACACAACGTGTCAGTCTGTAAGTGAGGTTAACACATCACAGCTCGTTAAGTCTCTTCTGACACAGCCATGTTGTTACAACTCGTATAACACTCACGCAACAAGGGGAGGACACACAGCCGAGCTATAAAAATAAAACACTCAATGTGTACTTATATTAACTAAATTAAAATAAAGACAAATAGCTGTGTATTCGCGGCTTGTAGCGCTCGCTTCGTATCTACCGGCGGCTCGTTGTCTCCATTATGTTAACCTATGTTACGTATGACTTTGCCCTCTCCTCCCCTCATCTCCTCCCCTCCTAACCTCCTAACCTCGCCGTCGCCTCCTCGCGCTGCGAGACGCACAAACACTCAAACCGGACAGCTCGGCAGCTCAAAACCCGACAGTCCCAACCGGCATACGCGAATAACAGCCATACGGAGCGTTTCCCGTGGTTACCTTGCTGCTTCGCTGGCGTTGAGCTCGGCCTTGGCTGACCACTGAAGTACTTCCGCCTTCGGTTCCGCAGATGAGAAAGAAAAGAGGCTTTTTATTGCCTCTTCGGGCTGCAGCACCGCGAGTAGCGCCATCGCATGGCCACCCAGAGAAGCACATGGCCGTTTGTTTAAGGCAAATTATGAATATGATACTTGATATTTTTACTATTGTGTGAGTTGTGTTTGGTCCATTTGAAAACGGCTTACTAATTATCGTAGCTTACGTTGTGCTGTTTGTGAAACATCATGATATTATTTTATCATTATCTTCCTGGTTTTATCTGAACCCCACCTGAATCCCCACAATACACATATTTTGGAATACGGAAGACGCAATCGGGGGCAAATACATCTTTGAAGACACTTTACAAGTAGTATTTATTTTCTCAGTGTGGAAAAGTAATCAAGCCCATTTATTCAGGTGCTGTGAAAACATTTTTTAAAGTACTTGTACTTGATCATTTTCATGTACTTCAGATCAGAATCAGAAGTGTTTAAGCCTCGTTGAACATACAAGGAATTTGACCCGGTCAAAGTTGCATAACAATAAAATAATAACAACAATAAACATAAATATGGTGAATAACAAAACAGATAACTGTACTTTAAAACAAGTATATATTTTTGAAATAAAAGTGGCAAGTGTATTTTCAATAAGAAAAGAAAAGATGTGCAAGTGTGTTTGAAATTGTCCTGGGGATGTGAGGATCAGAGTCAGTCAGTGGGGGTCCTGGTCTTTGTTGATGAACCCGACTCCAGCTGGAAAGAAACTGTTCTTGTGGCGTGAGGTCTTGGTCCTGATGGACCGCAGCGTCCTGCCAGAGGGAAGCACCTTGTGTCCAGGGTGAGAGTGGTCTGCCACAATCTTTCTTGCCCACCGTGAAAGTGTTGGGGGCAGATTTTGTGACCCTCAGAGAGAGCCAGGCTAGGGGTTTTCCCTTGTCTTATGCTACACTAACCAGTAGCTTCATGTAAAAACAACTCTCAAATTATATCTTGCTTATGTAATCCAACACTTTTGGGGTTTTATAAGAAGTTACTACTCCATTACAACTGCTGTTGTTGTTTTTCTTTGCGGCACATTGTGTCACTGCACAAACTAAACCCCCTTCGTTTGGAGAGCGGAAGGTCTTTTTGATCACCCTCACTTTTGATCTGAACGCTTTTGAACAGAATGCGTAAAAGCGTTGAGACAAAAGTTGGAATTTCGAGACCGTCTCTCGTCCTTCGGCCTTCTCCGCTGTTTCGCCTGGCCTCTCTGCCGGTCTGCCTCCACACCGACGACTCCGCTCTATTTTTTGCAGGTCCAGAGCGGTGCTGCCCGCAGACGCACACCCTATCAAAGCTTCGGATGCACGCACCTTTACGGACATCCAGACGGGCAACCACGCTGATACGATTGTGCGTCCACTCTCAGAGGATCTTAAGTCCAGCACAGTGTTGAATGCCCCTCAGCCTGAAGTGGACTCAGATCTTCACACGGGAGCTGTGTTTAGGTCAGGGGTTGTTGCCTCCACGCGATCTACAGTGTCAGCGAGCACTCAGGTGCAAAGCGAGCAGCAGGAGACACAGCTGTTTTCTCACCTCTGTCCGCCTGCAAGAGCCACTGGCAGAAACAGAGGCCGGAAGGGCAGATGGGTGACTCCGCCACCGACATCAGAGGATCCTGGGATCAAAGAGAAGCAGCAACAAAAGGGGAGAAAAAGGAGCTTCAAGGTGGACTGCGGAGGCAAACTGAAATATGAAGTGCCGTCACTCAGCGAGAAAGAGGAAGATGCCAGGTTATGTGATTGGTTACAAAGTCTGGGCATAAGGCAGCGAAGTGGAGGATTCTGTCCCTTCCCAGCGGGGGCTATTTGCGTCCAGACGCAGCAGGGTGAGCAGAGAGCAAGAGACAGCAGCGAGCCTCAGGCGAGACCGGCGCCCCCATTTCCTACCTCCCCTCAGTCAGTCGGGCTCCCTCCTGCACGTGCCTGTCCTGCTCCCTGAGAACTCCCCCCCCCCCCGCCCATGTTAAGGTTTTGTGGAGTTTTTGTTTCTGCATTATGATGTTATGTTTTTTTTCTTTTTTTACTCCAACATATTTTTAAAACTTTGAAACGTTAACATTTTCCATACAGGGGGAAAACAACCTAACAAGTTTGCATTGGCCCATGTGCAGAGAATACCATCCAAGGTTACTTGCACCTCTGCAGTAGCCAGAGTCAGGATTCTATTTAAAACTACATATAACATTATGGAGTCAGTTGTAACACCTGTACATCATGTGTTGCAATTGACTCAGAATATATAATTAATTTACAAGTGAGCAAAGCAAAGTCAAAAACAATTAAAGCTGCGAGCAGCAATGAACGGGTCCTCGCTCACCCGCACCAGTCGGGGGCGCCGGCGGGACGCCGACCCGCTCGGCCGAGAACGCGGGGCCGCCGGTCGTACTTTTACCGTTTGTCTTGTAACCCCGATATTCTTTTGCCAGTAGGTGGCGCGTCGACCGCGAGTGAAAATAAGCTTGTCAATATCCTCAGGCCGTGACTTGTAACAAGCATGACAAGTTTGATGCAGATTTGAGCAAGTCCATTTGAGCCACTAGGTGGCACTTTGAGAATGTGAACAAATACATGCACCATGTGTCTCTATGTGAAGTGTAGACCATGTTGTGTAATTTTCATGTGAATCTGATGCATTTTTAGGCTTATTTGTTTTGGCCAGCAGGGGCGCTTTGAGAATGTGAACAGATACATGCATCACGTGTCTCTACGTGAAGTCTAGACCCCATCATGTAAATTAAAGGTAAAAACAACTTTAATTATATATATAATATAATGTATATATATATTTCATATATATATTATATATATATTCTGGTCTAAAACTTGCCATTTTATTTTTTTTAGTTGGTGTTTCTATGACATTTTCAAAAGTTTCTTCTTGGAAATGTGTTCAGGGCTTGACTGGCATCATGCATGATTACTTTTGGAAAGATTGGTTTAGTTAAAGCAACAGTCTCTAGCATAACAAAAAACAGAAACTTGCAGAATAATCATGCTCAAGGCCTTTTGATCATCCTAGAAAGAAGATTGAAGTCGATCGGAATTTTTTTGTGGGAGATAACGTTAAATGTATAACGGCAAAAAGTGGCAAAAACAAGCTAAAAACGCGAAAAAACGGGCAACTCTGGCGAATTATTGTAGCGCCCCCTAGTCTTCAAATCGCACAATATTTTTTTTGCAAGTTAAGGCATGCCATGTGTACTTAGGAAAAATGTTTGAAAGTGATTAGTCCCAATAGTGTTGACGCTATGAGCATTGAAAAACAAGACAAGCCCCTAAGATGTTCATTGGGCCATAGATCCTTACCACAATGAGATATAAATAAACGGTTGACATATTCTAGGTCATCTGGCTTCAATGATTTGATTGATATCAGGTTTTGTTGATTTAGACAAAGCATGTAGTTAAGAAAGTCAATTAGGTGTTTTTCACAAAAATCAAAATGGCAGAAAGTAAGTGAACATGTCTGAAAAATTTCAAGTCAATCGGACATTCTGGGTGAGGGGCGTCGCCGGTCAAAATTGGAGGGGGCGCTAGAGAGCAACTATGAATTGCAAAATTTGACTCCTTGATCAGATGGCTATTTTCACCAAGCCTGACAAGCGTGGCAAATATGGTTAGTTTTAAAAATGTCTACGTGCCCCAGAAATGCTCCCAATGTAGACGAAGCAATTTCAATAGGGTCCTCTCGGACTGACTTCGTCAGTCACTCTGACCCTAATTAGCTAAAAATATTGGATAAATGGACGCATGTACATTAGCAAACGTAACAGAGAGAGCCTACACATTTAAGACCACTAGTCTAATGAATAGCCTACCCTATTTCGTTAGCTAAATGCGATACACATTTTAAATGGCTATGCTAATGATTAGCCTGCATAATTTGATCATCAAAAGGTCAAAAACATTTTAGGTAGCTCTTATAGCGAGTAGCCTGCACATTTTTGTTAGCTAAAAGTAATGGCTAACCCATTTTAGATAAACAGTCGAAAATGTATACGTTGTCAAAAGGCTTAAATAAATAGCTGTATAGTTGAAAGCAATCTAGAATTAGTTGAAGAAGTTAGCACAAAATAAATAGATAGACATTTGAGATACCTTAAATGCAATGAATAAACAGTTAAGAAGAAATAGTTAGCTAGCTAGTTAGCTTAAAATTAGCCTAATTGTGAAAAGGCAAAAAATAATGTTTGTTGGGAACCTTTGTTCTAGACACTTTTAAGTAATTACGGCATTGAGAGAGATGTTTATTTCAAGCTCCAAGTGTTTGTTATACTGTTATTTCTGTGCATAACCTCATCTTTCCTGCAGAGGGCGCTGTGCCTGTAACAGACAGGAGGCAGAGGGGGGATGTTTATTAGACTGTGGCCGTTGGGGCCTGAACAGAGCGGTGCTCTGTGTTCCTGCTGAGGTGGGATCTGTGTGTCAGGACCAGAACACACCGGCCTCAGTCCTCCTTACCGCTTGCCCTTGCGTACCCCTCCCGCACATGTTTACCCTTGAACGCAGCCCAAACTGTTTGTGAGTGAGGCTCTTTTTTCAAGGCCTGCCCGCCCCCCCCAGCCCTCTTTCCGCCAAATAAACATTGCACCGGAAATTGCAGGGATATCTGGGATTTTTGAGGGGTCCCGGTGGAAAGGAGGAGAGGGCGAGAACAAGGGCGCTCTCTGTGACACCTCGGAGGTGAGGGGAGGGCGAAGACGCGGACGGAGGCAGCGGTGGGGGGGTTGTGGGGGGATCCAGAGGGGAGGGCGTGACCTTGCCTGTGGTGCTTGGCGGGATGGGCAGCATCAGCATATCCACTGACGAACAGGTACAGGTGACCCAGTTTCCTTTGACCCCATCAGGGCCCGGCGTGCATGCTAAGACTGACCTTGCTAATCACAGAAGGCCCTGATCCCCGGCTAAAGGTAGAGAGGAAGCCATACTCTGTAACGCAGGGCAAACTGTACTGCGCGCCTCCAAACAGATGGTGACCTCCTGGGGTCGTCGTAACCGCTGCACCTGATCGCTCCAACCTTGGCTGCAAGATGCAAGAGTTGGGAATACAACAGCCATTGACGAAGCCGAGGCAACGGGACAAAGCATGCATGAGTGGCAGGGCGTGTGTTCTTTTGCCTTTACAGAATGCCCTCCCTGGTTGGGGGGGGGGGGGGGGGGGGGGGGGGGAGGGCACTACCAACCACCACCTTTGTGTGTGAAGTTTTATCCCAGCTCACTCCCCATAAACCCAGGCACCTTTAATTAATGATAACTTCCCGGTGGTGGAAAAGAACACAGCTTAAAGCCTGTTGTTGTGCAGTTTGAGCCAAGAAGATAGAACATTACAGTTGATAAACCTCATGTTTATCTCAATTATTGTGGAACAGTATCCACAGCAATTTTATGAGTCTCCTCACTTCCTTTTGCTGGTCATCTTTTCTTTAAATGTGACGCCTCCATTTCTGTCGAGGCTTACCACTGGCCTGTAATTGTGATATCCTGAGATTTGGGTTCCTTATGTACATCATGTCTTGATTATAGGGCAAATGCAATATATATCTATATCTAACTCTCTCTCTCTCTCTCTCTCTCTCTCTCTCTCTCTCTCTCTCTCTCTATATATATATATATATATATATATATATATATATATATATATACACTGCATATATATATATATATGTGTGTGTATATAAATACATGGGAAAACAGGAATTGCACAAATAGAAATTCAAACAAACGCCTTTCTCATCTGTGCTTTGAGGTTTGAGGTCTTGAATATGTTAAAAGGCAGAGCTGCACACTGAGGTTTAGATAGTTTACGTTCGCAGCCACACGTCCTGATGAGAGTGTGAATGTGTGAGGATGAAATGTAGCAAACACCGACAGGAATGTGTTTGGATGTGCGGACGCAGACACGTGTATGGGATGACACACCTGACAGCTGAATTTATACGCTTCCGGTCCTCCTTTCCCCCCAGCTCTACTCTTAAACCAATCCGTGTTTCAGTGTTTGGGAAGTCAACAGTGGAGTTCCTGTTCTCAGTTTAAAAATAACTTTGTGACTTAAATTCCTCGCGCCCTTTCTCTCATCCTTTCTTACTGGCACTCTCCCTTTGCTTGTTTTTCTTTCCCATTTCTTCTGTTTTGGAACAGGCTGTCCCCTCTTTCTTTCGGGCCATGCGACACATATACTCACACACACACACGCACGCACGGACACACACACACACACACACACACACACACACACACACTCATACAACCACATATACTCTACATACACGGAACATTAATGAGAAAAACGATTCCGACAATAACTATGATAATAATAAGAAAAAATAATTTACTTCAATTTGCCAGATTGGTTGTCTCCTTTTTTAAAACATGTTTTATTTATTTAATTATCAGAAAGAACAGAGTTGTTAAAGCATCAGCACACACAACAATGAGACGTTTATGACTATACTGTATGCCTCTGCCAATGCTAATGCCAGGATGGAGGCATAAAAGACGTTAATAAACACCATAATAATACCGGTAATAGTGGGACAAAAGAACATAGGACACAGGAGACAAAGCACTACGACATGGTCATTTAGCACGACATGGTCATTTAGCACGACATGGTCATTTAGCATGCCGATGTTCGCTAATTAGCATTCAACACAAAGTACAAGCTAAATTGTCAGAAAATACTAGCAAGAGCGTTATTTTTTTTAGAAACTTAGAAAGTATATTTTTGTCCAGCTGCCTTTTCATGGAAGTGCATTCCATTTCAAAGGAAGGCTGAAGTGAAATAGATATTTTGGAGGTCATTGTTTTCCTTTTAAAGGCATTGTGCTTATGTGGTGCGCACCCTAACCATTAGGACACAGGAGACCCATAGAGTTTAAATTTAGGACGAGAAACTAAAAGGCCGTCCAACGCTCTCCCATAAAAGTCAGACAAAGACAAATTACAACAACCTTCCCCTCTTGTGTGACCCCTCCCCACAAAGACACCTGTCCCCTTTCATCGGAGGAGTCCAGAGGGATATTTCCGCCAGTGGACAGAAGAGAGAGCTTCAGGCTGTTACACTGCCACAACATAACAAAGCGTTGCCGTTTTAAGATGTATTTAAGACATATTCATAATGTGTGTGCGCGTGTTTTTGTGGCGCATAAAGAGGAGTGTCACTGCAGGTGTGTCGAGGGGGCTCCGCCAAACAAACATTCCACACCTGTCCTCACGGACACACAAAGACACTTTTCTGTGTGCTATGAAAAGAATCCGATGTGAAAAGTGAGCCGCTTTTGTTCCAGCGACCTCGCTCTCTTCTCTTGTTCTATCTATTTCCTGTTTGTTTTTGTTTTTTGATTTTTCTCACTGCCTAATATTTCCCTGGTTCCATGCATGCGGTTTACACCATGTGTCCCTCAGCCCCAGTCTTGTGTTTCCAATGACAGTTTTTTTTATCTCTTTCATCCACTCCCCCCTCTCATTCCCCCCCATCACCTATGGCTCTTTGATAGTAGCGCCAGGGAGGTTTTCCAGCGAGCTCCTAAAGCAGACCTGTGTCACTTCGACCGTTGCAAGTTGACACAATTCGCCGTCAGCTTCGGGGCGTAAAGGTTACCGCGCAGGGGAAACCTCCCACATGTCGAGCAGCGCCGAGAGCTAATGAAAGCCTCCACTCTGGTGTGTTGGAAAACCCTGCATGTTTGTTTATTATGTCTAGGATGGAAGCCACCGAGAGACCAAAGTGGAAAAGGACACCGCTCTTTGATGAGCCAGTGGAACTTTAAGACGAATACGAGAAGAAACAGCAACATATTTTACTCTTGATGTTGGGCTTGTTTACACGGGCCACGTTACATCACCTCCCCACACTGACAGAGAGAAGCGGTTTGTGTGGGAAGAGGATGGAAGTTTGGTGAATACCTCATTTTTGCTCCCTGTGTAGGCCTCTGTGTGCCCGTGAGCACATTCTGTACACAGCATACGGCGTGTGCTTTGGGTCAGTACAATCATTACCGTTACAATCGAGCTGGAAAAATACATACCTGGCAATTTAAAAAGAGAAGAGAAAAAAGCATGGCTTAACAACAGCTATTCTGAAGGTATTTCCAGAATCCTCAAAGATTATTCTGCCGTCTGAATAAAAAAAAAAAAGTCGCAACAGTTATTTGATGGGCTGTTATTAAATTTGGCACGGACGTAATCACTTTGCAGACGTTTCTTCTCATCAGGATCAGAATCTTCGTTTTTCTAACACTTTAGTTTATGACCAGGTACCTGCGAAGCTTACGATGTTCCCATCAGCTTTAGCCACGATTTGTGCTAATCAGCAAATGTTAGGATCAAGATGTTGGCATTGTGAAGATAGAGCCATGCTGATGTTGGCAATCAACAAATACAATTATTTATGTTATTGTTATTACATTTACAACTGGAAACTGCAACTGGAAAACTGTGTTGAAAACATTGTTGTTATTGTGCAACAGAGCCAGGTGGTTATAAGATTCTGAAAACATCTTGAGGGCAGCGGTTAGTGTTGTTGAGCAACTGAGAGCCACAGAATGGAGCTGTGTGTGTGGGGGGGGGGGCTTTTGTACTGTGTGCATCAAGTGCCTTTGGAGTGTGTTGCTGATGTGCAATCAAGAGTATGCTTTCTAGAGGTGCACACAGTTGTGTATGTGCATCACAAGACTGAACGCACCATCATGTGACCATTTGGTGAAGTGCAGGTTGGCGATTTATAGAGAGTGAAGGGCGGGGGACGACATTTTTCCTGTTAGCACAAATAATCGCATGTCATCCCTCTGCTTAATGATACATTTGAGGGAAACTGCACTGGCAAAAACAACAATCTACCCACCCACAATCCCTCTCTCACAGAACCTCTACAGCAGCCCACTGCGTGTGCCCCATGCCTTAATGTAAGGTTTGGGAGCATGAATACGCGGAATACGTATTTAAGCCTCTCACACAGAGTATCAGTGTGCGTTAGCCACCAGCTCAGGTAGTGCAGATGCGGGTTTCCTGTGTGCGGGTCTGCGGGGACAACGACAAGATTATCCAGACGGTGCTCACCTCCGCTCTGCACTCTTCAATGAAAAACAACAACTTCAAACCAAAGTGGACAAAATTCTCGCTTGTTTACATGGGAAGCTGTTTGTGCTTGAGTGTGTGTGTGTGTGTGTGTGTGTGCAGAGAGAGGTGGCCTGGGAATCTCTGGGTATAGGTAAAAGGGATGTGAGGGCTAAAGACAGGATATGGAGGGAGGAAGAGAGAGCGACCAATTGCACGGGAGATTATCATAATCATATTCCACATCACTATAAACTCAATCATGCAGTCATAACCAGCTCCAAGGAACACTCGGCTCACCCGTGCATGTACTTTATCTGTCCAGCTCTTGTCTAAAAGTATTTTTATAAAACGGGGGGGGGGGTAAGGAAATTCCTAGCTGTTTTCCATGGCCGGCCCGGAGTATTAATGTAGCACAGGCTAGCAGCTGAGTATATTTATTTTACTTTTCACAAAGCAGCAGCCTGGGACAGAGGAATGCATGTGAAACGGACTTTAAAGCATCGAAAATATTATTTTCGCTCAAACATAAATAAATAAACACCCAGAAGCCAGGTCCTCTTTGGAATGTAGTAATTCTGAATTTTTATGAATGACTGCATTCATGCTTGGCCACGCCCCCCCCCTCCCAGAACCATCAGCTTTCCCGTGTTGGAGCTCCAAGCCCCGCCCTCCGCCTCCCCTCCTTGTCGGGATACCTTGGCCGCGCGCCTGCCTCCTAATTGGTTGAAGGAGGGTCCGGAGTGGGCGTGGCCTCCCTAAAAAGCACGGGGCTGATATAAAACACAAGCCTCAAACTTTGATCGATGAAGATGTACAAGTGATGAGAGAGATTCGAGGATTTAATCTCTGTGGACAAAAACTATTGTTTCTAAACCGGTGGAGGATTTATTTTCCTGTGATATAAAAAAAATTTTGTGTGTGTGTGTGTGTGTGTTTATTTTTTTTTTTCTTCAAACATCTTCTCTTCTTCTATGGGAATCAGCTGACAGCATGGGGATACTGCTATTATTCGCCGTCTTGCAAATGGTGACTGTCGGCTTGGTAAGTGCGTGAACGATAGTTTTCTGCCACCGTTTTTTCCGCTCTTTGTAAACATTGCGGGGAATAAAGACTCACGTGCCCGCGCTCTCCACTGCAACAGCAGCTTGAGCTCCACGATGTCGCCTGAAAGCCTGCATGCCAAAATAATGGTCGAATGAGATCCGACCCACCGTTCAGCTGCACTCATAATCTTGATCTGCGAAACACTTGTATCCTTCCGTGACTAAAGGGGTCGGTGGTAATAGCTGGTGTCTTCCAAACCCAGAGGGGTTCCGCGGCAAAACGGGCTCGTTCAGGGTGCTCACAAAACATACTGCAATATACAAATACTCCAATATAAGTCCCGTAAACTTATGTAAAAGTATACAAGTATTATTGGCTAAATGTACTGCTCATACTGAATATAAAGTGAGTGTTGTACTATATTATTGGAATATTGTTAACCGATGCAATAATGTATTTCATTTGACTGTTGTTGTACTGTTGTCAAAGTGATGTTGGGTAGTTTATTCTGTAATTATGCATCGCGCTTCATACACGTTTTGTATGTAACTCGGTGATCTGTAAAGTATCTTTGGTAACCGAAGCTGTCAAATTAAATCAAGTGGAGTAAAACGTACACTTGAGCAGTGTGTACTTTACATCCACCCTCTGTTCCTCTTCCTACACCTGTGTCCACGGTTTAGACCCTCACTAAAATCTAAATATACGGATGAAACGTTTTGAGTATTTGAAGAGGTTTCTTAACCCAGGAAAAAAAAGAAGAAAAAAAAACCTTCACCAAATCACCCGTGTACAAATAATATGCACATGCGCTTCCATCTCTCTGTGGGTCCAGAATTACACTGCGGTAATATTATCCAACAGTGATACGGATGGAGATAAAAATACACGGATGAACTCTGCTGCACACTATAAGTGTTATGGGGCTTTTAGTGAGGGGATGTTTCGAGTACCAGGTTAATGCCAACAATGCAGCGCTCAAAATAGACAGCCATTGTCACCGCATTGTGTAATGTCACATCCTCCTCACCCACACGGGACCCACGGGAGCGAACTGACGGCAGGCCCCACCGGCTGCCGGCCCGAGTTCAGACGGTGGCAGCAGAGTCCGGAAGGGATCCCTTCAGGTGATCTGACTGGACAGCCAGACTGGCAGCTTTCTGTGATCCAAATACCCACCTGGAGTTGTTGGAGTGGCTTGTGTGTGTGTGTGTGTGTGTGTGTGTGTGTGTGTGTGTGTGTGTGTGTGTGTGTGTGTGTGTGTGTGTGTGTGTGTGTGTGTGTGTGTGTGTGTGTGTGTGTGTGTGTGTGTGTGTGTGTGTGTGTGTGTGTGTGTGTGTGTGTGTGTGTGTGTGTGTGTGTGTGTGTGTGTGTGTGTGTGTGTGTGTGTGTGTGTGTGTGTGTGTGTGTGTGTGTGTGTGTGTGTGTGTGTGTGTGTGTCTGTGTGTGTGTGTGTGTGTGTGTGTGTGTGTGTGTGTGTGTGTGTGTGTGGCAAGAAAGGGGGTGAGAAACAAAAGGTGAGCGGGGAATGTGTGTGTGTGTGGTGGTGGTGGTGGTGGTGGGGGGGGGGGGACTTTGGGGGCAGAGACCGTACCTTTCATCCCAGCTCGCGCGGCGAATGCCAAGCGGAAGGCGACAGAGGGTCACAGATATCCCTGCGGGGCTCGGGACAGTGCTGGGTATTCAGCAAATGTTTAAGCCTCGCACACTTTGAGGAATTTCTGTGATCTGCGTAACATGAGTCTAACTATTGTCCTGCTCGGTTCCAGTGCTTCCTCACGTGGAACCCGTCGACGGTAACTAAAGTGCTCGCTATGTCCCCCTTTCTGTAGGTGACCGCTGGCTGCCCGGCGGCGTGCGAGTGTGCGGCGGGGCCCGCTTCCTGTCCCCCTGGGGTCAGCTCGGTACCGGACGGCTGCGGCTGCTGCAAGGTGTGCGCCGCTCAGCTCAACCAGGATTGCCACGAGGGACGGCCCTGTGACCACCACAAGGGCCTGGAGTGCAACTACGGCAACGACGTGGGCCGCACCCACGGCATCTGCAGGGGTGGGTAGCACAGAGGTGGTGGAAAAGGCTGGAAGAGAGAGGGGTGAGGGAGGGTTAGATGCAGGGGGAGCTTTTGGGTTTAGATTGGGCATCGGGTTTTTGGGTTTAGCGAGGGGTTGAGCGAGGGGATGTGTAACTTCAGGGTGGGGATGCTGGCTTCCGATCCAAGCGGCTGGGGTTTCTCTTTGATAGGGGGGCTTTGGGTTTGAAGCCCGTGCCACGTTTAAAAAAAACTGAGCACCTTCACGAGCTGCGACTGAAACCCAGCCAACTCCGGGGATTTGTATAAGTAGTTCAGTGTGTACACAAACTGCTCAGCGGTATTTTATTTTTATGTGTGTGTGTATTTGGGGGTCTTTCTATATAAAGGGGATGGTATCTGTGGAGGGAGGGGGTCGCATGGCTAGTCCCACTCAGAAGGACGAAAGGGTAGGACGTTGTAAACCAGTCAAAATTCCTTTTTGGATCTAAGAATAGAGCATGCTTCATAAATATGGAGATACTGTGTCCCTCGCGCTCTTTTCTGAGCCACTTCCTGTTTGATCTTTACTTCCCGTCACTCAACTGTGTGACGGGAACACTTGATGTCTGAAAACAATCTACTTACTAACTGCCCCGTCTTCTTCCTTTTCCCTCAGCAAAGGCGGAGGGCCGCTCGTGCGAGTACAACGGGCGGATTTACCAGAACGGCGAGAATTTCCACGCCGGCTGCAAGCACCAGTGCACCTGCATCGATGGAGCGGTGGGCTGCGTGCCCCTCTGCCCCAGCCACGTGCCCCTGGCGTCGCCCTCCTGTCCCGCGCCACAGCTGGTCAAAGTGCCGGGCCAGTGCTGCCTCACCATTGACTGCCACGGGGGCACCACGGTCGTGTCGCCGGTGCACCATCGACCCCAGCCGCCGGCCTACCCGCCTTACCACTTCATTCCCTACCCGGCCTACCCCTTCCTGAAGCCTTACCCGAAACCCTACCGGAAGCTGTACCCCTACAAACCCAAAAGGGAGAAGGACGCCCTGGGCAACGAGCTGGTGGAGGTGGGGCGCAAGTGGGCCAAGGCGCGTGGAAACAAGCACCTGGCGGGTGAGTGCGAGGGCAGCCGTGTCGCCTCAGAGTCCCGTCTGTTTCCTCCACGCAGTAAAGCATCATGTTTATGTTTTAGCCATTTTAGCTCGCGTTGACACACAAACGGCCTCACTGTGAGCCTTTTCCTCTGCATCTACGTATGTGTGTGTGTGTGTGTGTTTGTGTGTGTCAGCATTTATGTGAGGCTTGTTTTCCACTGGCTCCTTGCACACCAGAGGTGCTCTCACACAGCACATACCTCTGTCACCCAGCTTTCCCCTCTCTGTAATCGCCCTCTCTATGCGTCAGTGTTGCCTGTTGCAGTGAATGAAGCTAGTGTGCTTCGCATCTCCGGACCTCTCCTTTCCCCTCTCTCTCCCACTGGCCACCCCCCCACGGCTTTACTTTTGCCGATGTTGCTCCTCTTTCTCCGACTCTCCATGCTTTCGCCTCGCCCATTGTCCTCTCACACGCCCTCCGTTTCATCTCTCGCAGCCTGGAGGCAGGTGGGCGATCAGTGCGTGGTTCAGACTACTTCCTGGTCCCAGTGTTCTCGGAGCTGTGGGATGGGCGTCTCCTCTCGGGTCACCAACGACAACGCCCGGTGTAAGCTGATCAAGGAGACGCGCCTGTGCAACATCCGGCCCTGCAGATCCATGTCCATCCCCGTCAAGGTGAGGAGTGTGTGTGAGGGTGTGGGGAGAGGGTGTGGGGGGGTCTTTTAAGATCCCCCCCCAAGGGATGGATAGACGGCACCATGCTGAGTAGATTCAGCAAAGGTTTTCTCATAAGGGGTCAGATTGGTATTAATATCACTGCTTGTACACAGCCCCTGGATCTCCCTCTGTTGCTGGAGCCCTTTCTGGTCCATTCGTTCTATTCACGGTTCTGTTGCCGTGTGGGGAAACTTCCTCAGCAGGGTGACAATGGAGCCCCTTTAAGACCACGATTCCTCGGCTCGTGCTCAGGTCACGGTTGGCACACTGGTGAAACGATTAGTCCCACCTTTTGGGCATATACCCGTATTCACTGTCTGGTGCTGGAGTTGAGATGAGAAGACTGATACCACTCTCATATCTGTAGGGTAAAGATGAAGCTGCGGTCGGTTAGCTTAGCTTAGTACAACGAATTGAAACATGGGGAAACTGCTAGCTCGTCACCTTGAAAGCACTAAAGTGATGGTCATCAAAACTGCATATCTTGTTTGTTGAAACCTAAAGTGTAAAAATGACATTTCGCCATTTTATAAGGGTGTTGGTTCACGTGCCAGACTATTTCTTGGCCAAAAGGGTGTAGTGACTTCCGAGTCTCTTCAGGGGTGTGACAAAGCACTCTCCCCTGGTTTGTCTGCGGGGGTTGGGCGCTCACCCACGCCGGACCTGCGACACTGCGGCTGTCAGCTGCACTCTGCTGGCTCTTAGCGATGCCATTTGAAGAGCACTTGTTTCGCCCACTGTGTCGCTCTCTCGCATTTCAAAACGCAACACCCTCAAAAACACTCGCCGCGAGGCTGATGGGTTGTTGCGCACCTCTTCCTCCCAATATTTGCAGAGCTGCTGTGGGTGTTAATGTGCGCCAGTGTCAATCCTTAACTATTGTGTTGTGTGATTAACTGCATTAACTTTGTTTTTTCAAGTCTAAGTGCTTGAGAGATGAGTCATTTCATTTCACTGGACAGCGACCTGCATCACAGCTGCACCAAAGAAAAAGATGTTTACTTGCATGACGAATGTTCCAATGCACGACAAACTGAATCCACTCTTTCCGTCTTCTGTCCCCCCCCTTCCCCTTCTGCAGAAAGGAAGGAAGTGCTCCCGCACCCACAAGGCCCCCGAGCCCCACCGCCTGTCCTACGCGGGCTGCAGGAGCACCCGCCTGTACAGGCCTAACTACTGTGGCGTGTGCCGGGACGGCCGCTGCTGCTCGCCGCGTCGCACACGCACCGCCAGCGTGGCCTTCGCCTGCCCGGACAGCGAGCGCTTCAGCCGGTCCGTGATGTTCATCCAGTCCTGCAAGTGCAGCGACGAGTGCAACCACCTCAACGAGGCCGCCATGCCCCCTCAGCGGTGGCTCTACGGGGACACTCACAAGTTCATCGACTAGTGGTGTCACACACACCCTCCTCCCACCCCGACCTACATTCCCTCACAATAAAACTAAAGACATCACTTTCCCCCATTATAGAATAGCTGTCCTTAGTGTATCTATAAGTAGAAGCAAGCGAGGTGAACCAGTCGAATCATCTCATCTGATGATTATTTCGGGAGTTGAGGAGAAGGAGGAGGAATCCGACGGGAGCAAAGTGCCCAGCCCCTGCTTTAGTGTAGATGCAGAGAGTTGTTTCTGGCCTGGCCAGACTGACAAAAACATTACGCAAAAGGTGAACGCAACCAGCTGCCATGTTGCTGCCGTGCACCAAGAATGTCCCCTGAACTCTTGAGACTTTAGTTGGGGACGCTGGAGCAAGGGCACACACACACACACACGCACACATACACACACTGGCATAACTACTGGTGGCGTTGATTCACATCAGTCACCGAGCAACAGGTCTGACGTTGCTTTGGAGCCAAATGTGAATCAATATGAATCATGCGTCAATGCGCTCTGATAAACGCAATATTGATGAACCAAATGAAGACTGGACGGCGAAGGAACTGGGATCTCGGATGTCTCTCCGAGGAGCACAGCTTGTGTCTTTTTATGGTATTTATTCACTGGTATTTATTGTTGAGACAGACGCAATGACACAGTGGCTTGCCACCAGGGAAGGGCGGAGCTGCTATGTTTGGAGCACCAGAGTGGCTGATTGGTAAGGTGGGTGTGGGGGTCTGAGAGAGGGACAAAACAGCTGAGAGCTGTCAGCCACGAGAGGAATCCCACAGATCCGGGGCTTGAACCCTCCCCCCAGGGTAGCATTGGAGGTCACAGTGGTCAGAAAGCTGCATCTGATGATGGACGATGGAGGCAACGGTAGAAGAGGAGGTATGTACTGAGGGGGGGGTGGGGGGGGGGAATATGTGAATATGGTTGTGTACCCAGCTGGAGTCATCCCATGCCTTGCCTAAGCCGAGAAACTGAGGCATTTAGCAAGCACCATAAGAACAAGCCTGGGATTCTGGCGCCGAGACGTCGACCGCCTGGTTCTGTGCAAATTACAATCCCGACTGTCCACGGCGAGAGAAGACAAGCCACTCTTAAAAATGTGCAAAAAGAAAACCGGAGCACACTGACGTAAACATGTAATTTGTGACTTGGCGGGCAGAACCCTGTAATCGAGCAGCACGCCGGCTCGGGGAAAACAAAACGATAAGTTTGAGCTTCTTCCATGTTTTCAGTGGCGACTGCTTCTGAGGAATGCTGTCAAAGGCCAGTTGAAGTCAACTGTCCGAGAGGAGCCACGGCTACTGGACGCCAGTAACAACCTACTCCCAGGGACATTTTAGGAGGGGTAATTCTGTAGTATTCTGTTTTCTGCTAAAGTCCTTTGTCATGCCTGAAGAGCCCACCCGTCTCACTTAACTGGGACTTGACGACAGCCCGGATTCACAACCTTTGATCTCATTGAAAGGTTAAACAGAGGGACTGAATACACATTTTTAATGAGTTATTCTAAATCATTTGACCGTTTCCTCAATGCAAAGATGTGCCATAAAAAGGTGGCGGACGTTTTTTCTTCTTCAGTTTGCTGTGAAACTGGAAAATATTTGCATTTTCTACCATCTTGGCTACAGTAGGCATTAATTGTTTTTTGCCTAAACTTTACATGCGATTGTAATGGTTCACCATGTTGCCATTTGCCTTTGTAGACGCTGTGGTGTTGGTACTGTATGTCTAGTTTTGTTAAAGAGGACACTATAGAGCAGCTATGGTCAGATGCATCGTTAAGTTCTATCTGCTGTATCAAGGGCCAAACCGTTTAGTTATACTGAAGTAGTCCATGTATAGTTTAGCACTGAACAAAGCGTCCTTTTATGAGCGCGAAGTTGAAAGCATGATTGTCTACTAATGTACATTAACACCATCTCCAATAGTTGTACTTTTTAAAACGTCTCAAGAGAAACGTGTTCATGCTTTCCTCATGAATATTTGTTGTAAACTGTCTAGCACAAGCTGGATTTTGAAGAGTTGGAATGAGTTCAATTTGCATTTTTAATAAAGACATTTTCCCCTCAGACTGAACCAAAGTGATACTTTAACCATCTAATCAGTTTTTAATTCATTCAAACAGCTGTGAGACTGGATAATTGTACATTGAGTGGGGTTTGAGCTAAACTCTAATAGTGGCTAATTAGCACGACAACTATAGTACAATTATCCAATTGTAGTTTAGTAAAATATGTTTAAATCCTAAAAAACAGACATTGAGTAACAAGTATTTCATTGTATGATGTGCTAATGACAATCTTATCAAACGCACCACTAGGATTCTGAGTGATTTTGTTTATTGGAGGCATTCAATTGGAAATTCAAAAGGGCTGCCATGTGAGGCAAAAAATGTACTTAACCAACGCCATGATGTTTTAAAAAGACCAACTGTTGCAGTGGAGGAAAAGACAAAACACCAAACCTGCTATACAAACTAGTTTGAACAATAAAAAAAGGCTAAAATCACTTTTACATGTTCTTCAGAACTACTTTTCTACACGTTTCCCTGCCAAATTGACTGAATATGGAGAAGAGACAATAGCCTCACAAGAGACCACAACAGTAAAAATGGCATTTTATAAAAAGTTTTAATTCCATTGAGCAAAAAAAACAAAACAAAAACAACCCCCCCCCCCCCCTCCAAACAAACAGTAAAAGACAAATAAAAATTGACCATATCCCACCCCAAATAACTGACAATAAAAATAAAGGTTTGGTGAACATTGGGAACGAGCAGAGCTTTCAAATCAACGGTGAAACACGTCTACTTCCAAAGACACGGTCCACGAAGAGACTTCGGCGTGGCCGGAGGACTCATCTGGACTGCTCGACTAAACGGGGAGAGAGGAGGAGAGACGAGTTGAGCGTGTGAAAGACAGCTGAGCATACCAACGTTTCAGCAACAGGTTAAACGTGTGAGGGCTGTTTCCATTTTGACGAGAGCCGCAGTTACATGGCAGCACCAACTGCGGGTTCTAGCTGCCAAGATGACTCTAAAAGGTTGATTACAGCAGCTCATTATCTGCAGGGGAGGGGGGCCATCTTTAGCTGGGAAAATCGCCTGCCCGGCAAAGTGCTTTGAGCATATTTATCCACAAAACAGGCCAGCCCCGCAGACATTCAGAAACGTGAGGGCTTACTGTAAGAGGAGATGTCAATCTCGTCCGGCAACTCGGCCACGTTGACCTCGAAGCGGTCCTGCACGTCGTTCAGAGTCTTGGCATCGGTCTCGTCCGACACAAAGGTTATAGCCAGGCCTTTTGTGCCAAACCGACCGGCACGGGCAACCTGACGGGGGCAGAAAAGGGCCAGAGTGAGTGAAACGTAAAAATGCAAAGACCAAGAACAAACATTAAGGAAAAAAAACAAGTGCCGTTATATCCAATCTGCAGTTCTCACCCTGTGCAAATAGGTGTCAGAATCTTCTGGCATGTCGTAGTTGAAGACTATGTTGACCCGCTCGATGTCCATTCCTCGGCCAAAGAGGTTGGTGGCCACCAGGATCCGCCTTTGGAAGTCCTTAAACTGCTGATAGCGAGACAGCCTGTGGAGTAAAAAGGGGGCAGAGTCATCAACACAGCTGCTGGAGGCATTACTGGACTGCAGCCTCCCTTCTTTGAAGGCAACGATGTGTTGAGTTAACTGATGAGGCCTCACGCTCGATAAACATACTCAGCATTCAGAGCTCAATGGAGCTTATGTTTAGGAGCGCGGGCATATCAGTGGGGAGATGTGTGTGTGTACACAAGTCTCGTCTCACCTCTCCTCCTGAGCCATCCCTCTGTGGATGGCGATGGCAGGGAAATTCTGTTCCACCAGAAGCTGGGCCAGAGCGACACAGCGCTGGACTGACTTGACAAAGATCACCACCTAGAGGTGAAGCATCGGCGTTACTATGCGGCTGCTGAGGGAGCAGACGGGCACCGGGAAAATCAGTGTAGCTAAATAAAAAAACACGCCAATTTAAATGTTGCATTTAGTTTCTTGTACAAAAACAGGTTCTTGTTTGGAAACCTTAACTTCCTTTAGTCTCCACTGGCTAGCCTGACACAACCCCCATAAAAAAAAAACATGTATCTTTTTTTGCAATGTGGTTTCCTGGTTCAGATTTAGTTTACCGCAACATATTTGTTTTATTTTAAAGCAACATTTGCAGTTCTGTAATCCTAACCCAGGACTTTGGTGAGACCAGTGATTTTTTTATATGATATCCCCTTCTATGTTTGATGATAACGAGCAACAACTCAAGTGATACAATATGGCAAAAGCTACTGGCCGTGCAACGTGCGATAGCGGCATCGCTTTACCTGGTTGAACTCCAACACGTCAAGCAGGTCAAAGAGCTTGCGGTTCTTCTCGCTGTCCTTCAGCTTGCAGTAGTATTGTTGCAGGCCGTGGAGTGTCAGTTTTGTCTCGTCGTCCACAAATACTTCCATGGGCTGCACGGGACAAGACGACAGAGGGACACGTTAGGTAAACTTGTTGAGTTTCAGATTACGTCACCAGCAAGTGGGGAAAACATGCCAAATTCAAACGTGCTGCAGCTTTTTCTTGATGATAAAACTGCGTTCTGTGAAATCCTGACGTAACGACACTCCATCGATCACTTACATCCTGCATGAATCTGCGGCAGACTGGTCGAACCTCCTTGCTCAGAGTGGCACTGAACATCATGACCTGCTTCTCATGGGGTGTAATCTTGAAGATGTCCTGTACGTCACGCCTCATGTCTAGTTCAGAGAGAGGTTGGATAGATAGATATATAATACAGAATTATGGGGAGCGCAACTAGATACTGCCAAAGCGGAGTCTATGAGAATTGAGAATAAATATTTAACAAAAACTCACCGAGCTGCTCCAACATTTTGTCACATTCATCCAAGACAAAGTGCTTGACGTTCTTCAGGGCGAGGGTCTTGTTGCGGATGAGAGCGAGGATGCGGCCTGGCGTTCCAACCACGATGTGAGGGCAGTTCTTCTTCAAGACATCCTCGTCCTTCTTTATGGCCATGCCGCCAAAGAACACGGCCGCCTTTACAGAGGACATGTACTTGGAGAAGCGCTCGTACTCTTTGCTGATTTGGAAGGCCAGCTCTCGCGTGTGACACATGACTAATACAGACACCTTGAGGGGTAGACGTAACAAAAGGCTGATTCAGATACTTTTACCTCATCGATTTAATGCTTGATGTATATGTACTCCTTAATGCAAGCCATGAGTTGAAGACTATTTATGTACATAGACCTGTGTGTTGAATGTGTGTACTGACCTGTCCATCAACAGGTTCAATCTGTTGCAGTGTGGCCAGCACAAACACTGCCGTCTTGCCCATACCAGACTTAGCTTGGCACAGGATGTCCATGCCCAGGATAGCTTGTGGGATGCATTCATGTTGAACTAGAAAGAAAACAAACACAAAAACATTTTAAGCCAGTGTATTTGTGTTATTAGAACAACAAGTATTTTAAGCTTTAAACAGTGTGCAGATTGTTATTTGTATTTATGAAATGCATATGGGCAGTTCATATAACGTTAATACTGTAAGGGGCATGGTGTTTAAAAAACCTCATTAGCGCATGAATAAATGGCCCTCACCTTCAGACGGATGCTCAAAACCACAGTCGATGATGGCGCGCAGGAGCTCTGGTTTGAGCAGAAAGTCTCTGAAGCCAGAGCTGTGGATGGAGACGTAGGAGCCCTTCACCTCCTTCTTTCCTGCAGGGGCCACAGTCTCTGGGGCTCCTTGGGGCTCCTCATCCTCTTCGTAGTCGAGCAGCTCGTTGTCGACATCATTTTCTGCCATTGCGTCTGTCTAAAACGAGGAAAACAGAAAAGGGGTCTTTAATCAGTTCCCCCATCTCCTACCATGGCTGAACCCTTTCTCTTAGATGTAAGGGGTGCTGTTAACTAAGCCTAGCTGTTGTTGCACCTCTTTGTGGCATGTTTTACTGCTCGTTTAAAGTACATTCAGATAAGATCGTAGTTGAAAAAGTTGCGTTGATATGCATTCTTCCCATTTTAAGTTTGGTTAGGGTAAACAGTGGTACCGATACTGCTTTAAAGTAACTCTAACGTCGATGTGTTTAGTCCGCGAACCCCATTGTGAGACGTGAGGCCATTGAATGAGCTCCGCTAGCTAGCTTAGCTAAGGAGAGGGTCCACATATTAAATAACGTCGACACTAACGGCGATGTAAACTAAATACGGCCTATGTACACAACAGCATCGCGTACAGCACTGGTCGGCCGAAGCGTCGGGGTTTACGTTAACCGTCGCTCTCGGGTGGACCAAACCGGTGAGCATCCGAAGCGTTTACAACACTGGGAAGCTATTGTGTTGCATAACCACCGCTAACGTGGCGAGCTAACGCGCTACACGGCAGCTAACTATTTAAACAATGGACGTGCTGCATCGGACATTTCTCTTGCGAATCGAATAATTATTTTTAAAAAGACATTACGCGGAATATTAAACGGTCTAACTACGCACTCTGAACATGATTAACGTTACATACCGGGGAGGTTGGTGGGCTGGCGAAGCTAACGAATGCTAGTTCACAAAACGCTAGCTAGTAGTTTAGTGACGGTGAGCTCCTGAATGAAACAACGAAGGAAGCCGTTTGGTTCCAGACGAGATACTTTGTCAAAATACACTAACGCGGGACTTTCTGGAGGCCAGTGGAAGTTTAGAGACCTCTCTCTTCGCAATAATGTAACATATTATTGGACTCTTACCTTATCGGTGTTGGTGTTAGCTACGCGTCAATCTGAAGCTCAAAACCGCATGGGGAGGCCTCGGTTCGTTTATACGAGTGACCGGACGTCCCGCCTCCGCTGAAAGGCGCCGATATCATTGGTTGATTCATACGACCATCGACCTCGGCGGCCAGCGATTGGACACAAAGTGTGTCGCAGTCCACCGCAGCATAAAAAAGCGGGATACAGCAGTACGTATGGAAGAGACCCGTAATAAAATAAATATTTGATACAAATATATGCAGAAATTGTTTTTAATTAATATTATGCACATATTGTAAATATATGTTATTGTGTATAATAAGATAATATTTATATATAGAAATATATCGATATATATGTATATACATATATATATATATATATATATATATATATATATATGTATATATACATATATATATATATGTATATATACATATATATATGTATATATATACATATATATATAGAGAGAGAGAGAAAGCCTCAAATGTAATAATGCTTTTCAGCTCTGAAGGACAACCCTTTCCTATTTAATAAAAATATGGAAGCACTACTTGTACAGTAGTGTAGAAACAACTGTTATAATTGAGTTAATAAAGAGCAATTCGATTTTTTAGTTGTTCTGTTGTGGAGACCATAATCTGCTGGAAATGATCATCCCAGCGTCAGATCGTACTTGATAGCATGTTAATACTTTGAGTAATTTTCACAATAAAGTGACCAAACAGGAGCAAGCAAAAATAAAAATGTTTATTTGTCTTTATACCGTGTATTTATATTTTATAGACGTATGAATTAATGTATTTATTGTCATCTTATTACTAATTTGAGTAATTTCTGTATTAATGATAAACAATGCACATCTTTGTGCCATGTTATATTCAGAGAGATCCCTGCAAGTGATTGTGAATGTTTTTTTCCCTCTTCCAGTTCAACAGTTATTTATCCACAACCATTATTCAAACCTACAACACACGCAGATGGTCTCCTCGTCTATCTTAGGGAAAACAAGTTCTCGACAGTAGCCTAAGTGCAAAACCTTCTCTAAAAAAGTTAAATAGTAATGAGGTTAACAGCGGTGGTGTTTCAGTACATTTACTATGAATAATGTACTCAATGTAACTGCAAAGTGTACAAGTGTGCTTTGTACATTTGTGAAGGCATTATTTAATCGTCCTGCAAGCCTTTGGTTGCCACTAATTTAGTTCAGTAATTAGTGTGGTAAGAAAATGTATGTGCAGAATGTGTACAATGAAGTAACGTGTGCTAATAATGGTTGTTAAAGCCTCACATTAAAATGACCAATAGGAAAGCCTTCTAAAAGAACAGCTGGTCAACACTTTCCCGAAAGCATCGCAAAAGCAAATCTCGCAAATCTGTGTTAGGATACTTAAATCTGTGATTCCAGAGCGGACGAGAAACTCCACTGTGTAGGAGAGAAGTATGGGAAACTGTCCGAATCTGGGCGGGAATGACCCTCTGAGTGAGTACCAGAGGGGCCCCCGCGAGAACGGCCCAGGAAGTTCCTGACCTGTGGAGGCAAAGAAAGAAACAGCCAGTCTTCCACAAGGAGACCACCTCCATGCAGCCCTGAGCAGCAGCCCAGCTCGGCAGGCAGTTCCTCCAGACTGTTGCTGCGCAAGTCCAACCTGCACAACCGACTTAAAGCAGCGACCCCCCTGGGTAACGAGCTGAGAGAGTTGCGAGCCACATTAAGGATGTGCAGCTCCAAACAGCTACTGAAGAGCGGAGAGGGGAGGCTCTCCACCCTGTTCCCACTGAGGTCCAGCTCTGTAAGCAGCTGCAGTGCCTTTACCTCTGAGGGCAGCACCTCCAGCAGGTTACCAGCCAGCAGGAGTTTGCGAAGGCGGCGGAGAGTGAAGAGCGCTGGGGGGAGGCTCTGAAGCTGGTTGTTGGAGAGATCCAGGAGTTCCAGGCCTCGCAGCACACCGACGCTGGCCGGCAGTGCCAGAATGCGGTTGTAGGCGAGCCGGAGGCAAGAAAGACGGCGCAGATGAGCCAGACTAAGCAGCTCCTCCAGAGTCCTCAAGTTATTGTGCTGCAGGTCGAGCTTCCGCAGGTTGGCAAGAGCCAGCAGGGCCGAGGGCAAACGCTCCAGCCGGCAGTCCTGCAGCAGCAGCTCGGTCAGGTCGACCATGCGCTTAAGGCCCGTCAGCACGAGCAACCTGGTGCCCTCGTTGTAGATCTCCAGCCTCGCCAAGCTGCCGGCCACCTCGCACAGCTCCCCGGGGATCCGCTGTAGCGTGCCTCGGATCACCAGCACACGGAGGTGACGCAGCTGGCGGAGGCTCCCCAACGCCCAGCCACGGCCCACACCGCCGTCATTACTCAGCCGGCCAAAGAGGTGGAGCTCGTGCAGGCTGCGGAGGGAGAGGACCCAGCTCGGGATCTCTGACGCCTGGGTAAAAGTGAGGTGGAGGACCTCCAGATGTTCCTGGAGGACTCCGAGTGCACCAGGATCCACCGCTGCTGTGCAGTGATAGAGGTGGAGCTTCCTGTTGGGTGAATAAACAATAAAAGACTTGTGTATGTAAGTCACAGCGTTCTGCTTTTCGACAAAATATCTAGAAGTAACTTGATTAGCATTGTTTAAAATGTGTAAAATGTGGGTTTCACCACTGCGAAACCCACCTGAGTGAGGTCATGTTGGCCACCTGCGCAGTGAACCTGGCATCAGTGATGAGCTCCAGTTGGAGGACCTGAAGCTGGCTGAGGGTGAAAAGGGCCGGAGGTAGGCGAGGCAGGGCCACCAGCTGCAGTCTGGAGCAGCCCTCTGCGTCCACGCTAGTCATGGCACGTAGCTTCTCCTCCCCCCAGCACCTCTCCAAGCTTTCCCCCAGCAGCCTGCTCTCACTGACAGGAGACAAAAAGACGGACAGACGCTGGGCCAGTAGAGGGTCATACTGGTCCAACATGTGTAAAAGAAAGGCCAGGTCATTTCTCAGGTCGGGAACATCTCTCAGGGAGCACAGCTCCTTCAGTGATTGGAAGGAATACTGCCGTAGAGAGCTAAGTACGGCACAGAATGAGAAAAGTATATCACACAGTCTCCCAAAACACAGCTTTACACTCTAATCCTATAATCAGGCCTCTGGTATGCTTTAGAGGCCCTTTGAACAATCACTCAAGTCTCAACAAATTATTTATCAACCATTTGACATGTTTATTTTGTTCATGCAATGCAACAAATTACCTATTCAAATTATTTGAAAAGCTCACCATCAAGTATGAAAAACAGTGTGCCAGGAGTTGAAACTCACAGCAATTAATCTACATATTTCAGAACACATGGAGTCACATTTGTATTCATTTGGAGTTGTGTTTCTGGCCACCATGGTTCATTATAAGCTGTCCTTTAAGCTCTGTTTTGGTCTCCTCCGACTCCTTCATGGTAATATCTGGCTCTCAAGCAGCTAAATGCTTTACTATGGCCACCAGCTAGTCGCTTACTTTGTCTCACATTTTGTGCCGGGAAGGTATCGTAGCTATAGCTATATCAGAACTTCATTTTCTGAAAGCAGCTACTTGTTGCTGGAGACAAAGTCGATGAGAGTGAACCAAAACAGTGAAGTTGCGGGCCTTAAAACCAAAACAATGACTCAAAAGACATTGAAAAACTGAGAGAGTTGAGTGCTAACTGTGTGGGTCCGTCAACCTTACATGTGGTACATTTATCGTTTGTTTATGTATACATACATTTATTAGTACAGCTTGAAAGTTTTCATAAAAATATAGAGTTTTTAGGGTATTTCTACACATATCCCTGTATACTATACACCAATGCACTAACCTGTGCAAAATCCAGCAGAGGGTGTAAAGGTTGAGCAGGCCGTACAGCCCCAGTAGGGTCAGGTAAGCTACCAGCAGTTTGCGTAGGAGGGAGGAAAGCACATGGATACACTCAAAGGTAGCGTAGCCCACCAAGGCCTGCTCCTCAGGGTGACAGGTGTGGGTGAAGGAGAGGGAGCTGAGAAGAGGGATGGTGTAACTCAAGATCAGCGTCACCATCAGCAATTTGAATACTGTCTGAGTCAAGTAGACCTGAATAGATGAAAGGGAGGTATCATGAACCAATTGACATCGTTCAATCAAGCCTGATCAAACATTGACTTGTGTTATTATGAGTTCAAACTCCTGCACTTTTAAAGGTATAGTGTGTAGCATTTGGCTTCATCTAGCAGGGAGTTTGCTGATTGCGACCAAGCGAAATGTTTCCAGTGTGCCAAGCGTGTCAGAGAACTATGGTACCAGACACAAAAAACAAGAAAACGTGAATGGCCCTATCTAGAGACAGCGTTGGATTTGACCGCTCTGGGAACCCATGAAGACGACCTGCTCCGTATGTAGATATTAACGGCTCATTCTAAGGTGATAAAAACACAACGATTCATATATTCAGGTGATTATACACTAAAGAAAACATATTTAATAATAATCTAATTTATTAATATATACAAGCCTAAATGCGATACACTTGACCTTTAAAATAAAGAAACAAGCAGGTTGCTATCAATATTAAGTCCTATAACATCACAACACCAAACATTTTTGGACAATGAAGAACTAAAAAGGAAATGTGTCACCAGTTCAGCTAACAAAAGACAAAGAAGATGATAGCGTATATAAACCATCTAGACTTGAGGACCTCTCACCTTATAGATGACATCTGAGCTTTCGCAGTGTGACCGGAATTTCCTGACCCTTTCGAACAGCGCCCTGGCCTGTTCCCCATCACTTTTACCCAGACTCATGACCTGCCTGGGACTGTCAACCATGACACGCTTGGAGGAAGGAAAGTGCACATGGGACCCGAGGGATATAGATGACATGGCCGAGTTACAGGAGAGTGTGGAGGGGCATGGGGAGGGAGGGGCGCCGTAGGACGCACTACCCGACCTCTTCAAAAGCGGGCTGTCTGTGCCCGAGTCTATGCTTGTGCGTCCCATGTGCGTTACCGGGGGTGAAGATGAAGCTGAAGAGGGAGGAGGCTGGGGCGGTCGTCTCTCCTCCACTACCACCGCCGCCACCACCTCCTTCTCTTGGATGCTCTCCTGCCGGACGGCATGAGACAAGGCCTGAGAGGTCCAGGGCGACTCGCAGCACTTTGCCAAGATGGCCAGGAAGTGCTCTATGCGGGCGGAGGTGTGGGGGAAGTGGAGCCAGAAGGATCCGCTGGCTACCAGCACGAGAGACTGCAGCATGGCCATGTATGGGAAGAAGCGGGAGCACAAAGGCAAAGCCTCATGGTAGCACACCTAGACAGATAGAAGATAGACTTAAACCTAATAACTAATTTCTTTGTCCACTTGGAGTTTGTGAACACAACATTGTATATGATATATCGTCACCCTTTAAGCAACAAGTTAGCAAACAGTTACGCAATTGCACTTTCGGCCAGAGCAACTTTCGGACAGAGCAACTTTATCTCATTTGGAGTTGTGTTTCTGACCCCCTTGTGCATTTAAGTCACTCTTTTTTAGCTCTGTTTTTGGTCTACACCAACTCCTGGAGGAAATAGCTAGCTCTTTAGCGGCTAATTGCTTCAGTAGCTCGCTGCTAATTGTATCTATCTGCTGTTTAGTGCAGGGCTGGGAACATTCAGTGTGTTTTTAGAGCTTTGTTGCTGTACAAGAAGCGCAAGAAGCGCCTCCTGTGGCCTAAAATAACACTACAGCCGTGAGACTGAACCAAAAACCGAAAAATTGCGGGCCATAGAGCTGAGGGGAGATGCAATGTTAGGTGATAATTCTCTCTGAGTTCATCATTATGAAGAAGTCCTTTCACATTCAAGTAGTCATCCATCCATCCATCCATTTTCAATACCGCTTATCCTCATTAGGGTCGCGGGGGCGCTGGAGCCTATCCCAGCTGACATAGGGCGAAGGCAGGGGACACCCTGGACAGGCCGCCAGTCCATCGAGGGCACATGTAGTGACATACAACCATTCACTCTCACATTCACACCTATGGGCAATTTAGAGATCAATTAACCTGCAGCATGTCTTTGGACTGTGGGAGGAAGCCGGAGCCCGGAGAGAACCCACGCTGCCACGGGGAGAACATGCAAACTCCACACAGAAGGACCGCTCCGACCGGGAATTGAACCCGCAGCCCTCTTGCTGTGAGGCGACAGTGCTAGCCACTACACCACCGTGCAGCCCTCAAGTAGTCATTTGATCCATTATTGATAAAAGAATATATATATATATATATATATGTATATATATATATATATACATATATATATATATATATATTGAGTATCGCTGTTTTCAGGGACTTAACAGTCAATCATTTTAATCGGTTTCACCTCTTCTGTTGCATAATTTCTTAATGACTCTTGCTAGTATTATAGTACCTGGCTAATGTAAACATACTGCTGGTAGGCCAGATGTGTGCGTCGACCCCGGCCTGTAGAGTGAAGATTTGTGCCGGCGTTGCGTGAAACATGAGCTGGAGTCAATGCTTGCCCGCTAGTGGAGGGACTGCGATTACTGGTGTTCGCAGTGATAACTGGATCCATGGGAATGCACACCACTCGATCCCTGGACAGCTGCTCAGTACAAGCCAGGACGGATGCCATCAGCATCAGGACCACCAGGTAGTCCATGAAGACCTCCCACCAGGGCTTCAACAGTTTACACCGACCCTGATGCTGGTTCAGAGGCGCCAGCTCCGACAGGGAAAACATGGTGACCTCTTGGTCCCACAGGGATGACTGAAAGAAGAATGGTGAAATAGTAAACAAAGATCTGGGCTTAAACTGATGAAGTAATAAGTCTGGTTTGAATCTGGCTTTCACTGTCAGTGTCGACGGGTGCCACAAACAGCCATTTTGGTAACCAAACTATATGTGACCGGGGCCTGATCCAGGAGCATCCTGATCAGGTCACAGTACAAGAGGATCCTGCCCTAAAAACATAGTTTCTAAATCAGCTTATTGTTCTGAATGTTGTGGTACAGAGGAGGTACAGAGGAGTTTTGTTTATTTCACATTCCTGTGTTTCTGAAAAGGAATGTTTGTCATGTTTTCCCAGGCATCGATCAGGATTTTGCAATATTTGAATTATGATGTAATGGTAGAACAAAACTGATTTTTTTGAAAGTTGGACCTTAAAAAAACATTTGTTCAGTGGTTGCAAATTAAGAGTAAATTAAATTAAATTGTACAACATGAAACACAATTTCCATTGTTGGCCAACATCTCTGAAGTCTACTTCAAAAACAGAAATCACAACCGAACAGTTCTTTCACGTACCTGGATAAATAACTGGTTCTCTCTCTCCTCGGATCAGCCCACAACCGCTTTATAAAAACTTCACTCCGGCGCTGTCTGGTTCTGCTGTGAAACTTACAACAAACTCCTCCTCAGCCGGCCGACACACAGCTTTTCAACGGTTGCCATGGCAGCGGAGGATGTGTGGCTGAAAAATCTAATTCAGCACTATAAGCCCGTTCAAGACCCACCCAGGGGAGGGGAGGGAGAGCCTTTTCTTTAACTCCTTCAGAACAGACTCTGAGGAAAACATCAGAGGATTATTAGACAAAAATTGCAGTCGCAAGAAAACACTAATTATTCTTAACATATATTATATATACCAAAAGTAAAAATACTTTCAATGCAGAATGGCCCCGCGAGGTTGAGATGAAGGTCTATGTGCCAGAATGCCCTTCTTCATAAAGCCTTTTGTTGGGTAGTTTAATCTCTAACATGTTGTCATATTTTATGAACTCACTAAGTTTTGATAACCCCTGCTCAAGCCTCTTTTTGTAAACCCTAAATGTTTTACGTTGTATCCAGCCTTATCCAGCAGGGGATGCTGAAGTTACTGTACTGTGACACGTAACAGCAGCATCTGACTCCACACAGCCTACTGATGACTGGGGAGCGTTGTTATATTGCAGTTAGAGTGTGTATGCATGTCATATGTAACTTTGGGTGCTGCTTCCTTTGTATTTGGGTCAAGAAGAATCTGGAGCACTCAAACTGACAATGAACCACATCGTGATCTCCTCTCCACAGCTGGTGTGTGTGCATTTTCTGTGTGTTTTCCAAGTGAAAATGTGTGTGTGCGTGTGTTTTACTCGTCTTGTGGGGAAAGAAATCTGATTAAGCAATCACATTGTGTGCACTCGCTTTGCTTTTGAGGTCCAAATGGAGACAAAATGCATGTTTCCATGATGTAAATTGTTACATTTTAGGATGAAGACTTGGTTGAAGGTTCGGGTGAAGTCAGGATAGGTTATGGTTAGGAAAGAAGAAAAGAAAAGTGGTGTGGTAGTTGCAGCAGTGGGTGAGGCATTTATTGTCGCCACAAAGAAGACGAGGTGTGAAGATGTAACTTTGAGGGACAGTGACAATTTCTTAGATAACGTATTATCACCATCTAGGCCTACTGCTACATACAAAGTCAAGCCTACTATAGAAGGACAACAAGCTGCTTTATCTGAGAGCCTGTACTCGAGCAGAGTGGTGCATTGAGCTAAATGCTAACTTCAGCATACCAACATGCTCACAATGATGATGCTATGTTCAGGATGTATAACGTTAACCCTCTTCATTTAGCGGGGTAGCATGCTAACTTGCTAACATTTGCTAATTAGCACAAAACACAAAGTGAGTGCAACTGAGATCAAAGGGAATGTTACTAGTTTTGCGGGTATTTAGTCATAATCTAAAGTGACCTGATGATGGTGTTGGATATAAGTTAAAACCTTTCATCCTGAAGGGAACATTATCATCTGAACCAAATTTCATTGCAATCCATCCAATAGTTGTCCAGACTTTATACCTGCATTAGTTACATTTTTTTGCTGAAAACACAAAACTGACATACACAGCTTGATAGATTATGGCTTAAGAGTTAGCAAAGAGTTGTCTATTAACTAAGCGGGAACCTCCGGTCCTGAGAAATGAAGCCAACGAGTAAGTGCCAAAAACTGCAATTCCTCAAATGGGGATGGCTTCCAAAATCACTCAATCTCAACAGACAACATGCCCAACTTTACAGCAGAAACAAACATGTTTACAGCCTAGTTAAAAAATGTGTTTGGTCTCTATAGATCTGATTGCCGCTGATTGGCACTAACTCGCGCTTCAACTAAACAAGGTAAAGCACAGAATAATTTACTGAAAAGTCAGTTTGGTTTTAAGAGGACATTGAGGTTCCATGAACTCACTGCAAAAGAAACTTTTTTATTTTGTATGTCTCTTTCAGTGAAATATGGCTTTAAAATTAGACCGCAGCGCTGTGGCAAGCTCAAAATGACAGGGGGCCGATATCAATACCCTCGGTTTTAGAAAAGGCCAGCGGCTTCACACCTCTTTATTTCCCACAAACTCAAACACAGTAACACAACCGTGCACATAGGCAGTGATGTTTCGGGTGGGGTTCTGTTATGTGACTTCACACGTTCCCGTCATAAAACTTCACAACTTCACAAGCTTGCGACAGACCTCTGCACATCAAATGGCTAATGTCTTTAAACATATACAGCATGAGGTTCAGGTTTATGCTAAACAATTAGTAACATTCAGTAGAAATTCTGGCTGAAAGTTAACCCTGAGTGAAAAGAAAACTTTTTTTATCCAAAGATAGCCTACGGTTGTTTGGATCTGGAATTGGCTTTCTTTAGGAGTAAATGCACACGTAAATGTGTTTTTTAAGCTATAAACTAATTATATGACTGTACTGTGATGCTGTTGTTAATGTTAATGACCTATGTGTCATGGGCTAATCCGACCCACATCCTCGCCTCTCCACACAGCATTTATCATTGATACGTTTTCAGTAATCACTGTGTAGCATTACAATCACATTCAACAAGCCTCTTCTCTCCTTTCTGTGGGCTGAAAATGAAGCTATCAGCACAATACAAAAGCCGATGAATCTGTGTTGATGACAGATTATCTGGCAATAGCAATGTTTTTTTCTACGCTATAATGACAGTGTCTAGAATAGATGATTAAATTGTTGAATTTGCGGTTGGCTGTTTAGCTAGCTGCCGTTAGCTTGCTAATTCCACAATGTTTTCATGCTAACAATACACTGGATACTCAAAATAAGCAACACAGCTGGCTGGGTCCAACAGTCCGGGCTCCCCGCCTCTATGGAGACTACAGCCGTGGCGGCCCGGAGCTGGAGCCCACTCTCCTCACATCTCCCAGCGGCAGGGGGTGCGGAGGAGGGATCACGGAGTGCACTAGCTAGCTAAGTCTTGTGTCATTTGTGCTCAGATAGACTGTAAATTCATCAATTTCACTGCCCCACATCGCCTTTTTCCCAAGCTACTTTAGCTGTCATATTTGTCAACGCTTTGTTTAGAAAATACAAAATTATGCTGGGGGTGGATTTAGGCGCTGACCTGGTAAACTTTAAAACACGACCCAACATACAACATAAGCATGAATGAGATTATAAAACAATACATCCTCTACCCTGATTATACAGAGGTAAATAATAGAAGTAGGCCTAGTTATATTTACAAAGCAATCTATTTTGAATATGCATGGAAATAGTATACTTGTATTGGCTAATAAAGTGTGTTTCTGGATCAATGTGTCCAATTGGTCGATCGGCCCACTTTGATCAAGACTGAAAACAAAGACTCATGTGCCACTTGACACTGACTTTTTCTCTGATGCCACCATTAAGTGGACATTTTTAGAATACTTTCATGAATTGAAAGCTTTTCAGCTCGCACCATCATCATCATTTCACATTGAATATATGACCAAATACCCACAAAACTGGTGTCATTCTGATATGAATAAGGCTGTTTGGCAAATGTTAGCATGCTAACATGCTAAACTAACTATGATGAACGTGGTAAACATACGGTCCCTGAAGATCAGCCGTTGTCATTGTGCTCATGTTAGCACGCTTATACATTGAGGCTCTCTCTCTTGATACCAGCACCATTGATTTTGCAGACGTAGGCAGGTACCATGTCACTTTGGAGTTCTCACACCCCCTTACCTCTCTGATGCCCTGCATTATGACACACATCTCAGAGAGCTGGCTGTGTGTGTGGGAGTGGGGATGCCCATCAGTTGACTGAATATGAGAAGATGTCGTCATTGCTATCATCATCTTCATCAGACAGTTCTGGTTTTAATCTGAATCTGCGATGTTTCTCAATCTGACAGCCATTGATTGAAACGAGTAGGAGGATGTGATAAGCCGTTACATGAAAATACCTAAGCAACATACTTGTTTCCTGTTCAGTGGGAAGCTTGACACCTGATAGTGTCATGGCTTGACACTCTTGAACCTGATATAGTGTGATATTGAGAGATAGATACAGTCAACGGTTCCCATGGTTTGAACATCATGTACTACAAAGTAATTCCTCTTTTTCTTATTATCAATGAGTCTATTATATCATATACATGTATATAACCATATACATGTAACACAGATAGACATTACCTGCATCAACTACTCACTAAGCTCTCAGACTTTTCCTACTCTCTTTTCTCCTTTCCTTCCTCTAACGAGGAAAAGACAGCCTGCACTGTCCTTAACCTTTGTTCTTTTGCCAACCAAAGCGAGAGAAAGTTGAAAAGTTGTGAGGAAATGAGTGTAAAAATGAGTGGGTGGGGGCGAACTGGTGACAGCAAGATAGAGAAGCTGTTGGCAGTGAGAAAGGCACTGCGCTTCTTTTGTCACCCCCAGCCACAGCAGCAACACAGATAAACACCAAAAGGCTGAGACTGCGGGCTGATAATCTGAAGCTTCATTTTCTCTGTTAATTAGGCTCCAGCAAATATATTGGTTCACTTGATTTCACCTGATGACATCATCAGGACTATTTATGCAGACTTTATAAAGCTTTCTCCAGAACAACAGCAAACATCATACTATTGTAAAACAGTTTTCACAAGCTGAGCCGTGCGACCCAAGATGTGCAAACGTATCTTAAAGTGACGCTATGTAACCTTTGCTGAGCAGCAGCCACAGTGGCCTCAACTGCAAGTTACAGGATGTCTGTAGATGCTAAAACATAGTAGAGCAGGTAAAAGAAGAGTCAATTGGCTCAGTTATTCTGTTATTCTGTTATACATCAATTTACATCAAAAGTTCAGAAACAATAGCTAAGTTTAGCCACCCTAACCAGATCAAATACAGTTATAGCAGGAACACATGAGTATGTTGAATTAAGCAAGGTTGCATGTCATTGCCTGTGAATTAAAACTTTTAATTTTTAAGAAAAATGTGGTTTTGTCTCTTCTTTCCAAAGCTACAAAGCTTCTAAAGTCTCCCTTTAATGTGTAAAAGTGGCCTCTTTAAGAAGATAAGGATGTAAAACACCAGTTTACTCTTTTATGGATTACTGGTTTAGAAGCAAAAGTTAATATAATTCATCTATTAACATCATCATGCTAGTATTTGTTTTAAAGGGGTTAGTACTAAAAATAAACATTGCACCCCATCATTTGATTAATATAGTTAATGTTAGGAAAAACATGTAATTTGATGGTTGTTTGGATGGCAGCTGGCAGTCACATTCCTCCCACGTGATATACCACACATAGTCAGGTTTAAAGACTGGTAAGTGAACATCAGAAACAAAGCAATCGGAAAATGAACCTTTGCTACAGTAACACCAGCGTCTCCCCCTTCTCCTCCCAGAGTTTCAGGTTCCTAGAAAGGCAGTTTTCTACCACCATGGGGGAACAAGAAGCCCCTGAACCCCCTAAAACAAAATGAGGCAGAAACCCACCAAACCCACCAGCCCGTCTCAGCTCCCTGCACCACTCTCGTCTGCTCATCCTGACAGACCCCGGGAGAAGGTTGCAAGCCCCCCACCACATCAACCACAGTGCTCTGACATGCCTCTCTTCATGCACATATGCTGCTGTGTATGAGTCAAATGAGATGTTTGCAAAAATACAGCCACATTGAGAAAGGTTTTGGTTTCAGCTCACATGATGATTTGATTTTAATCTGAGGTCAGATTCAGACCTCATTACTTGACAACATATACATATATGTGCAAAATACGGTTGTCACAAGTAAAGAAAACATCTTTTTAAAAATGATTATTTAAGAAAGGATGTGTTTTAGATAGATAGATACTTTTCATCCCCAAGGGGAAATTAATTTAAATTTTGTTATTGTCTTATCAAGAAATGGTATCTTGATTAGTCATATTTATTTAGGATTTGTGTATTTAATTAAGGACTTTATACTCCGGAAGTTGGGTAGGTAAAATATTTAATTATAAATGACTACGGCGTGTGAATATTGTATTAATATTAGTTACTCCTGATGGGCAGGTGGCACCTTGCATGGTAGCCACTGCCATCAGTGTATGAAAGGGTGTGAATGGGTGAATGATGACAAAAAGTCAGTTTACAGTCCATGTTTTGACTTACAATAAGTGTGTTTGTCACGATATTTAAGTTAATCAAATAAGCGAACAGTGGATGGGAACGACGGTTTCACACGACACACAAACAGCAGTCTCCTGGGTAAAAGTCCTGTGTTTGTTGGGACCACCCAGCCACACCGCCCTCCTCCATGTGTAGACATCTGTGAACTATGAATAGAAGTATTTTTGATCCGTCAAAAACACGTAATTTGGGAGAAAGTACTTTCCCAACAAAACATAATTGACAATGCAGTTTTGTTGGATGTGAACTAAACCTTTTTAGAGGACGAGGCTGAAAAATGACGTGACCAATTTTATATTAATCATATTTATATGTTGTATATTGATTTTCATGACAGCTTTGGTAAGTAAAAGAGTATGTCATCTACATACTGATTGATTTTGTATTCTTTCATTTAAACCAGATATGCGTTCCTGTCGGGTTAGCCTGTTGTAAATACTAATTTGAAAAATGTAGTGTCTTTTTATAACATTCTGTTGAAAAAATCTCCCTCCGCCCACATAAGGAACTGTGTGGAATGACTGGGTGCCACATAAGATCACACACACACACACACACGCGCATACACACACACGCACAGACAGACAGACAGGTAAAAAAGGATTGCGATGTGTAAGTGGTGCCTCTATAGTAAAGGTCCACATGTTCACATGATAAAAGATGAGATATTCAAACTTTCCAAAGAATCCGCAGTGTATTAATGAGTCCTCCCACACGAATAGTCGTTGAAGTATATTCCGCGTTGACGCAGCCATAGAGACCCCACAGTAATCAAGGTTTCTCTTGACTTGACTTTGGTATCACAGCACCTTTGTTCACAATGGGTCCTGAACCTAAAGTGTACGGTTGACCAAACCTTTAAAGAGCACAGGGGTGTTGTCCTGTTTTTGTAGACTTTGCTCGACAGAATTTGGGTGGCAACAGAGTTAAAACCCCCAAAAGTTATTGCAACGAAGAGTATATATTTTAAGTTATCTGTTCATTTAAACATTTCTTTTGGGCATTTTTCCCCTCCAATGCAGAAAGACCAAAAATCCTCAGCAGTCTTTCGAAATCAAATCAAATCTCTTTGTGTCATGTCATCAGTCGATGGGTGTGAGAAAGAGAAAAGAGGACGTCGCCAGCAACAAAGACACAAGAAAGGCTCTCAGCATTCAGCTGCGCAGTACAGAGGTAAGATCAGCACTTCAGCGTGAATCTCACTGTTATCGTAGGTTATTAGCTTATTTTCAATGTATTGAATCTTTTAGACATTTTCTAATGGAACTACAAAATGGCAAATTCCATCAACTGGCACATTGCAGCTTCTTCTGTCCAATGTCAAGGATGTGAGGGACATTATTTTATATAATTACATAATCAGGTTACTAAATAAGTTTATTACAGAGGCTCATGCAAAATAAAAATAAAAACATTGACTGGTGAAAAAGTGTGGTAAAAAGAGCATGGTAATTTTCTTGTGTTCTCTCTTTACTTTTCTTTTTGAGGCTTCCCTCTTTCTTGTTGACCGTGTGATCTGATCAAATGTTAAAATCAATACCAAAGCAGTATTAAGAAGTACATTCACACATATTCTATTATGAATGAATACATTTAACACTTGGTTTATGTTTAATTTAGGTAATGTTGAACTAATATTCAAACATTTAAAATCCTTCTGAATGACTAAATGGAAGTATAACAAGTGTACCACAGTGTCAGTTTAGAAGTCGTCAAATGCCACAGACGGGTTATCCTCAGTGAAAGCCCTGAAAACCTCTGTGCAGGTGGCGGGCTGTATTTGCTGAGGAAACCTCAAGCTTTGGCATTGTAACTGAACATAGCAGCAGGTGTGCAACACCGGAGTGTGTGGGCACACAAGCGTGAGCGAATTCTTCAGACCCCCCCTCCCGGGTTTATTCTGCAGGATTCTCAGTCACAACTATGCCGCGGTCGTTCCTCGTCAGGAGTAAAAGGACTCACCTGCTCCACCCACCTAAAGACCCCTACCGACAACACTCCCAGCCCCGGATAGAGGTCCACCAGTCTGTGCAGCATGCGACGGGACAGGGCAGGAGGTGTCCTGAGGATGCTGTGAGGCCTTTGTCCCCCATGTTAGGAGTTAAAGACTTGCTGTTTGAGGCCTGCTCACCCTCCAAGGGGATGGCAGTCCGCTCTCACAGGGCCCCCACAGATGAACCTTGGCCTTCAGGTACCCAACACTTTCTAATTATAAGACTTTCTAAATAGATAGATAGATAGATAGATAGATAGATAGATAGATAGATAGATTATTCATCCCCAGGGGGAAATTTGTTTGTAGCAGCAGCAAAGAAGGTTGCAATATATACAATACAATAAAATAAAATAGCAGAGAATATTAGATTTAAGAAAATTAAATAATTAAATAATAAAGAAAATGAAAACAAATGCAAAGTATATACAGTATATATAAGTTGATATAAAGTTTATAAAGTGAAATCGGTGCAAGGGTTATTGATGTTGATTCAATTTGAGGAGTATCTGGCCATGGTGATTTATTATATAGTTGGCAGTTGGTCTTATAGCAGTTGGCAGGAATGTATCTGTCCTTGTGACAGTACTTGTTCTTTGGATAGCATGTATATTGGTCATAACTGAGACAGTAGTTTTGTACAAGAAAGTGCAACTTTCAGACAACATCTTTGCTAAGCAAAGACCCTGAAAATATGATATGAAAAATATTCTCTGTGGACTAAAGTCATGCCCATCATCCTTTCATATTGGAACAAAAGCCCCTGTGGACAACGGAGACGTCCCGCTGTCGGTCTCGCCTTGGACGGCGGACAGACGCCAGGCATCGGAACGAGAGAGACAATTGGAGGGACTGGTCTACATGTTACTCAACCAATCGTCACACACTGACCTCAAATTTCCCGTCAGCGAGTGTCCGCTCTGTGAAAGGGTAAGAGGCCTCCGCACGGTGAGAATATTCATATCCTTATTATCTCCGTCCTCATCAGCTGCTATCAAGAAAGTGGAAACTAGGGTGAATAACGATAAAAGTAACTGCCATGACACCGAACCTGGCAATATGTCAGAGGGTGACACGGCAGCGTGACTCGCAGTGTAAAAAATAATATGTAAGCGCAGTCTGTGCTGTTCAACAGGGTGATTGCAATGATTCTTCTTGTGGAGAATTGTTTGTGAACAAAGGGGTCATTTGAAAAAGATAAGTGGCTTTCCTGGTGCCAGAGGAATGCATGGTGAAAACTTGGTGAAAACCTTGGAGCAGAAAAATAGTGGATATATTATTTATGCCTTATTTTTATTTTTTAAGCCTCAGCATTGAACAAATTGTAATAAATCTCAAAATCTCTGGGGATTAAAACATTTAAATGTTTCAGCTCAAATAACCGCATGACAGGTCTAAGTAAAAATGTCAACTTAATGAAATAAATATGAATTATTATGTATATTATAACATAGAGAATAAACAGTTTAAATGTATTAAAACATTCAGACCATAGAAAAAGTTGTATTAGTGTTTGTGGACAAACTGGAATGGTGTCACTGTTTCCACCTCAGATCTATCTTTGGCATTTTGGGTTACTTGTCGAATGAACGTTGATGAACAGTGTGTGTTGGTATCCAAGCTAATCTGTGCTTGGTTGACATGTGAGCGTGTGCCACTGGCTAGCTAACGGCCACCGTGCTGCACTGTTCTCATACGACGGTTACAGCTAATAACACCACCCTTGGCTAACGGTGCCGTCGTAGCGTAGCCTCCGGTTCCCCATCAGGTAAACACTACGGTTCGCATCATTAGCTGCCAACTGCTCGCTGCTCCGTTGCTAAGTCTCCCCCATATGCTAATGGTTCTCACTGCCAGAGGATGGAGACAAAAGTTAAGCAATTCAGCTCTGAAACATTATTACATTTGTGTCATTTGGAAAAAAGTAGAAAATCGGATTTGTAGCTGTTCGGCTATCAGCGGTAACTCCAGTAAATTACTGATCTACTGATCCCAGCTTAGAAGTAGTAATCAGTGAGCTTTAGGAGTTCTGATAGGCAGATTCTATCACTGCCACTGTTTCTCCATGTTTTCAAGGATTTATGCTAAGCTAGGCTAACCGGGAGACACAGACTTGACAGTAGTATCATTCTTCTCATAATTTCCCCCCTCTCTCTGTCTCCCTCAGTCTCTTTCAGAAGTCTTGATATCAGGAGGCGGCCATCAGGCTCATCTCAACAGCCTCTCTGTCCCATTGACAAGATCACCCAGTGCCACCGACATGCCCCTTATGCCTTTCGGCTTCAGAGCAATTGGCAGCTACGATAGAGCTAAGGTACAGTGAGAAAGAAGTAGTTTGATTATTTTCAGTACAAGCACATGAGCCATCATGGATTCTCTGGTTTGCCTTCATGTCAAAGTCAATGTGTTTGCGTATCCAGGAGCGTAGCTTCGACTGCAAGGTGTGTGGGAAGGCGTTCAAGCGCTCGTCCACCCTGTCCACACACCTCCTCATCCACTCAGACACGCGGCCCTACCCCTGCCAGTACTGCGGCAAGAGGTTCCACCAGAAGTCGGACATGAAGAAGCACACCTTCATACACACGGGTGGGTGAACACAACAGTGAGGCAAACTTGTGCAGTGAAAGCGCTCAAACTCAAACTCGTGCACTTTCCTTTCCGCAGGTGAGAAACCACACGTGTGCAAAGTGTGCGGTAAAGGATTCAGCCAGAGTTCCAACCTCATCACCCACAGCCGAAAGCACAGCAGCTACCGGCCCTTCAGGTGCCCCAGCTGTCAGCACAGCTTCCAGCGCAGGGTGGACCTACAGCGCCACCGAGAGACGCACTGTGGCTATGCAGACACGTACACTCAAAACTGAGACCACGAGGCAATAAAGTGATAGCGAAATTTGTAAATAATTTTTAATCCCTTATCATTTTAAAAGTCAGAATGGTAACGCCTTGGATAATAAACCCTGATTGTGTAACGTTATTGGTTGGAGTTTTTTAAAATATATATTGTTGTTGAAGATTTGTATCTTTCATGAAACACGCTGCCAAAAGTCCCCCCCCCCCCCAGGAGTTGCCAGGAAAGTGTCAAGAAGACCATTATCCAATCATGTTGTGCAATTTTAAGGGAACTATTTTCCTCAGAAAGTTGTGCGGATGTGATTGTAGTTTGTGTGTCCATGTGTGTGTGTTTGTGTGTGTGTTAATTGTCCCCATTATTGGATGTAGCATCCATAATACACTGCAGCTGGGCTCCCGGCAGAGATGATTGATGATGACATATTCATAGGATGTGCTTCCACTAATGCTGGACTGGAGGTCCAATTTTGAAAAAAACACATACGTGAAAGCTCTGTACTCTGTTTTTTCTACAGCACGTCCGGTACATGTTGCATTAAAATACTGTGATTTTAAGTATTTCCATGTTAACAACTGAAAGGGGCTGCGGACGAACCTGTCATGACCGAACAAGGACTAGAACCCATACGCACGACTCAAGGCAAAGTAACAACAAAAATCTCAGTTTTAATTAACTGGAAACAAACAAACAGAACATCTACATGAACAAAGTAACATAAAATCGTGACTGGTGAATTCCATAAAAATGTCTGGTTCTTTTGCACAAAAGACAAGACGAACAGGCACAGGACAAAGGGAGACGCAGACAATATATACACAGGGTGAGGGCACAGGTGGAAACAATCAGGAGCGAGGCAGACAATCAGACTAGAGGAGAAACACACAGGGGAAGGAACAAGTTGCCTGAAACAAGAGGAGAGTTGACTTTCACAGTAAAACAGGAAATCACGAGACAACATGGACACAAGACACGAAACTGATTAATTTAACATGACAGTTTCCTGGACAAGACAGAACCCACAGAGAAGGAGCGACCAACTCAGTCCCTCCTCTGCTCTGCGGAGCCTTTTTACTAACTAATTGTTGTGGTTTTGTGGATGCAGCTTTAATGTTTTTAGGCCACTCTCGCTGCTCTCGTTAGGATTTCTTTCCCCGCAAAAAAGCTCGTAAAATTTTTTTAATAAGCCACTGCCACAACCTGCTCAGCACCACACGACAGACAGACACTTCGTGACGAGCTGGTGAACACAGCGGAGCCTTTAGCAGAGTGTTTCTCTCAGGATTAGAGACCAAAACAGAGCTTAGAGGAGAGTGTGTTGAACTTGACTTGCAAGTGACTTGAGTGAAACGACATCGCCGACATGCATCTCGACTCGTTTATTACATCTTGTTTGCCACATCAACATGAACAGAATCCACATACAAATAAATGCTGTTTTTCAGCTGATTCAGTGACAGCACAACAGTGAAAATGATTTGGAACACGGACTCTTCAAACAGGCACTCGCAGTGACCGCTCAGTTCACCTTTGACTTCGGGCTCCCCGTCTCTTGAAAGGTGACGATGTGGTGACGTGGTTTCTGTTTCAGTCGCCCCGTCGAATCCAGACACACACACACACACACATACACGAGCTGTCAGAACCTCTGTCCCAGTTCTCCTTTGTCAGATTTGCAGGAAATCCTGAGAGAGAAATAAAAGAATAAAGAAAAACATGTTCAGACCTCTCTGGCACATCAGTTAAAATCTGCAGGTGTTGCTGATAGATTTTCTGTTACTGCCGGCGCTTCTAACCAAGACGTTTACAGTTTAGTCAAAAGATCCAGGTGTGTTAGGCTAGTAGTACGGCGAATGTACTGTGTGCGAATGTGCTATTATTCTTTTCGCTTTCAAACTTGTCGTCTTAATCCCCCAACTGATGCTGACTCGAGTGACATCACTTGAGGCTGATATAATGCAGTAGTACTCTCCCAACATAGACTTCGATGGGGGACTGTCCTCATCAGATCTTACCTCCTACACCGAGCTGGACGACTGGTCAGACGGTGGCGTTGGATTCCAGCTGTTGGGCCCTTCACGAGGGTGGTCTGTGACATGATTCTCTCCTCCAAGTGATGTTGGAAGGGCCCCTTCATAAGATATAAAAACAGAGTTCCTTTATAATGTCTCCACACAACCTCAGATGGAAAATGTCATTGTTAATAATGTTTCATTTGGAAACCTGCATGATCCTCATTTATTTGATAATGTTTTGAAAATGTTAGTTATTAGTCATTACACATGTGCAACCAAGACTAAATGTAGAATTTGAATTTAGACAGTGCTTTCATGCATTTTCCCCAAATCTGGATGGTTGTCAAAAATTCACTAAAATGAACTGGCTGTGTGTTGAATTCCTAATATCTTACATTAATCATTGATCAACAGTTGCAACATGGATATGAGGAGGAGGAGGATGATGATGATGGTGATGATGATGATGATGAAGAATACTTTTAATTTGTCCGGTTCATATGTCAAAGGTTCTGCACAATCAAGTCACTTTTCAGTGACAGGAGGAAGCTGATTTGGTCACCTGTACAATAGTAGATGCCCCACAGCCCGCCCCCCATCAGGCAGCCGGCCATCACAAAGGCAGCGAAGACAATTCCCATCAGTGGTCCCGTCGGCACTGCAGAGACACAGAGAGACAGTGGAGCAGGTTCAATAATCTCACGATAACATTGAAGAAACGACAGAATGAATGATGCTCACTGCTGTGCTCCGGGTCTGGACTGGCCAGTGGGGGGAGACTCAGCCTCTTGGTTCTTTGGTCGGCAGTGGGCGCCAGTGAACTAATGGGATGGGTGACCACCATGGGCCTGTAGAGGTTTCTGACCTCACACTGAGATGGGAGACAGGAGAGGGTAAGTCAAGTACAAATTGTGAATCAACACGAAGTCGGACATGATAAATAATATACAATCCTAAAAAACTTACACTTCCTACCTGTGATATGAAATTGAACAAACTTTCTTTAGGTCTGTCCCCGATTGAATAGTGAAAATGTTCAAGTCACATTAAAGTAAAGTAATATTTTTGGCAAATATGATTGTTTGCTTTCTTGCTGTCATACCACAAACATGTCTGTATGTTAACTAGGAAGCTACTGCTAGCATCAGGTTAGCTTAGGTTAACACATAGACAGGAAAGAGCTCGCCCCTTGATGCCTTCACAAGGAGGCTTCACTCTGCACCTGTTTTGTGCAATGAAACGTAGTACCTGGTGTCTAGAAGATCTAGAAACCAGCGGAGGGATACGCAGCCTGTCCTGACAGTCAGTCTTTACTTTTTCCTCTGTGGGTTCCTCTTTTTTCAGGTCAGAGATGCACAGACGGAGGCTGCAGTGGAGGAACTGTATTGAGTCATTATAAACTGGTCGAAGGATGAAACTAAACCTCAAGGGCCGGATCTCCTCCTCTGCTCCCACGTTTGCACTCTTATTGTCCAGCCTCTCTGGTGCTTCTCTCCCTCTTCTGTCCAGTCCATCTGTCTCCTCCTTTGTCTTTTCCTCTTCCACTTTATCATCACCCCCAGCACCTTCCACCTCTTCTTCTTTTGTCTTTGCACTGAGGGTGAGCGAGGGGTCTGAGGAGCAGCCCTCGCTTAGGACGGTCCAGAAACGAGACTGTTTCGGGTCTGAAAGAGGAGAGACCACACAGGACTTCACCTCCACCATATCTATGAAGGGCCCTTTGGCTGAAATCTGCAGTAGGACAGATAACAACACAGCTTTTGTCACTGGTAATGGTGCCATACACTTGCATAAAGAAAAGAAGACGATCACACCAATGAAGTTCTTGACTTCTGCATCAAATAAGCACAAAAAATAAACGACACAAACACCCAGACCTCAACGTAGACACGGTGGTCTGCAGTTATGACACAGGGGCCGATCCGGCTCCGCTTATATCTCTCAGCGGCAGAGAGCTTCAGAACAAGGACGGCCGCAGACGTTTGTCCGAGTGTCGGAAGGTGTCTCAGTCCTGGATTGGACCCTGGACGCTCGAGTGCCCAGGAGACCGGCCCTACGTCAGCAGACCCGGGGAGCGTGGGGACCGCAGCAAAGCAGCTGAACTGAGAGCAGAAACAGGAGACTGCAGGTTAAAGATATGTCATGAATAATGGAGTAGTCAAGGGTATATAGGTTTACAGATATCTCACATGTATGCCGAGTGGACCTTTGGACTTCCTCTCTGTTTCATTGAGAGCCAGGATGGCCTGAGGCGCGTCTCTCCATAGTAACACCTGGGTAGAGAGGAGGAACACAGATCGGTGTGCTGTACGGGTTAATTCATTGCAACTTTCTGAGCCCTGAAGGTGTAGGAAAATGTCAACACACTTGAGTATAGCAAATATGTTTTTGTGATACTGTATTGATTCTCAAAGACACAAAAAAAAGTTATTCATGGTTTGCATACAAAAATGTGTGGCAGAAAGTGAATCAGGAACTGTGATAAATGCAGGTCCCACTGCTCGCTTATTTTAGTCAGGGTTTGATACATATATTTTAAAAAAAATCATAATATATCGCAATATATAGAACCAGAGCTATTTATGTTTCAGATATATCCCAGCAATGTCTCCTATCCTATAGTCTCATCTTTGCAAAGAAACGGCTCCTCATGTACTGGGAACAGAGTCCTACAAAGATTTGTCACATTAATACCTGGTAGAAACATGATTATTACAGTTGATACGACAGAGAAAAGATGCACATTTATTTTATTAATTTCGTTCCTGAAATCCCTCTTATCCTTCTCTCACTTCATTTGCCTCTGTGCAGCATCCCCTTTTTAGGCTTTACTGCCACGCTGTTGTGGTCATGATGACCTGGGTCCACTGGGGACAACTTCCACTTTCCACAGTTTCAAGTGTCTATTATGTGCCTTGGGTTTTGTTGTTTTGCCACTGTGAACTTTGAATTAATTTTGGAGTCAGGTGTTTTTCCCTTTGTGCTCCGAAAGCTTCACTCATTCTTTTCTCTTTCTCTCTGATTGCTCCGGCCTCTGTTGGTTTATGTCAATTAATTAAACAAGAATGACATACAATCTCACAGAATTCTTTAAAAGTTGGGATAAAAATAATGTGGATTATTTTAAGGAGTAAAATAAACATTGAATTTGAACAGGGTTTCTCATCTCACCGTGTTTTGGTACTGCACTCCTCTCGGCTGTCCCAGGAGAAGATTCTCAGTCCCACAGGAAATGAGTGGAAACACCAACAGGAAATGACTCCCGTTAGACTGAGCCTGGCACATCGAGTCTCGCAGAGTCACGGCGGTCACCGGGACAGACGAGCTCTGGAGGGGAGAACTGATGTGAGACCACGTCACTTTCATAGGAACCATTTTTCTGTATCAGATGTACACATCGTTTGTTTCATAATAACTGCTAGTGTACCGTGAGGCTGTGCTCTTACAAAATGGTGCTAATGCACGGCAACATGCTCACAATGGCGATGGTAGTAACATGTTCAGCAGGCACGATGTTCGCCATCTTAGTTTATCGTGTTAGCATGCTAACATTCGCTCGGTAGCACAAACATAAAATACAGCCAGAGCGAAGGGGAATGTCATGAATGTTGTCGATATCCATCCATCCATTATCAGCCGCTTATCCGGGGTCGGGTCGCGGTGGCAGCAGGTTCAGCAGGCCGACCCAGGCTTCCCTCTCACCCGCAACACTTTCCAGCTCATTCTGGGGGATCCCGAGGTGTTCCAAGGCCAGCCGGGAGATATAATCCCTCCAGCGTGTCCTCGGTCTTCCCCGGGGCCTCCTACCAGTTGGACGTGCCCGGAAAACCTCTAATGGGAGGCGTCCAGGAGGCATCCTGACTAGATGCCCGAACCACCTCAGCTGACTCCTTTCGACACGAAGGAGCAGCGACTCGACTCCAAGCTCCCCCCTGATGTCCGAGCTCCTTACCCTATCTCTAAGGCTGAGCCCGGCCACCCTACGGAGGAAGCTCATTTCGGCCGTTTGTATCCGAGATCTCGTTCTTTTGGTCACGACCCAGAGTTCGTGACCATAGGTGAGGGTTGGAACGTAGACCGACCAGTAAATGGAGAGCTTTGCCTTCCGGCTCAGCTCCCTCTTCACCAAGACGGACCGGTACAGCGCCTGTTTTACTGCTGCAGCCGCACCGATCTGCCTATCGATCTCCCGCTCCACCTTACCCTCACTCGTGAACAAGACCCCGAGATACTTGAACTCCTTCGCTTGGGGTAGGCGATATTCAGAGCAAAAGCCAAGGTTGGCACATTTCATTGATGATGGATATGGGCAGCTTCTCTCTGAATGGTTTATGTCTATACTGAGGTATGAAGACCTGCAGGACGCGCCGGTCTACGCTCACGCTGAGGCATCCGTCCTCACACTGCACTGTGAAACTCTCCCGGCCTCCTCGTGCTCGGCCTCCGGAGTTCAGCCACAGCCTCAGCCGACGCTCCTCGGCCCAGGACGGCCTCTCGACCACGGGATTCATCATCACGGCGGCCGCGTCTGTGGCACAGACGGGGACGCTGTTGAAGGACTACACGAGAGGGAGAGAGAGAAGATGTTGTGAAGGCAAGTTTGGTCTCAACAAGGTTGACCTGAGGAGGGCTTCCACCTATAGACTGTATGTAAGAAGTGGGCGGAGCCACTGTGACGTCACTCATTGCTCTTTAGACTGCCCTTATGAAGCCTCGAGTTTGGGGATTTGGACATCGCCATCTTGGCTTTTTTTGCAACCAGTGAACAGAAATGAGCATATATGGACGGCGGAGGAGTGACATAGAGACGCCGTTTATTACCTGTCAATCACAAGGTAGCCCCGTCCTAAAGCATACTCTGCTTTATGCTCTATTTGACTCTAAATGGACCATCATTTACTATTGAAGAATACTTGAAACTAGAGATTGAGGCCATAAACTCATGTTTACAATGTTTACTGAGGGAATAAATCAAGAGAAGTAGAGTCATTTTCGCATTGGAATTCTATACAACCAGAGGAGTCGCCCCCTGGTGGACATTAGAGAGACTACCTTTTAAGACACTTCTGCATCGGCTTCACGCTTCAGAACTGGATGTTTCCGTCTGCTACAACCACAGCTGAGCGTGACGTGTGTGTCCAATCATGCCCAAAATCTAACTTAATTTGAATCCAAATAACCATCTTATTGATCAGTCCAAAATGACCTTACATGAAACACATGAGAATATGTAAAAATGTTTTCTTATTTTCCTATTTTTACATAATGACATAAAACAGCCAGATAGTAGTAATATTTTTTGCGCGCATTGCTGAAACAGAAGTACGTTTGTGTAGTCAAACACAGCACCTAGTGCAACAGTGTGGCTCGCTTGTGTGTTTAGTCTTTGGGCAATAATAGAGCTTTATGGCACAGAGGAAATGGATATATCAGGAAAAGGCTACAAAGGCATGTCAGCGGGACAATAAGAAAAATATAGAATAACGAAAGCTGCTGCGAATCAGCACAATCGTCTGGCTCTTTGAGTTGGCCACCAGGGGCACAAGAGAGACAATCACCTCCACCTGGGGGGAGCTGAAGGAGAAGGAGAGAGATGGAGAGAGAGAGAGAGAGAGAGAAATGGTTGAATTTAACTCGGCTTGTCATTATGCTCTCCCTGGGGCTTCCTGGGGCACATTTTAACTACATATATACTGTTGGAGAATTTATTGCACATAATCATCCATCCATCCATCCATTTTCAATACCGCTTATCCTCATTAGGGTCGCGGGGCGCTGGAGCCTATCCCAGCTGACATAGGGCGAAGGCAGGGGACACCCTGGACAGGCCGCCAGTCCATCGAGGGCAGCACATAATCATATATTTTATAAATAAAAATAAATAAATAAATAAAATAAATAAAATCTTAATCTGAAAAGTAAAAAGTAACTAAAGCATTCTGATACATATAGTGGAACAAATAACAATATTTCCCTCTGAGATGTGTAGAAGTAGAAATATGAAGCATACAATGTAAATACTTAAGTAGAGTACACCTTAAATGTGTACTAAAGCACAGTACTTGTGTAAATACTCTTGCCCACTGCCTCCATAAACCCATAGGGGTCAGATCATCACCTTGTTTCCGGGGTAGTGTGTCCCACTCCCCACTGCAATGACATGGGTTTCCTTGTCTCCGCGTTCCCTAGCAACGCAGCCCGGCCCAGTCTGGAACCTCTCCAGCAGCCCCCGAACAGGGTGCAACTGCCCCGCCGGTGCCAAGGAGCACCGCACCTCCTCGCCGAGAGCTGAGGAGGAACAGCAGACGCTTGGACTATGAAGGGTGATGAAAAAAAACGTGCAGGTGGTGTGTGAACGTCACTATTCCTCCATGTCCCAAAAGCAATGAGCTCCGGTTCTTGTGACTCTTCCGCTTTCTTACTTCAATGTATCAGTCAGATGGAAAGATTCCTGCCGGAGGAGACTGGAATGTTTCGTTTTTTTTCACTTTCACTCTGACACAATAAAGACCTTTGACTAGTGGCTGCTTGAGCAAAAGGAAATATGTATTTAATGTCTTCACAACACAGATGACGATGCTCTTACCTGCCGTTCTCTTCCAAAGCAGGAGGAGACAGAGAACAGTCCATCCCAGGAGTGAAGGCATCATGAGCATCTCACTGCTGCGTTGCAACATCCTGGTGAACAGAAACAGCAATAAGACATACATAACTATACGTAATGCATTCCTCTCTAGTGGTGCTCTCTTTGTCATGCAATCACCTTGAGCTGAGGAATATAATAATGAGCATTTTCACTATTTTTTTATATTTTTATAGACAAAGCGATTAGTCAATTGATTGAGAAAAATGAATGGCTAATCAATTGATAATTCAAATTATTATTATTAGTCACAACCTGATTCATCATGTTAGCCAACCATCCTGGTTACTATGGAAGCAATTATTAAGTAATTTTAATAAAGTCATCATTACGACGTAGGAGATCAGAATTATTGGATTGAAAAGTCAACATTATTATATGATCAAATAAATATTTTGATTTACTAAGTCAAATTCTATTCTATTCTAAATGTTCATATTTTTTATTTCAAATTATGTATTTATACTGTTTACACTGTTTTTATTTTAAAGGCACCGATGAAGTCAAATTGCTTGTTTGTGAAAACTTACTGATTCTGCAATTGATGAAATGGTGAGCCAAACAATTCACAAAGTATGTCAACAATTTATGGTCAAAATTATTAAAAGTTATTAAAAGTGACTGTGAGACAGTGAATAAGACAGTGAATCAAAAATATGAGAACATTATTTTGCTTTCATAATTTGGGTTCAACACCATTGCTTCCAATTTGATCCTGAAAATATTGTTTATTTAACTCGCTGATATGGGCTTCCATAGTTTGACAAAGAATGTGGATGATCGTTTCTTTTAACAGCACATTTCCCAAAAAGTACATGAATATTAGAGTATGAATATCACAAAAAATAACATATAAGCACATTTTCAAAAAGCAATACAATGAAAAGCAATATATTAATACATCTATTATCTCACGAGTAGATTCCTAAATAATAAATGTAGATTAATTAAACAGGAACAATCAAGAAATGTAGGATTTGAATAACACCAAATGAGTTTTAAATAGGATCGCCGATGATTCCTAAAAATGTTCCCTCACATCAACAAACATGTGAAGGACTAAACATGAAGAGAGACGTAGAACTCACCTGCGCACTGAGTGGTGAGACAGGCGGACTGCTGATCCAGCTGTTGCTCCAGACTCCACTGTGGGAGCTGCACTCAGTACCCGAGACCCCCCCCCCCTCCTCATTCCTCAAACACACAACCACCACTGGCTGTAAAGACACAATGGAAAGGGGCAATGGGAGGGACTGCGCGATGGTGTGACAGAGATGGCGCGATGGAGAGGAATAAAAGGCCTTTGGAAACTTCTCCGAAAGTAGAAGGCAACAAACAGGAAGGGGAAGAAGGAGGGAGGGATGGAGGAGGAGGAGGAGGAGGAGGAGGAGGAGGAGGAGGAACCAAAGCGGTTGACTGGCAGGTGAAATGTTTGGGAGGGGAGTAAACTCACACACTTGATGTCTTCTTTCACCCTCCGAGACATTAATGACTTGGTTCACGTCGAGTTATTCACGTTGCTCGGTCCCCTTTGACCTTCCAGTTGGAAGTGAGTGAGTCCAGAAGAGCCAACATGCGGTCAAAGACTCGTTGTGGAATATTAAATGTTTGGGGTTCAGAGCATTAATATAGCGGCTAACAGCTATTCGCTCTCTGAAGACATGGTGGAGTAATTGACGTTAATATTTGTTTCGCGATCAGGCATATTCATAATACATTTCCACACATCGACAGCCCAACATTGAGACATGTTGGCTGATTCAGTAAAATACTGTTTGTGCATCAGTTCAGTGGAGTCAGGACAAAACAACCAAATTACGGTTCAGTTTTCACTGTGTTTTTAGAGCAATTTCCACTCATGTAACAAGTCTATAATTCAGCCTTTCTTAATAAAAAACAACCTATTTTTTAGGTTTCTGCTTGAAATAACATATCCAAACTAAAAAGGCTGTATCTCTGCAACCACAAAGGCTATTTGAATAATGTTGGTGTTATAATCAAGGCAACCCATGAGAGCTTTTGTTCAGATGTGTAAATATTAGTATATTTGTTATTGGTTAAGAGTAAATAAAGATGAAACACAGCAAAAATAGAAGTTTCAGGTTTGCCTAGGAAAAAAAAGCACTTTCAGGATGATTATCTCTTGGAAAGGTGCAAAGGTCGAAACCCATCCCTTAATCCCAATCCTAACCCCACTCAGATCATATCAACATATGTGAATAGAATCTCTGCAAAGTTTTACTTTGAAAAAGTGAAGCAGAACAAAGTTAGAGAGGTACAGATTAATTATGCAAAATGGACATTTGGGCACATTTGGGCACCATCTCTGCAATTTGAATTTTCTCATGTACCAAACCATATATTTCACTTGTATATTACGTATGGTGTTCAATACATCCGAATACAGCAGTCTTTGGCTTTCGTTTTTCTTCTTCTAATCAACAAAGATAAGCAGCATTTGCTGACTGTAAAGCGCTAAAGAGATTCATGTTGCTGTGTTCTTTAGCTCATATCTCGGTGATGCTTTGGTGCAGAAGGATGTAAAGATGTTTAGAATCTGTGTTAAGTCCTCTTGCTTTTTGCTATCTGGCTTTTTCTGATAGCACCGAGCTACGCGTTGAGAGTTCCGGAAACGTGCTGAGTGGGCTGACTTCTGACAAAATTATGATTATGATATTTTAATAATTCTTTTAGTTGGTGTTCGAGTTATGTTGAAATGGCTTACTAATTCTTGTAAGTTATGTTGTTTAATTTGATGTATAACATCAATATATTTGCTCATGTTTATTGTGATGTTTTACACAATTTAACCATAATGTGTACATTTCCAATTGGGGGGCACGGTTTTTAAAAGGTTTATTGCGTTAGTATTTTCTTTCACGTCCAGTTACATCCCCCCTAATAATTCTAGGAATGTTTTTAATTCCGACCCTTTTAAGACACAATTAACCAGAGTGGCTGGGCGCTGGCTCGCTGAAGCACTCAACAACACACAGAGATGGAAAATATTGCGGCCCACAGCGGCTGCAAAACTGGCTCCATATTCTTAGCACCCAAATTGCATTTTACCCCGTTTATTTAGTCCTTTCTGAACGGCCAAATCCATCAGAGCATCTGGGAGTTCGAATAAACTGATGTGGACATCAGCTGATGCGGCTTAAACCGGAGTTCGCTGTCCTGGGGTCAGCGTGAACCTGTAAATATCTTCTATTATTACATCCAAAGAAACTTTGGAGACTTTCTTTAAGAATGACATCAGTCATTTGCCACGTTGGTATTCCCAGTCTGCATTATGTCTCGGCAATCGTACCTGAACAAGATGACAAAAATGGTGGAGCATTTTCAGGCGTTAAAAGTCTAAATATCAGTCTGTTGTAAACATCTGTCAACAATAACCCAGAAACCTTCCGAAGAGTGTCGTCCTCTCTGAACATCTAAAGGATTTAAAGTGTGAGAAGACGCTGCTCTCCGGTTCAGAGAGGAAAGGAAATCCGCATTGGGACAATGTTACCATGCAGATGTTCCAATACACGTACTAACACGCTATTTAGGAGGCCAATAATAAATAGGTCCCAACACACAGTATTTAGACTATTGCGTTTGATCTTTTGGTCCATGGATGTGAAAGGTCACAGGAAGATCAGGTGATTTTATCTGAATTTTACAATCAGAAGTCTTAACTTTTTGTTGCTTTGTGAGCCACTGAACCACTTCCCTAAGGATGAACGGGGCCCCGCCCCCAACACGGTATCCAGTTCTCTTCACACGTCCAATACCAGCATCACAATAGAACAGAGAGCCGGCGTCATCATCAGGGGGCGTCTCCAAACAACTGCAGGCCAGCCGCTTTTGAAGAATACACAGGTCAAAGAAACAGTTACTTCCTGTTAGATCCGATCTGTATCTTTTTATGTCTGCCTGTGAAACACTTTGCTAATCGTTTTCATGTGTTGTCTACATAAGCTCTGTTATTTGTGTACCCTAGATATGTTTTTAGAGTGTTAAGTATTACAACTGCACAGAAAAATAGGATTTTATACCAAACGTGGTGTTTGTCGTCAAATCTGAGAGTCAATCAGCTCTCTGATCTGGAGACAGCCAGGCGTTTCCCATCATGCATTGGGTCATGCAGTCAGTGGAGAGCAACTGCGGCTGCTGGCTCTAAAAGCTGTGGCCGCCTCGCTCTCGTGATGTCACCGTTGACCACGTGTGCACAACGTCAGAGCAAGTCAGACTCAAATCTAGGACTCGCTCATCTCGAACGAGCCTATGATGGCGATTCTGTCCCACAATCCTTTGCACGGCCGAAGACGAGCCGATGTGACCAATTACAGACAGCAGACATGTGAGCATGGGGGTCGGTAGTAGTATAGTCCTAACTGTACAGGTAATGATGAGGGCATACTAAAAGTAAAAAGAAAAAGTAGGCGATTTGGAACCATCTTAGCTCAGTGTGTTAGCGCGCTAACATTTGCTAGCACAAGACGGGATGAGGCTGATGGGAATGTCACTAGTTTTGCAGGAACTTGGCCATAAACCAAAGAAATGGGCGATTACAAATGTTGAACCATGAAATAAAACATCACTTAGCTGGTGAGATATAGTGATGATTTAGAGCTCAAAAAGGATTGAATGAAGACTTCCACGTTTCCTCAATAAGTACCGATTAACTGAGAGGGACAAAAACGTATCGATGCTTCTGTGTTGGGTTCACATCTTTACTGAGTCACAGTTTAAACATTTTTCACCAGCAAATGACAGAGGAGGAAACACAAGATGGAGAAAAAAGAACAAAACAGAAATCACAAAAAGAACAGAAATCTGTAAAAGCATTTTTTTTGTCATTGAGAAATGATTGTAGTTAAAAATCTGTGTTGTACCGAACAACAGTGGAATGAGAAGATGACGAAGAGGAGTCCTACGTAAGATGTCCCCTCTGGGGTAGAACCCCCACCTGCTCTGCTTCTTCTTTTCTCCCTCCTCTGGCTCCCCCATGTGTTAATGCACAGGCGGTGCATGATTGCGGCTGACACGGTGGATACATTCAAGACACCGAACACAACGAAACACACACTGAGCAGCAACAAACAACAGAGGTCAAGGGTCAAGGGACAAGAGACGGGAGCGCTAGCCGGAAAAAGAGACAAACTGCTTCCTGTCAGAATAATCACGTTTGACTCTTGGACTCACGGAGCGGTTCAGCACAATCACCGATTCCTTCACTGTGCCTCATCGCGTCGGACAGACGGCAGGATCCATCATCTCATTTTCCATCTGTTACATAATCTGGATTATCTTCATCACCACTTCCTTCCTTCCTCTAAAAGCCTTGCAGTGTCACGCATCTGCTGCAGGTCTCTATAGGTCAGCAGATCTGTGACACTGCGAGTGTGCGGGATACGGGATCCGCCTCCGTCGATGCCCCGCCCACAGGCGCTCGGCCCAGCCGGTTCTTTGTCCCATCGCAAACAGACGGACGGAGAGGAAGAGGAAGAGGGGATTAGCCTCTCGTCACTTTCAAGTTCCTCTCTCTCTTTGTGTGTCTCCTCTCAGAGTCTGCGGCTGGCCGCGGGGCATCTAACGACCCCTGTGACCCCTGACCCTAGCAGAGGTCAGAGACGTAGTCAAAATCCTTGAAGTGGTCCTGTTCCTTGCAGGAGAGGGTGCGGCGCTCGCGAGGCGGCGTGAGGGCGGGAGCCTCGGCTGTGAACTCCATGTCGAAGTTGCTGACGTCCTCTTTTCCTCCGATGGTCGGGACGAACGGGGGCGGGAGCTTCCGCTGAAGGAGATCCTCCCAGTCGATGCCCTAAACGACAGGTATGTTTAGTTTCTCACCAGCGGCACTCTCAGGGACATCGAGATTCACAAAGTGAAGCCTCACCCTAAAGAACGGTTGTTTTTTCACATCTTCGGCGTCCTTTTCTCCAGAGCCCAGACGTCTTTCTGGATTCCTCCTCAGCAACTACAAACACAAAAAGTACAAATTTACCAGCTCACCTTTTACTCTCTATGGTGATCAGTGATCAGTGAAATGTTTTAATGTGTTTCAGTGGGCGGAGTCTGACCCGTCTCATGACGCCGATGGCTTCGGTGGAGAGGAAGCGAGGGTAGCGCACTTCGTCGTTCACTATGCTGTCAAAAACCTCCTCTTCATCATCGCCTGGGAACGGAGACTGAAAGAAACCGACACGTTAGTGCACGTGTTAATCACGTATTGGACCTCCGTCTCTGAAAGCCTCGATTGTATAATATACACGATGAACATTACCAGACTATCAACGAGTGGATGTTCCTTTTAAAAGGGGAACAGGGAAAGGATGACCGCGCCAAAGCCAATCCTCCATTATGGACAGCGATGCCAACCGCCCCGTGACTCTGGTCTGGACCGGGAGTGGTGCAATGAACTGCTCTTTACAGAGTCCATCTCAACTCTATCCACTAAATGTATATTGATTAATCTATCCACTCTTTAACCAATGAATCAATTAATCCGAACAACTAATTTTCCAGCCTTTATGTTTAGCCAAGCGAACCACATGCTGGCTGTAGTTTTACATTATAGGTACACACACGAGCGGTGCCGCTCTTCCTTTATATTGATTTGGGAAATGTCCAAAATCCAAGCATGCAGAGGTCGCCAAAGGATCTTTCATAGACACACAATAGCCCGGCTGCGTATCCTCACCTCACCAACCAACATCTCATAGACGAGCACCCCGAGCCCCCACCAGTCCACTGCTCTGGTGTACGATGTGTCCGTCAGCACCTCCGGGGCCAGAAACTCAGGAGTCCCACAGAATGTGCTAGTCCTGTCCCCAAAACCCATGCCTTAAAGGGACGAAGGAGTGAGGGGGGAGTAGATTTTAGAGTTGATGAAAGGGGGGCTGGCGTGATGAATAAGTAACAGACACTCACCTTCTTTACAGAGCCCAAAGTCGGCTATCTTCACAAAACCCTCCTTGTCCAGCAGCAGGTTGTCCAATTTAAGATCCCTGACAGAGAAAAAGGACGTGGATTTATGTTGAATACCGAGGGAGTATTTGTTCCTCCCTTTTTTACAGCATGTGCAACTATCTGAGTCCTCACCGATACACAATCTTATGGTCGTGAAGGAACTGCAGACCCAAGACCACACAAGCAGAGTAGAACCTGTTGGAATAACAATGAACAGAGAATTCAACATATATATACATATACGGTATACATACACTCGTACATGGTGACGCCTCACACACACACACACACACACACACACACACACAGACACAGCAGAACTCACACAGCGCGGGGCTCAGAAAAGACGTCGGCGTGTATGTGCATCATGAGGTCCCCTCCTGCCGTGTACTCCATGACGAAACACACATGCTCCGGCGTCTGGAAGCATGCGAACAGGTTGACCAGGAAAGGGTGGTGCGAGCCGTTGACGGTCTCAAAGATCCGCTTCTCACACATCAGACTGGAGACAGACAGAGAGGGGAGGCAGAGGGGAGGTGAATGACATCTTGGTTGAGGTTGGCGAGCGCTGCGATTGCGAAACGCGGTTACCTTTCCACTTCATCCCTCGCCACGATGTCACCCTTCTTCAGGGCTTTGATGGCGTACAGGCTGCCGGTCCGTTTGTACTCCGAAAGCAACACCTGGGGAGATTCACATGTTTTTGTTATTATCAGTAATTCTCTAAAAAACAACAACCGTGTGTCGGGTCGCGTATCCTGACGTCACATTAACTAAAGTGACGCGTGACATGCAAAATAATGTCAACTTTCACACAGCGAGTTGATCCATTGTTAATATAAAAAAATGGATTTCTGCAGTTCAAGTACTTGGTGAAGAGACACAATTAGCATTCAGGCGAACAATGCCAGTTGTGTTCATCATGTGAGGAAGAAGTCAAGTTTGAGCACCTTCCCAAAGTGGCCCCTGCCGAGCACTGCGATCAGTTTGAAGTCCTGGAGGCCCAGAGGGCCTCTGCTGGGTCTGAGAGGGAGAGATTATAGACACGGCATGCAATAAAACATAACAGGAGGTCATATTTAAATGTGTAAAAACCTCCATAACAGCTACGTTGTGAATAATGTTCAGCATGCGACTCTAATCGGCAGTCTCACTCACACGCGCGCACACACACACACACACACGCACACACACACACACACACACACACACACACACACACACACACACACACACACACACACACACACACACACACACACACAGTAAAAAGAGGTTACAACACAGGACCATATTGTGTGGGGGTGTGTTCCTGGTGTCAAGCTGTGTTGGCCATAGTGCAAAAAGATATGCTCAGGTGTGGTTTCCGTCTGCGTGTGTGTGTTTGTGTGTTTGTGTGTGTGTGTGAGAAGGACATGGTTCCCCCTTTGAGTTCGCACCTGCGCAAAGAGTTCTGGGACAGCGATCTGGTTGGCGGCTCGTGAACCGGGACATCCGGCGCGGCCGGGGGCTCGATGGCCGGCGTCGTCTGTTCCTGTTGAACAATGGAGAGACGATGAAGAAGACAGGACACATGAGAATGTGTCAGTCCAATGAGTGCACGTGGGAGAGGAACAATAATAATAATAATGACGGCTGGCATCTGTAACGACCTTCAGTCACAACGGACAAACCGACAGAGCCATCGACGCGCATCACGACCGGTGGCCAGATTCCCTGCTGGCCGACAGCCTCGCTCCTCCCCTCTTCCTGTCCACTCCGCCCGCCCCTTGCTCACTACTAATTAGTTCTCTAAAAACACATCAGAGTAATTAATCCCATAATACTTCAACCCCATTGAACACACCATCTGCTGCAGGCCCTCCACTCCTCTGACTCTCTCTGCTCTTTGGTGCGTCTGCGGTCTCTAAAATGCAAGTTGGCTTTATCGCCGTGACCGTAGCTAAGCAACTAAGCAACTAAGCAACTAAGCAACTAAGCATCGTCAGAGGTCCGCAATACTTTATTTAGGATATGAGAAAAATGAATAAATAAATAGATAGAATATATATATATGATAACGTGAGATTCAATCCCTCTGACTTTAAGTTATTATAATATTAATTTAAAATGGTAATTTGAAGGTTACTCATGGGGTTCCTCAAGACTCAGTGCTGGCCCATTATTCTTTATTTAATCCATAAATGCAAGTTTTGCAAAATTGTTATTTTGTTGAAATTTGGAACTCCAAAAGAATTAAAAGAATTGGTTTGATTTTAACAAAAGTATCTCCATATTTAAGCAAACCATGCTCTTTGGTAATTGTTTTGTTTTGCGTGTGTAAGTTGCGTTTCTATAGACGCCAAAAACATTTTCGGTTGGTAAAATCAACACATGATTTTTAAAGTCCTGTTGATGTTGCAACTTGTGTTTTGTTATCTTTTTTCCCTTTCTTTCTTTCTTTCTTTCTTTCTCTCTCTCTCTCTCTCTCTCTCTCTCTCACACTTCCTCTTGCTGCCACCTCTCCAGTCCTCTCCCCCATTATCACCCTCTCCAGTTTATCAGACTAGGAAACTAATGCAGATTTGGCCTTGATTAAATTAAAGCCCCCCCCCCCAAATCCAATTACATCTCATTAAAGCTGTCTCCCTGAGTCTCCAGCTCTCCATTTCTCTCATCATTCATCCTCTGCCTGCCAGTCTTATGTTTCACTGCAGCACACAGTGCCTGTGCCTGCAGGTAGGAAGTGAGCACAATAGTGACACGATAGTGATCAAATCCTCCTTCCTCTTTGGCCTCCGTCCCTCTGACTCACCAAGGGAGCATCGGGGTCCACCACATCTCTCTGGGTTTCAGCTTTGGGTGAAGAGTCGCTGCCCAGATTCAGCTTCTCCACTGAGATTTCTCTGCGCGCGCACACACACACACACACGTATTATTATTTGTCAAAAAATTATGATTGATAAGATCTTTATCATAATTCGATCACTAGAAAATAACTTTCAGCACCAAACTTGAGAGTCCTGTTTTGCATAACTTCTGCACTTACTGCCTCTTTTATTACCAACAAGTTGTGCCTGAATGTCTCATTTCAAACACTTCAAATAAAAAAACAAATGAATTAAAAAGCCTTTTTTCAAGTCATACTGGTTACCCACCCAGTGCCCTGTGTGAGTGTGTTGCCCGTGAAACTGGGAGTGTAGGCAGGGGCGTTGCTTCCACTGGGGATGGCGTTCCTCAGCAGGCGGACCCAGGTGGCGATGTCCACGTTCATCTGACGAGCACGCAGGAAGGCTTTACCTGAAACACCCGCAGAGGAATGGAAGTCAGGGAGGGAACGGGAAACCATCAAAAACATTGGTTTGCCGCCGCGTCTCATTGCGGTCTGTATTTACCGGAAGAAGAAATGAAAGAGAATCCATTCATGCTAACTTCAGCATCTGATGGAGGATGTCTCCTGCTGAGCTTGCATTTCCTGTAAATGTTTAGAATCCTAGTTCCAGAAAATACCACAAGCCATTAACACTTTATGTGCTCAACCCATTTGGCCTGCTTGTTTGTTTGGAATGGGTAAAAACACTCTGGAAATAACTCACAATGATGATTACAAACAAAAATGAAAGAGGAACTGTAATGATGAAATATATCATCATCACTGCTTGTTGTATGGTAGAAATGCTTCTACCTGACCTCGAGGTTGGGAAAAAGCGATCTATATTTCTCTAATATTTAGCTTTTACTGAACATTCATTTGGGTTTTCAGGAGGTATTTTGGTTGTAGTGAACTGATGAAGTAGTAGTATTAGACATTAGTCATGTTCAGCAAATCAGTTTCTTGTCACGGTGACCTTGATCTTTGACCTGGAAATCAAATCCAGTTTTTGCCTAAATTAGAAAAACACTGAAAACATGACACCTCCACAGCAGTAACTAATAACACACTATATCTCTCTCTACCAGTAACCCCCTCTCTTTCTCACACACACACCAACTCAATAGGGTGCCTCTGAATATTAGATCATTCAACTACCACAACACAAAGGTTTGGAGACAGCTGTTAAACTGAAAACGTATAATTTGAAGAGTGAAGGGACCTCTATAAGGCTGTGAGCGTACTTGAACTCACCGTGCTGCTTAGAGAAGACCTTCTTCTGCCTCTGGAGTCTTCGGCCTCTCTCTATCACAGGGTTGAAGAAGATCACCTGAAGCAAAAACAATATTTTGAAGCACAAAGCATGTGTCTACAGTGAGTGTACATCTGAGGCTGGAGCACCTGCAAGTGTCTCATGCACACGCAGGCTATAAGGAGCTGTGTAGGCGGATATCTATTACTCTTTACCTGTCACATACCGCTGTGTGAGTGTGTGTGTGTGTGTGTGTGTGTGTGTGTGTGTGTGTGTGTGTGTCCTGTACCTCTGCCAGCAGCAGCCCCTGTGGCTCCAGTTCCAGCTGGACTCTGTGCCTTTGGTTGTCCAGGAACTCCTCTAACTTTAGGTACTTCAGAGCGCACAGGGAGCGGTAATCTCTCCAGTACACTGCGATCTCCATCTCCCGGGACTAATCGCACACAAAAACAAAACACAACAGTTTGATTGTTGGTCCAGCATCAAGTTTAGGTTGAATCACAGTGTTAAGGAGCGATTACTGTTACTCACTCTCTCCAGCTCCACAATGAACGTCTGGTCCCAGGTCTGCTCTCCCACTGCCTTCCACACTGTCTGACCCACCACTGTGTTCTCCAGCTTGAGTACTGCGCTCACCTCCGCTGTAAAACACACACACACACACACACACACGATCTGTTTAACGTCACATATTCGTATTTGTACACTGAACATCGAGGGGCACCCATACGATACAAGAATCAAAGAGAAGCACTCACAGGAGAGCTCCTCATTCTTGCCGGGGATCTTCAGGCTCATGCTGCTGGTGCTGCGGCTGTAGAGGCCACTCAGTTTGAAGGAGGGGCGTCCGTCTCCCAGGGAGTAAGAGGGAAGGACCAGCGGGGTCCCTCTGCTTCGCCCTGGGACGACCTCCAGCAGCCCCACACAGCCCAGAAGGTGCACCTGAAGAGTACCTGGAAGGAAGAAAACATCTCCGCAGGTAAGAAAATGAAAAGAAACAAGGATGTAAAAGTTCAAACTAATTCCCTTTTCCAACAGCACAGTGTCTGTGTCTACCTGTGAGTGGGGATGGTTTGCTCATGGTGCTGTACTGGTTGTGGACGTAGGGGGTGCTGTGGCGGGAGCTGAAGGCTGAGGAGGTGGTCAGCACCAGCTCCTCCTTGATGAGGCAGGCCTTGGGATGGTCCTCGGGCAGCTCCTGCAGCCTCTGTTCCAGAGAGCACCTGAGCAGGTCCAGGCGCTGGGACGACTCGCTCAGACCACACTGAGCCTGCAGACATCAAGGTTTTTTTTACTGAGGGCTTTTTTGGGGGGGGGCAGGTTTGTTGTTGTTGTGAGTACAACCTGCATTGATCTTAAGAAGGGGAATTAGGATTCTGCAGCAGCAATGCTAATATTTTTTTAAAAAAACAGTCAACTATTTGATCTGCAGTCTCATTCGGTCTCAGTCGGCCGGTTGCAGTGAAGTAAATAAAGACACAAAGGATCGTTCATCATTCAGGAATAACAACGTGGATATGTCTGCATGTATTGATCCGAGCACTCGCGTAAGAACGTAGCACTATCAGGGCGGTAGATATGTTTTGAATTTATGAACAATGCTGTTATCTCTTTGTTTCCCTGTATGTGGAAAGTGGAATTTGGACCAAAGGTTAAATCAAGACCACAAAAAAAGGTGTTGGCGCTCTGACCTCAGCCATGGCCTTCTTGTCCTGGACCTTTCCCGCCCCCAGCAGTCGCAGCATGTTCTTGGCGCCCTCGGCCATGGCGTGCTCCACGCGGTAGTGATGCCATAGCTCCTCCACACGCAGCTCCATCCCGCACATGTCCGGCTTACCTGGGACACAGTGCCAAGTTTAGCCGGTGACACATGAACAGCGGTGTACACTGGGGATGCATGTTGATCACCATGGTCAGGTTCGTTTGGCAACAGATGTATACAAAAACAATTATTCCAGATTCGATCAGAGTTATTGAGCTTGGCTTGTGTGGAAGGGTTTACTTGTTTTTCTGTGGGCTCAAATATTCACTCTCAAACGTGCAATAATTTTGTCCGCATGGCTCAGCGAAGACGAGCTGTGAACACCTTTTAAGTTGATAAGGTAGTGGACAGTGGCTTTTTAATGTTTGAAGGTTACTCATGGGGTTCCTCAAGATTCAGTGCTAGGCCCATTATTCTTTATTTGGTCCATAAATTGGACGTGCAAGTTTTCAAAAATGTTATTTTGTTGGGGTTGTAATTTGGAACTCCAAAAGAATTAAAAGAATTGGTTTGATTTTAACAAAGTATCTCCATATTTGAGCACGTTTGTTTTGTGTGTGTAAGTTACGTTTGTATATACGGCAAAAAATGTTTCGGTCGGTAGAACAAAAACATGATTTCAGTCCTGTTGTGTTTTGTTATCTTTTTTCCCTTTCTTTCTCTCTTTCTTTCTCTCTCGCTCTCTCTCTGTCTCTCTCAGATTCGGCCTTGACTTCATGTACTCATTCATGTACTCATTTGGAAAACTACTCAGATACAACCGCACCAGATACCGCTAGGGCAACGTGGCGTTAGCCTCTGGAAGTTCTTGCGTGTTGCTCGTCAGCCACATGATTTATAAGACATTGTTAGAACTGTAATGGTATTATTAATTACTCATATCAGAACCTAGTATGGGCAAGTACTCAAATATAAGAACAACTAAAGAAGTGGTATTGGTGCATCCCTGAACCAAGCCAGTGTGAGACAGAAAATCTTAATGATGAGTTAGAAATAGAATAAACAGGTTATTTTCCGACACCTTTCAGTCAAGTGATCCCTTGTTAATATAAAAATATGAATTAATCGCAGCTTCAAAAGCACAGTGCCAGAAGAGAGGAAAGTAAAAGGAGAATGGAGAGAAAACAAACTAGAGGCTTGATCCTAGAATCAGTCAGCTGCCGCTCTGAGCTTTTGTTTCCCTCTCTGCTCGTCCTCTCTTTCATGCCCGACTCCTTCCTTCACTCTGTCGTCATCTCGGACTCGGCCCTTTCAGTCTCCCTCCCTTCCTGCCTCCTCTCTAACCTCTGCTAAATGAGGCATGGCTTTTAGTTGTTGGGCAACATCAAGGGGATACAGGAACATCAATAAGGCTCTAACCTGGGAGAGCGAGAGGGCTGTAATGGAATATGTGCGTGTGTGTGTGTGTGTGTGTGTGTGTGTTGACTCGAAGACTGTACACTGTGAAGTTCTGAGGTAGGAATCGATCCATTACCACCCGCATCATAAAATATGCAGTGTTTATAAGTTTTATAACAGGTGGGATGAAAGAGGAATTGGAAGATGAGCGAGGATAAAATAAAAATAATAATAATAATAAAAGCGTGATAGGTACTTTGGCCGTCCTCAGATTGCTCCGTGGCCTGCATGGCCTTTCGGATCTGCATGCGGATGATGTCGATTTTGGTCTTGCTGTCCTGCAGCATCTGCTGAGCCATCTGGAGCAGCTTCTTGTCCTGTGGAGGCGACAGAAGGCACGGGAGGCAATCAGGTCGAGAGGAAAGGGACGAAATATGACGAAATATGACGAAATATGACGAAATATGACACAATCTGCCGCGGTCGCAGTGAGCGAGGGTTTCGGCCGACAGGTCGAGCCAGATGAATACCTTGGTGCCTCCGTTGGCATAGATGGGAATCATGTTCTCTGCTCCTTGTTTGACCTTCAGCTCGATGTTTAGCTGCCGTTCCAAAGCTGCGATGCGCTGCTGGTTGGCCGTCGGCCGGTTGAGCGACCCCGGGGACCTGGGGGCATCTGGGAAGGAGGAGGGTTGGATGGTAAGACGTCAGGTTACTGTTGGCACTTAATGTTAAAGACCATAAACTACTACAAACTACTCTTGTGTACTGCCAAAGCCAACAATAGGTTTCTGTATTGATTTCCTGCCTTTGAGGGAGCCACTGGTTTTAGTGTATGCCAGTGTGATATAAAAAAATACTTGCTTGAGAAATGTAACTCATCATTTTGAATGTTTGATGTTTTAACATTAATAGATTTGATCATTTAATTCCAATTCATGGGTTAGGATGTTTGAAAATAGATTTGCACTTTAACTTGGGTGATGACGGCACACGGTGCTTCCCTGAGCTCCCGTAGATTTCCGCCAGTTTTAAATGTATTTTGACTAAATTAAATTAAAATTTGTTATACAACTGGCAAACTGACTGCGTAGGTTGTGTGTAAGAAAGTGATTAAAGTGAAACGGGGTTAGCCCCAAAGCGAGCAATAACTTCAGTCCGGGCTCACTTAAGGTGGGCTGACTTTTAAGGTGGACCAGCTATTCTCATGTTAGTGAGAAGCTCACAAAAGGAGATGAGAGTTATTTGCTCATTGAAAAAGAGGCCCCCGGTGGAAGGTCATCACTGTACAGCCGCTATGGCGTTTCACATCTTTCTTTGTTTACTTTTGTTAATTACATTCGTTGTTCAAGGGATTATTCTTTTTTTTTTTTTATTCATCTTTTTTGTTTGAAAGAAAACATTTTCAGATATATATCCAAATCCTAAATTGGGTGTGGTGTGAAGAAACCAGGGGTTTATTTGTAGTCCATATCGCCCAGCACTGAAACATAATGTAACTGGTATGCTAGCGGCTCAACGGTCCACTTTAACAGCCTTAAGCGCCATAACATTTTATACAGACATCTGAGCTTTCCTAGGATGAATCACCATCAGTATGTTCCAAATGGCACATCCCACAGTGGCAGAGCTTATGAACCACCCTCCATGCTGTACCTTTGTTGTCATCAGTGCCCTTGACCACAATGTGCGCTTCCAGCTCCTGCAGCTGAGCCTGGAGGGACTCTAGCTTGCGCTTGAAGCTGCGGATCTGTGAGTCCACCTGCTGGGCATTCCTCTTGTCGGTGGTGGCCCTGCGCAGATTCTCCGCGCCCTCCTTGATCTTCAGCTCCTTGCGGATCTCCCTACGGATCCTCTCTCGGTGCTCGTCCAGGCGCTGCTGCACGCTGGAGTCTGAGAAGTCAGAGTTCTGGTCCAGGCCGAGCTGCTGGAGCACCGACAGCCCGCCTGGATCGCTCTGAAGGAGGAGAAGAGGAGGGAGGGCACGGTGGTTAGAGAGAAGTCACAAAAGACAGAAACATATATAGGAAAAACACAGGATTGTTCAATTTGAGTTGAAAGCGCCACAGAATCAAAAGGCGACGTCCAGCTGAGAGCTGCTCAGCCGGGGTCACGCACAGTTCTGACGAAGTGCAGAGCTGTGGGATGAAAGGAGGGCGAAAACCTCAACATGTGAAGCATCAAAGTAGTAAAGAGTCGAGCTCCAGTAAACAGACACACATGTATGAAAATGTAACATGGATGAGTCAAGACAATGGAACACGAACGTGTACATTTACTGTATCATACGGGGAAAAAAGTTATACAGCTCTAAAAATATTACTGAAGGATGCATCAATGCATTTCTAGTAGGGGTGGGTAATCCTTCAGAAAGAGGATCGGCGGTTCGATCCCCGATAGCCCACGTCGATGTGTCCTTGGGCAAGACACTTAACCCCAAAATTGCTCCCATAGCTGTGCCTACGGTGTATGAATGTTAGTTAGTCCTGATGCGCAGGTGGAACCTTAGCTCCTCCCATCAGTGTATGGGTGAAGATGTCATGTAGTGTTAAAGTGCTTTGAGTGGTTGGAAGACGAGAAAAGCGCTGTACAGGTCCATTTACCATCACACGTCTGCTTCACCATTTTGTTTAAATAAAATTGCTTGAAGTGAGATGAAACGAGGGGAAACTTTATCTTATGAGATGCAACATCTGTTGATTATTGAAATAAAAAAAGTGCATTGTCACAAGACTATTGTACACGGTCACATGACCAGAGCCATTTACTTCTTGGCTGCACAAAGACCAAAACAAAAGCTTTCAAAATAATTTTGGTATTAAAGTATGTTATCACTAACATTTATAGTACACTAGCCTTACTATATTCAATTCACAATTACACATACAAATAAGTAGTTATTGTTCTATCTAACGTTCTACTCTTCTTTCTTTTACCTTCACTCCAAGTCACGCTCAAACACCACCAGCCACTTTATTAGGCACGCCAGTTCGCGTGGCAGCAACTCGATGCATTTAAGCAAAGCAGAAATGGTCGAGACGATGTGCTGATGTTCTAACCGAGCGTCAGCATGACGGAAGAAACGGTGATTTCCTGCAGCAGAGCTGAGAAGTTCTCGGTGCCACCCGAGGCTGAAGAGAAGGCACCGAGAACGACAGCAAGGGAGAGTTTGTTGGGCACAAGAAACTCTGAACCGGACGTTTTTACGACAAAGAACCTCCGGAGCGAGGAGCGAGACAGCTCATACAGCTCACAACAATGCACAGGAATGAGAATTTGCGAGTGGTTCGCTCTCGGATAGGAGATGGTTTTATTTTTTGCAGGAAGTGAACGAGGAAGACGACAGAAACGGGAAGGGCCGCAGTAGTGGGTGTAAAGGAAATGCTGAGGGCCCGCCGCGGCCCCCGGTTTGCCTACCGAAGACTCTGTGTCACTCTGCTCTGTGTGGGAGTCGAGTGGTTTATCGCCCGGCAGGCCCTCCAGTGCGTCCTCACTGGCCATGTTTGGCCTCCTTCTGGTCTCGCGCCCGGGCCCACCCTCCCTGTTAACACGTTCGGCACCGACAGCAGCGCCGATCAGGGCCACGCCGCTTTTTCCTGCCTCCTTTAAAATCCAGGATGTCCTTCCCCTCCGGGAATTGAAAGGCGGTATGAAAAACTTGAGCGAGTGAACGAGAGGCGGAGGAGAGGAAGAGAGAACAGCACAGACCGAGCCCCACCTCGCTGCTTCCTGTTCTGCTCATTGCCAGAGAGAGGCCGAGGCGTCATGCACTTTACACACACACACACACACACACACACACACACACACACACACACACACACACACACACACACACACACACACACACACACACACACACACACACACACACACACACACACACACACACACACACACACACACACACACACACACACACACACACACACACACACACACACACACACACACGGGTTGTTTTGTAAGTGAGAGAGCTCACATCCACTCTGCTTCCTGCTACTGGGTCTCCAAAGCTGTTGCGATAGATTGATGTCATAGTACGTGGGCCATCAGATCATGTATGTCTGTGTTTGCGTGCATGTGTTTTCAGCATGTGAAAGTACACTACAGACATGTGCACCAGTATTTCTATTATCAACATGCAGATTTATAAAGACATTAGGCCGTACTGAGAGAAGGTGACAAGGGACAAAACATTCCCATTATGAAGCACGAGAAAGACCTTCTACTGAAAGGGATTTGGCTCTAAATGAGCTGTAGAAAGGTCTTCATGGTAAGTTGTGTTATGAACGAGCCAAACTTTCCTCATGTGAACACTGAGACGCCAAAAGCAAAGATCTTTAAAAAGTGACGAAGAGACTCTGCTTTAAAAAAAACAACAACTGTAAACATGACGCATCCGTGCATCAAGTTCACTGAAGGGTTAACACTACGCTTTATAAACACACACACCGCAAGTCGACTGGTAGCTGCACTGGCTTTTTCGGAAGCTCGCACAAGCTGAGTCGTCACCTTACGAGACGTGAGCGGGGGTCCCACCGCTGTCTGACTTCTGTCCTCTTCCTGTCAGTGAGAGACACACACACGCACGCACGCACACACACACACACACACACACACACACACACACACACACACACACACACACACACACACACACACACACACACACACACACACACACACACACACACACACACACACACACACACACACACACACACACACACACACACACACACACACACACACACACACACACACACACACACACACACACACACACACACACGTTTGCGGGATCGCAGGGTCCTTCCCTTCCGAGCCCTCACTGTGTGGCAGATGGCCCTCTTTGCTGAACTCTCTATTTGTCACACAGTGTGTGTGTGGATGTGTGTTATCCCACAATGCTAGGAGGGAATAGGAAGTGAAACAATGTGAAGTCAATAAGCAAAACGCGGGCAGTTGTTCCGGCTTGGCAAAGCTGTGTGTCCAATATCTATATATTTAGAATGCTTTCCTTACCAAGCAGCTGTGGCTCTCAGTGCTTCCTCTGTGCTGTGGACAGGTGGCTGCAGAGATAAAAGCCCCCATGCATCCATACTGTGTCTCTCACTCCCCGTTTTGTTGTTTACAAATACTGCTGAGCTGTCATTTTAACTCCGCTGTAACGAAACTGGAAACTGGAAACTGGACTTGGCCTGAAGACGAGCTGCGCTCAGCCTGCAACATCAAACTGCCGCACTCATTGCGACTGTGAAAAACATGCAGTGACTAAAACACGGTGCGGACCACAGTATCAGGAACTACGATCACACCGGTTTATACATACATGCTCTTAAAGTTATAGTCTCACACCTGGTCAGGACTGAAATCATTTCAGAAAGGGTTTAAGCTCTTAAGGTTTATTCATACATTACATTACATGTCATTTAGCTGACGCTTTTATCCAAAGCGACTTACAATAAGTGCATTAAACCATGAGTCCAAACTCAGAACAACAAGAATCAAGCAAGTACAATTTCTTCAATAACGTTAAACTACAAAGTGCTATCAGTAAGAGCCATTTAAGTGATACCAAAGTGCTACTACGGCTCTACCTTCCCTATTCAAGGTATAGTCGAAAAAGATGTGTTTTTAGTTTGCGAAGGAAGGTGTAGAGACTTTCTGCTGTCCTGATGTCAATGGGGAGCTCGTTCCACCAATGAGGAGCCAGCACAGCAAACAGTCGTGATTTTGTTGAGTGTTTAGCTCGAAGTGACGGAACTACAAGCCGATTGGCAGAAGCCGAGCGAAGTGAACGAGGTGGGGTGTACGGTTTGACCATGTCCTGGATGTAGACCGGACCCGATCTGTTCGCAGCACGGTACGCAAGTACTAATGTTTTGAAGCGGATGCGGGCGGCCACCGGTAACCAGTGTTGGCACCTCTCAGTTGCAATACTTTTTTCAAAGTGTTCTATTGTAGAGCTGAGAGGAACTACTGAGAGTGGGGAACCATGACTAAGTTGGGTGTGTCAGCCAGCAAGGGTACGCTAGGAAATGAAAATGATCCAAACCAAAACCCAGAGTTCTAACAACTCTTTTCCAATGGAAGCAGCTGGAGCAGTGGCTAAATTGAGCGAGAAAGTCGCCAACACTGACTCCCTTTAGGCCTCCCTACAAAGCCACTCCCCCAAAAATTATTGTTATAAACACAAACAACAAACACGGCTATTGTTAACACTCAAAGCTGTTGAGCCAGCGGCTCGTGGAAGACTCTGTGACGCACAACGAGTGCGACCGGCAGGTCGGCCGTCATCACATTCAGGCCGAATGAAAAGACTGGACCGCCACATCGGCTGTACTGGGTTCCAGTAAGTGTACCGGTGATGAAACTATTATTTATTGTTAGGAATATTGCAGATTAAAACAGTATAACACAAGGTCATGACATGAGCTTTAGTGTGTGTGTGTGTGTGTGTGTGTGTGTATGTGTGGTAAGCCAAACACTAAAGACGGACATAATTTGGGGGAAACACAACTTTAAATTCTCCTCACATCCTGATGTCTGCACACAGCTTCATTCAGCAGACAGTGGATAGGATTTGGGTTAAGAGGGTGGGAGGGGGGTTGGTTGGAGGCAGAGGTGGAGCGAAGAGAGAAGGGGGAGTGTGTGTGTGTGTGTGTGTGTGTGTGGGGGGGGGGGGCTAAACAGTGAATTCCAATCAACCTCTCCATAGACACACAAACAACAATCGTGTCTTCAGTTAAAACACAGCGAAGGATACCAAACAAATGACATAAATAATACACTGATGGAGGAAAAGCTTAAGCACCAACACACACACACACACACACACACACACACACACAGTAACCGCTTGGTAATGAATAAAACAGCACCGTTGGGCGATGTCAGCTGGATGTTGAGAGTGCTCTGCATGACACAGCGACTGAGAGGAGTGTGAGAGTTAACTCCAGGACACCGTGACGCTCGGCGTGCAGGCCGACTCGCTCAGTCGTCGAGTATGCAACGCTTTGGTGTTTTATGGGGGCTGATTGAGGGGGGGGCTGATGTTGTTAAGTTTCATGTCTTTTGCAGGTCAACCAACTTTATTCAAGTGAAGTACTCAGTCTTAAGAAAAAAATCAGAAAAATGACCATAGCCAAATTCCCGGCCGATATCTGGTCTTACGGTTGAAACTTTGGCCCTCTATGAATGAGTTAACAGCTTACAGAATGTACCTTGGACTGTGTGTGTGTGTGTGTGTGTTTCCTGCTAATCCCTCAAATCCCTCATATTCCAGGGGAAATTCAGTTGCCAAATCTCCTTTTGCGGTCTTACAGTGCAACACGGCTGCACCGCCAGAGCTTGATGAAGACATCACGTGCCCCCCTTCCCCCAAAAGTCTGGGTAAACAGGTGAAAGACATGATGGTATTGTGTGTGTGTGTGTGTGTGTGTGTGTGTGTGTGTGTGTGTGTGTGTTGAGGCAGTATCCGCTCCACAGCTGGGGAGGAGCAAATCGTCGTGAATGGCATCTTTGTGACAGAGGGTCGATCTTCTCGAGAGACTTCGGTAAATGCTTGTGTGTTTGTGTTGCCGGGCTTTGTCCATTGTGAACTCCGTGGCAACAAACAGCCACTCTGTTCAAGCCGCTGAGGAATAAGGCGCCGTAAACCTTCTTCCCCCCACACCCCTCCATAAGAAAAGCCCTACAGTCCTCACACTTAATCTGCTCCTGTCGTGGTACGTACAGCGGCAGCTCTAGAGAAACCAGACAGCTCTCTGAAACCATTCAAGAAACAACATTTTTAAGGACTAAACCGTTCTGAACAGCTATCAAATGTGTCTAAAAAAAACTTGTACAAAACCCACAAGAGCTAACTCTGACCAGCTCAGAGGTTAAAAAAAACAAAAAAAAACAATAAAAAGGTACTTGGACTTGAATCCTACAGCCATAGCCTACCGTTCTCTGAACCTGCATATAAAAAAGACAGCAAACAACGTTGTTGACCTACAACAGTCAACCCGGATCAGGGTGTTATTCAAAGGAGAGATAATGAGGTGCTTCGCGGCTTCAGAGTTGTAACTACTGTAACCTCCCTCCGTATGTGGAAGAGCAGGGCCCACACATTGAAGGGCAACCAGGAAGACGGATCAGGATGCAACAGTAGTAGTCTGAGCTGCATGAAGACAGGGAGCTGTGGGATGACGGGGCCGTAATGTCTGAGGTCTGCTGGACGCTGCAGAGACTTTCTGCAGCCGTCCGATCATCTCGGGGTTCGTACATACACAGAATGACCTCCACTCCCTCTTTCCAGTGACATGGGCCCACAGGGAGTGAGGCTTCCGACTGAGAGAGCCAAACAGACACGTGCACACGTTGCTGGGACTGCAGCAGGTAACAGGGATTCATTCTAGAAAGAAAGACACATACACAACAACAACAACAACAACAAGGTGCACACACAACGATGCACTAAACAACATGTTTAGTGCATCGTGTTGTGTTCCAGCATCTTTACAGCTCCTCAAATCCCACTCGAATCAAACAGCCCGAAACATGAATGAGATCAAACTGCCACAGGATTTGACGCGTTAGCATATCCCCCCCACCCCCCTCCTCCGGCTCCTTGGGACAAATCCAAACTCAGATGTTGCCTAAATGCATGCGCGGATGTCAACGGGAGATTTTAAATCAGAATAAAACTCAAACACATGGGCATAAATCTGCGGTGGTTGAGGTTCTCTCCCGCTGTGCCCGTCTGTGTCCTGAACTCGGCAGGTAGCAGGTCACATGGCACGCTTCATGGCAGATGCTCACGCAACATGCTCGCGAGCCACCGACAGCGGTGCAGGAGGGGAGAGCCCCGCCGTGTGATGGAATGGGTGAGCAGGCCTGATGCTAATGGACGTGGAAAGCAGATTAAAAATGATTATGGCAGAAGGGCTGAGGCGGATAAGAGGTCCATTCTATAATGCAGATGGTTATCCCTCTTTACTGGTGCTGTTGATTACGATCGTGCGGCGCTCACAAAGAAGAGGGAAAACACACACGAGCAGAGTGTGTTTTCCGAGCAGATTTGTGTCATTTTAATAAAGATATGGTGGCTCATGAAAACTGGAGCCCCATTAGCAAAAGGTGACATGCTTTAAGGTCTCCGCAGACCCAGCAGTGGTTTGATTCCAATAGTTCATTGTGTTTAATAGGATAAGGCTGGAATTATTCTACATTGTTCTTATTGTTGACAAATCCAGTGAAAAAAAGACCAAAATCAACAATGCGTTATGTATTCAATCTGAATACAATGCAACTTGTCTGTGGCTTTCAGCAACATGTCTACGTGCTCCTACTGACAACATAAAACCGTTAAAACAGGTCCAACATTGAGTGTATAGTTTCATTTGAAAGAAAAAGTAGAAATACACTGAAAGGTCTGAAAAGGCATTAGATGTTTGATTATACATCAGCTGCTCAGGGTCTTAGGACTCCCTCTCTACCATCTATGTATATTGCTGTATAAAACATACATTGTACAGAAACAGATCAAGACATTATAATTTAGTCTGCGTAACCTCTGTAAACATCAGCATGAAGACAAATATAGATGCCTTTCTCCATTGACAATGATGAGGAGAATGCAAATATGACATGAGACCAAAATCTGTCATGTGAAAGAAGACGATGGAGTCCACATTTTGCTTAAACTCCGAGACGCTTCGTCCTCCTCTTTAAAGACTATTTAGTACTCATAACCTCCTGCGCATTGTTGGCGCTAGATAAAAAGAAGCCAAACTCACAATAGCACCTGGCTGCTGTTTGTGTCCCAGCAGTTCAGCCTCAGAGACTTTAATAACAACAATGGCTCCAGTTTGAGTTACCCTCCGGTTCTCCCTCACAAACAGGTCATAATCTCTCAGCGAGGTGAACTGCATGACAATTCATGTATGCAATGTCTGTTTGGGCTTTCCCACTTGTTGTTGTTTTGTTTTAGCAGCCGATGTATGTTCTTCCAGAAGTCAGTGTACTCCAGTCAACTACTGTACACCACCAGTTCTGTTGATTCAATATTAGGGCTTTGGTCAAGACCGACCTAATGGAGTCCAAGTCAAGACCAAGTCCAGAGCAAAAAATACTTTTCAAGACCACATTAGGCAGAAGCATCTTTCCTCTACCAATGCAGTGATCAAGGAGGTAGGGTGCTACAGCCTTTTTCAATACAAAAACCTCCTTTTGTTTGTCCCTTTTACCTCGGAGTGTTCTTTTCAGTTCCAACCCAAGGCCAAACACCACAGGCTGCCTCACAAGCACCGCTGAGCCTCAGAGCCCACCGGCATTACACAACTACTTTAGCAACCAATCAATGCTCGGCTCTCAGGCGGACACGCGGCTCCTAAGTGGCTCCCATCCTTTGTGACCTTCCCATCCCCGAGTCGCACTGAGCCAAACATCATTTCTAGATTGAAATTACGATACGTCGCTCGCACAACGCAAGACCAACTTGACCCTCTTAGCAACACATTCTTCAATCCTGTAATACTGCAATCTCTTAAAGCCCTAAAAACACTCAGACCGGCCAGCTCCGAAACAACCAAGATGTAGCGGAACACAAGCAAGCAGCATAACTAGCAGTTAGTCCGTCCTTCACCAGTTTGTGTGTTCCTCCTTTTGTTGGCTTGGTCTCAGTTATAACTAATCCTCTGAAAAGCCTGTGTGGTGACTGGCATATAGCAACAACAGCTGGTGTGAGGGGGTCAGTGGGAGCACTGGCACGGAAACACAGGGCGTCACGGATGTTGGTTGGAAGAGATACTTAGAATTTTTGGGATTTGTTATCCACACTGGCATTTTCAGATATCGGCATTCCTATGTGTCTGGCACTAATACGGGCTGCGTAACTGCACCCGAATGGCCCATCTGGTTCGTTGACGCCATTAAGATGTCTCGTCGATGCACTGCAGCAGCCACGAGCCTGTCTACTGGTGCGTCTGGGAGAGAGGCAGATTTCTGCAGGGACGGCGTAATCCTGGATTCATGCAAGAGGGACTGGATGTTGTGTGTGTGTGTGTGTGTGTGTGTGTGTGTGTGTGTGTGTGTGTGTGTGTGTGTGTGTGTGTGTGTGTGTGTGTGTGTGTGTGTGTGTGTGTGTGTGTGTGTGAGACTGAGGGCACTAATGCCACCCGACTAGGAGGTCAGACACACAGTGAAGTCCACTCTTCTAATCCTATTATCCATGGCAGTGGCAGCTGGAGACACACATTATGGTGAGTGTGATGCAAGATATCGCTGTGTATTATAACGCGCGTGAGACCATCGTGTGTGTGTGTGTGTGTGCATGCTCGAAAGTCTTCAAATGCCATTAAAGAAATGGACCGAGTTGGCCTCCGCTCTCTTGGCTGATCAATAAAAAAGTAATTTGGGCGGGGGGGGGTTGAAGAGTCGACTTCGCTCCCCACCACTGTGAGTGAATCTGCTCTGACTCTTATAGATAATAACTACAGGAAACCAACAGAAATAAAGAATTCATGAGAGGGAGGCCGCGGAGCATATCACTACCTCAGAGTGTATTTCATATTATCAGCTCATCCTCGGCAGGAGACGCTTGAGTTACATTCCTCACAGCTATCTGCAGGAAGGCCGACATCGACGTGGTAGAGAGAGAGAGCACGAAAGCACTAATAGTTAAGCTACACTTTACACTGATGGCCTCCTTCTGCGCATATATGGATAATGTGTTTTTAACAAAAGAGAGAGAGATGGGGAGGGAAGACAGGTGTCATCCCAGTTGTTTTCCTCTTCGAGCCCAAACAGGATGAGGGCCTTGATGAGCTATTCAGGAGAAATGAAAGGGGGGAAAAGGGTGATGAAGCGCTGTTCAATCCATCATTGTTACACAGGTGACCCCTTGATCTCAATCAGCCCGTCTGCTGGACGGGAGTAATGATGGCTGAGCCCCTGTCGTGGTCACAGAAGGGGGCTGAACGTACCGCTGAGGTACAGCAATCATCGAGGGGTTACGGACTGAGGCCATAACGATCTTCAGATGGGGGCAATAATACACAACACTATTGATAAGTACTTCACACAACCCCACTTCAAAAGACCTTTTTTTACCATCCCTTTAAATGGGCTTCCCTTTCTTACAGGAAGCGTTTTCAGGGATCAATCTGCAGTGGAAAAGACATAGTGGTGCACTGTGGTCCATATGAGTAGTTATTGATAACCACCAAACCCACGTGCAGTGCAGCTTTCCAAGAAACACTCGACTGCACCTCCCCCCATTCAGGGAAACTGCTAAATGTCACTGAAGGAGACGGTTTTCACTCCCAAGTGATGAAGCGTGAGCAAGTTGATTTCTGAGGAAAAAGGGAGATATGTCTGGAATACATTGCATGTATTTCTGCACCAAGTTGGTGTATTTTAAACTTTATAATACTGCAACGTCCTCTGCAGCAGTTTAACCTTGTGCTGGCTCCTGGCCCCGGCACACAGCCTTTAATTTTTAACGTTTCCCTCCTCTGCGGGCTGAACTAGGCTGACACCAGGGTAGCTGTAACCCTACCCCTCCAAATTAGACCGGAGGCTCGAGCACCACAACGTCTCCCATGACTCAGCCCAGACTCCACCTGAGGGCCACGGCCGGGTCACGTACGGGAAAGCGTTGCATTTCGTTTGTGAAATAGCGTCGATCCACTCATTGTGTGTGAAATATAAATAAGTAATAATTTTAGATGTCAACATGTAGTCAAACTAACTACAGTCTTCTGTTCAGAAAACATGGCTGGTGTTGTCCATTGGCTGTTATTAGAGAAATAGCAGTCCTACTTTCATATTATTCTGCTTTACACTTTCCTATTCATACTCCATAAAAATAAAACTGTCGGCTATTGTACCGTTTTCTACAACTGCTTGACACAAGTTCTGTATCACACCACTTAGTTTAACTTGCTGCCGTCTTCAACAATGCCAGTGTTCATTGGTGGAAAGTAACTAAGCACATTTACTCTAGTTCTGTACTTAGGTCATATTGTTATACTTCACTTGTATAGTTCAATGTTATGCTCCTTTAAACTTCTACTGCTGATGGAAATGTTTTACTTTTTACACCACTACATGTATTGATGTAATGGGAGTATTTACCAGGCACGGCAGGTGTAATGAAAGACGATATTGAGTTGCATC